>NC_142255.1:9835757-10138787 GCF_052056855.1 Sturnus vulgaris
TGGAATTAAAATAGCATATGAATTTAATATCTCTAAGAATAACACGTTTTCATTACTGGGTGGATACAGAGAATCAGAATTTTTCAGAAAGGGCTGAGAACATGACAGTATAAAGAGAACAGGCTCACAAGCAGTTTTGTAGAGCTACAGGCAGTTTCCTCTGGAGACTCCTCAGAGCTTGCTCCTGACAATAGTAAATATGATATGATTAAATAGATGCCAGTTTGAACCCTGTTGAGGCTAATAAAGGTAAATAATTATTGTGATTTGGGTTTTTCAGGATTTTCTGCAGCAGGCAGCCCCCAGCCTCATGTGCCAAACATCTGTTTCCAGAGCCAGGTGCTCCCAGACCTCCCCGTGCTCATTGCTGGGGACGAGCTGAGCGTGTAAGGAAAGGCTTCCCAAGGAAGCTCTCACTGAGGCATTCACAGAGCAAAGACAGGAAGGTTCTGGGTTTCATTCAGCTTTCCAGGGGACAAAATCAGAATGGATGATTACAGTCAGGAGAAATATTTGTGCATCCAGATGAGAATAGTTTACATCTTCAAACTAACTTTTTCTAATTCTTCTGCCATCTCTCATATCTGCCTTCACTTGAAAGAAAACTGTTCAATCGCTGCACCCCAGATTTGGTAAGAAATACAGTCCTAGAGGTGCTTGAGTAAGGTGTTGCCAAATCATCTAAGAAAAAAATTGTGATATTTATACACTTGTCATGGATTCTTTCACATTTCTGATGTTCAAATTATTGTTTCCATTATTGTTCCCCTCTTCAAACTAGTATCAGGAAATAACATTGTCCAAAAAGTCACATGGAGTTAAAATTGCATCTCCACAGTGTCTCAAGCAAAGCTGATGAATCAGTCTTTAATGTGTTTTGTTTCTGTTACAAGCCAGGTACTCAAAGGCATCTACTCTTAGTATGCTTCTGTGGGTTGAGCATTAAATTCTACTTGTACCTCTGTATTGTACATTTGAGTCTTTTACTTAGAAGCTTTTTTGGCATCACCTGCAGTTTGAAGGAATTCCATCTGAAAGATGTCTTCTAGCAGAAGAAATACTGTAAATAAATACTGCAAGTCAGTGTTTATTCTGTGGTGCTCTAAAATGCATTGGTATATACAGATTTTGCAAATTTGTATTTCTTATTACTGCAGAAAGTGAAGTAAGTGGGGCAGACTCAGAATCATTAGATTTAGGGAGTCTGCAATATTCAGACCCCTGAAAAAACAGCTGAATTCTTTAGCAGATTATTATAATAATAAATACAGTTTTATGGAACATCTGTGCCCAAAGGCCTCTTCAAAAGCACATTTAAAATGTTAGCATATTGCAATCTCTTCTGCTTCTCATCACATTGCTTTGAATTGGGAAAGAACTGCCCACAAAATACTCCTGCAAAAATGTCACGACAGTCAGAGTATACTGGAAAAAAATAATAAGGTAAGATACTAATGGATGAAATATATATGATTACAGAAGATTCTTGGTTTCCATATAAGCAGCAGACTATCAATGTAAACTGCCCAAAAAATATTGCCAATGTAGGCTCAAGGTTGTGATGTAATGCTCTTGCCCTGCGACAGCAAGACATCTGGCTGGAGAGCAAGTAGGACAAGAGAACTGATCTTTCCCTTCTATTTGGCATTTCTGAGACTGCATCTGGAACATTGCAGCTGGTTTGGGGAGCCTGAGCACAGCGAGAGCCCAGTGGGGAGCCAGGGTAGGACAGTCAGGGGCTGGAACATACAATGTGTGGGGAGCTCGCTTTGTTTAGCCTGGAGAAGGCTGAGGAGGGGGTGTAATCGGTGTTACACTGCCTCAAGAAAGGGCTACAGAACAGATGGAGCCAGATCCCACCCGAAGTGCACAGTGAAAAGACAAGAAGCTGTAAACACAAGTTGTAGCAGGAGAAATTTTAGTTGGACATAAGGAAATAATTGTCACTGTGAGAGCAGGGAGCAGGCTGCCCAGAGAGGCTGTAGGATCTCTTGTTTGGAGGTTTTTAAAACACAGCTGGGCAAATCCTTGAGAAACATGATCCAACTTTGAAGTTAGACTTGCTTTGAACAAGAATTTGGACTTGATTATGATCTTCATGGCCCCTTCTAACCTCATTTTTTTCTTTTCTGTGGCTCAATTCAGCTAAGGTACAAAGTGACCCCCATAGCTGTGTTCCAAAAGATGTAAACCCAAAAGAGGCTCCAAACTCAGCCAGGAATTTGTTCCATTGCTAAATACCCACCTAAGCAGCCACAGCACTACTGTTGGAGATGCCTGTACACTAAGTGATCTCATACATGCTTTGTTACATTTAAGACAAGTTTATACAGTTTCTGTCAGGAAAAAAATCGGGATAAATATCCTATGATAGTGCCTCTACATTGCCAACATTTCTAACTGAGTGAGTGATGCTAGCTTTACTCAAAATATGATTTGTGGAGTCTTTTGGCTAGAAAGGGTAATTAAGGCTTCATGGGCATAGACTGACTTACAGATCCCAACTCATCTTACCAATATACCTTGTCATCCTATGGAAATGAATATATAGGGCTCTCATTCTGATCTGGGAGCATTTGACACTGGCCTTGCAGTAGAGTAAATAGCTGCAGTGGCAGGGGGTTTCCAGTTCGACTCCCAGTATATTTTGGTGGACTGGAGTTACATAGAGCCATTAAATAAATTCGCTCAAGATATTCTAATTCACTGAAACATCCTTTATTTTAGAATATAGCTAGGTGAAACTGTTACTTCAAATTTTTTAGTGTTCACTTAGGTACTTCATCCAGTAAATCCCCAATAAAGTAATCACAATGTGATATGCATAATGAGATAAAACACTGTCATCATAAAAACAGCAAAGAACCAAGGTGTCTGAAACCATTACTCTAAAACTATTATTCTGTGGAAGGCAGGAGGGGAGTGGGGATTTGTGTTGTTGTGTTTTTTTTAAAACACAGCACGTGTGGCAGCCTTTTATGAAGCAATATTTTACCTTCCACCACAGGACACAATGTTTTCAAACATCCAGATGAAAGCAAACAGGGCCGGAGGATCAGCTGCCTCACTTACGAAATCAGCTATAGACGTGTAGATAAGCCTTTTCCTGCAAAGGAAGGCACGCCTGCTGCCTCATTAAATATAGCTGGGATAAGCTGTGCATTCACTGACTAATGCACAGCAGAATGCCAAATGGAGTCTAATCACAGTGGATTCCAATTTATGGAAGAGATGAGCCAGCGACTTGAGGTTGCCCTCATCAAAGAGTGCTGATATTGTTGTTAAATCATATTTACTCATCTCTGACATTAAATTATGATCTGAACAGTGTTTTTTTCTCTGTTTTTTTGTGAAGGGAATCAGATACGGGTTGAATATCCTTACCAGTTTTAGTTGTGCCTCCTTGCTGAAAGCTGAGCCCGTGAGCCTCTGATGATAAACCGAAAGCTGTGGCTCTGGGAGCTAGGGAAGGTTTCTTGTTTAACAGCACAGTTATTCACTGTGTTTAGCTGACACAAGGCATGTGTGTGTGTGCACACCGTGTACGTACACTGAAGAGTATGAATGAAAGGGAAATGTCTATAAGCAAAGTGCTGGAAAGGACCAGAAATGTGACACCCATCTCTGGCTTTATTTTTGTCCTGGTGTGGTATTACCAATCACCCAAATTTGTCAGTTCATAGATGGTCCCTGTAGCCACAGATATTTAGAGCACAGAATACCTCCTGATGGGTCATGACAGGCTGTCAGTTTTCCTGTAGGAAAACTTGATTAATCTCTTTTTACATGGCACATTATGTTTGCATTAGCATAAGCTGTTAGGCAGGCTATGTTGTTACTGCCCTCTTGAGCTATTACTCAACCATATATTTAGTGCATCTTACATGCAAACTTTTACGACTTGAGCTTTACCTTTCGTGAAAAGGTCATGAGTTCATTTCCCAGTGAGAATGACTTTTCAACCCACTTACCTGAAATACAGTGTTGCCATTTATAGCTGCACTGCAATGTTCATTCCACCCGAGAGAAAATCATCTTGGAAATGCACTTAGAAGTAAAACAAAGAGCTGACCTTACCATATTCAGCTTTGTAGGGGCTTACCTGGTATCTGTGTAAATGGTCCCTATAGCCACAGCTATTGAGAGCACCGAATACCTCCTAATGGGTCACGACAGGCTGTCAGGCTTCCAGTGGGATGCTAATTGATTATCCAGCTTTCAGGCTCACAATACGTTCATCCAAAGCCCAGCACTCTACCTTTTTGCGTGGAACACTTTTCAGTCACACCGTGCTGGGTTTTATGGCTTCAGAGCCAGAAAACAGACCAAGGTGCATTTCAGGATTTTTAAAAAGTATATATTATTTGAACCTAAATTACGTGTTTTTGCAGTCAGCTGCTGTGAAACTAATTATAAGGAGTCTATATGCATTCAGTTCTGCTTCTTTAAACATGCAAATAGCTCTCTTGTCGTTATTATGGTTCAGTGAATAGGAACAGGGGCAAGGAGGGAGTTTAGCTGTTGATTTTTGTGGGGCAGGAACTTCACTACAGAGCTCTCACTTTTCTGACTTCGGTGGAAATTGTGTAAGACCATGATAGTAATTATTCTCATCTCTGCTATTTCAGCAGTGTTTAAACCTGGGCTTCAGGTTCCCTAATTGCAATATGGGGATGGTGATCTGTGCATTGTGCTGAAGAGGGTTTAGGACCAATGGGTGATTTTTGCATTCGTGCCAGTGGTTGCTACTCAGGCGAACAAGGTGAGCAGGATCTTAATTACTCAGTGTGAAATACCAGATTGTTGTATTCTCTGACTTGCTAATTCTTAGTAGTGTGGTGCTAATGCTATCCCTCACAATATACAATCAAAAGATGCTGCAAATTAAATACAGTCATCATAGTAGCCACAATTAACTGAAATCAATTTACATGTTTTTCTGAGAATTTCTTCTGGGGGCTTTTATATTCAGCAGCACGCAGCTTTATCATTAATTTCACAAACCTGGCATGAACTAGAGTGCACACAGAATTATTACTGGTCTCTAAATAGGAAAGCAGCCAGTGGGAACTAAAACCTGTCTCTGGCTGAGATCCTGCACCATGGGTCTGCTCCCTCAGATGACCCCTTGCATTTTTCAAGTGTTGGGTTTCCCAGTGTGAATTTATTCAAACCAGAATGAGAATTACTGGCCCAGTAGTACCCATTATTGGAAGTGAATTGAGAACCTTCAGTCATGCTAGAGAGAGAATTGGCATAGCAAAATGTCCTTGTTTGTCTGCCTGGAGAAAGTATTTCATAAAAAAAGACATTTATTTTAAACTATGTCTTGTAAACTATGTATTTGTAGTGTTGACTGTCACTTCTCTTGTAGTACAAAAGGATGTAACTCTCGTTTCTCCATCAGGGGGTAAAGAGCCTTCCCTGACCCTTGGTGCAGGGGGGCAGAGAGCAGTGCAGCTCTCCCTGGTTCCTTAGGACCAGGACTGGCTGCTGGAGCACAGGGAAGCTGCCTGGAGTCTCTGCCTTCAGGCCAAGGGCAGAGCAGGCCATGCTAGAAATTAGGGGTTTGTAACTGGCTTCTTGATGGCTGACTACCAAAGTGCACAACACAGGATGAGTGCTGATTGAAACAGGGTGGAAATGTTATATTACACATACCCTTAAGGACTGAGAGTTCTGAGGGACCATTTTTTCCTGTGCATCAGGCTAAAGGAAACTGGAAGTCTTGTGATAAATACACAATACAGAACAATAGTTAAACCTGAATAATAAGGTCACGTGGCAATTCTTTGAATCCATATTGCTAAATGTTCTCATCATAGTCTTTTGCATCTGTTTATGTCAGCTCTGAGCTATTGCCTGAAGAAAGCCTGATGTGACATGACACCTGTTCATGTCACCTGGTAATGCACTCTGAAAGAGAACCTGATTTTTTTAATGTGTTAATCTTTGAGATTATTAATTTCAAAGCTTTGCTGCTGTATTATTTTGCTGCTAGTTGCAGCTGTAACAAAAGCATCCAAGATTTTATGGCTAGTACAGTTCAGCTTTGAATTTATATATCCTATAAATGCCATCATATTGTTATTTTAATCTGTAAATCAGGTTTGTCATGGACAACATATTAAAAATGGCTCCTGTGTCCAATATAACTCCTAGCAGCCCCAATTTTGGTGGATAAGTGTTGATTTTAAAAGGACTCTTATGCCCTGAGCTCATCATACTCCTGACTGCCACAGAGCAGCCATGTTATGGAAGATCAAGAGGGAAAAATATTTCTGTTAGTGAAGCATTTATTCTTGGCAGGTGTTGAAAGTTTGCTGGATTTTCAGTTCTATCATTCCCTAGAATCAAGGCATCAGTCTTCTTTTTTAACACTGAAACAAGTGAGAGTGATGGGACCAGCCCAGGCAGGTCTGTGCTATTTGATATAACTCCTCAAGCTCCTCCACAAGGAACTGTGAGCCTGGGGGTATGCCACAAGCACTGCCCATGTTGGCAGCCCAGCTCCACTCTGAAAGGTCAAAGCAGAGCTTTAAGCCCAAAGAAATTAGCTTTATTCTGAGGCTGGCACTGGTACCTAAGCACTGTGCTAACATTGGTGTGAAGCTCGAGAGCAGAGCTGGCCTGAGTGCAGCCAGGAGTGTGGAGAGTGCTAGGCTGAGCACAGTTGTGTTCACAGAAAAATGGAAAAAACAGTCTTATTAATTTCATATGAACCTAGGTCAGTGAAGGGTCAAAAATGGCAGAGCAGGAGCCACAGGGATCTCCTGTGGCAGAACTCGTAGGCAGGGCATGAAAATTCACACTCTACTTGCAGGAGCAAGGTCCAGATGAAGATATCGGGATACCAAAAGCTGGGAAGGATCCAGGGAACAGAAGTTAGCTCAGATATTACAAGCTGCCTTTGAGCCTTGGCTCCCACAGTGAGCGAGTATGTTGTCCACGTGTTGGGAGATGGCACCCAACAAAGTGTGACACTGGAGACCTGAAAGAGAGGAGGCTGCAGGAAAGACAGAAAAGGGGCAGGTGCAGAGTGAGGATGTGTGTTTGCTGCTATCTCATTTGGCTTGCCTGTCCTGGAGAGTGTGACATCCAGGGACAGCTGATTAACATTTCCTCTTGGTTCCTTCCTTTGGCCCATCATTGGCTTGACACTGACGTCAAGCTAAAGAGGGTGAGGCTTCTTGACTTAGGTGTCATCTTATCTAAGAAAGGCAGTGGGAAGCATATCACAGCAAATGATGCCTGCACCGAGGGCTCAGTACTGCTGGAGCAAGAGTGTTTCTTTTTGTAGATCATCAGATCTAGGTGAATATACTGTTGTTAAGTGTCTTTTGGTTGTTTCCATGAGTATTCAAAGATTCTCCTGAATTACTTTTGCATAGTACCTGTTCAGAAGGGAAGGACAGGCTTATAGAAACAGGCTGGTTCCTAGTGAGAATTAAAAGAAATACTGCTGCTCACAGGTCTGAGCTGATCATGTGCTTTCAGGCAGTCATGAATTTTGGAAAATTTTAGGCTGTCTTTTCATGTTATTGATGCTGCCCCTTTTTCAGTCTCATAACTAAATACCAATCCCACCTAGTCAGACAAGGAGTTTTACATTTTTGGAGTTTTTTAAAGGAAAAGAAAAAAATTACTTTCCAGATTATATTTTTTTGGATAAGAGTTATTGAAACGCTCTCATTCCCCTGCAAAAGGGGATACCGGAGAACAAAAAGTAGTGTAACTTTCCCTTAATTTCCCAAGTTGTGCATGGCCTTAGTTACCAGGGAAAAGTTCCCCTCAGTCTGACTGTTTCCTTCCCTAGAAGGACAAAGAAGGTGTTTTGCAGTTGCTGATGAATGTTGCTCTGGTCACAGCTGAATAGAGCACAACACCATTCACTTGGGGAGCGAAGCTAATCCTGTTATTCAGGACAAGGGCCCTTCATCACTTGGGCTGAAGGAAGATTCCCCAGACCTTGGTTCCTCTCCCACACATATTCACAGAACTGGGGCAGCAGCAGCAGCCCTGACACCTGACCTGAGCCAGGTGCTGATGCCTTTACCCATAGGTGATTCAGTGAGAAGCAGTGGGCATGAGACCACCTTCCCTTCTGCAGGTCTTATTAGTTATTTTCCATTCGAGCTCTAAAGAAAAAAAAAATTTCTTCCAAAATAATTTCATTGATTTTCCAGTTCAGATACAATTTCAGCAGTATTGAATGCAAAACAGTAGCACCTTTGGACTAGCCTGTTAGTGGGAAGGAAACAAAACCCTGTTCCTAATGTAGGACAGGCTTTAGATGTTTCAAACTAGAAAAGAACTTGAGTTACCTCTTTGTAACACATTGAAGAATAAAAATCTGTGCATTTCCAGTAGCCTGCTTTTGCAAAGGTTGTGATCATACGGTGTGGTGGCAATAAAACAGATTGTGCCCTGCCTGTGCACACAAATCTCAAATGTTTTATGATTGTTTTGCGTTCTGATGCCAGCATTCCTTAACGCAGAAATTCCTCTCCTCCATCCAGATTTCAGAGCAGGATGTAAGACATGATAGATATGCTATTAACACAGTAATTCCCCCTCGAACATCTGAGTAAGAAACATGCAGATCTTTCGTGTGGTAGTGAGTGAAAAATTTTGAATGGGCACACGTGGAGCTTGGCCAGAGAAGAGAGCGAGAGAGAGCGTGAGCGCCAAAAGCCAAAATCGCGCCTGCTGCTCTCCGTGTGAGCAGCGTGTCACCTGCCCTGCTCTGCTCTGCAGGCGTTACCCTCACATCCTGCTCCCTTTGACTTAAGTATAATTAACAAGGGCAGGGTTTGCCCTCTGAACTGCAGAAACCCGTGTGCAGTAGTCTTTTTAAAAGCCTTCTCATATCTGTATTTGTGGATAATTTTGGTATTTTAACACTGTAAATTTCTGTGCTCCATTACTGGAAGATGTGCCTGACCTTAGCCCTCTAATTGTGCAGTAATTAGCATCTAAATACCATGCAGAACACCCTGCAAATCAACCAATTGGAATATTAATTCTTTATCTAAATATATCCTTTTTAAAAAAAGGAATTGGAGAAGTGCAAACTCAGTCAGTAGAAAACCGTTTTCTCTGCATCTGGTATTTCTGTGCAATGAGGGTGTTTGTATTTTGAGTGTGTCCATAGACACAGGAAAGTGTCTCTGAAAGTGAGTGGATCTCATGCCTCCCTCCAGTGTCATGGGTTCAGGCCTAGAGCCCCAAATACTTTTATTCTGTAAGTACTGACTCCAAGCAAGAAAATCAAAATTTGAATCAAGTCAGATCTTAGATTCCATTATTATTGGCCATAACCATGTGGCACATCACAAGTTTTCTGGATGAAGTAGAACGTGTGTAGTGGCACCACACTTTGTGACAGGTCACAAGTACTAATCTGCCAGGATATATCCAGGTAATGAATAATGAAAACCAGGACCTCCTCATATCACAGCTCATGAAAAAGTAGCCATGTCCTTCCCACTGCCTACCCATGGGCTAGAGGAGCTCTCACCTGGTGGGTGGCCTGGCTCCTCACATGATCCAGATTCAGGGAAATCATGGCTGTGCTCTTTTAGTACTGAAAATGCAAAATGTAATGAAATAATTTTATGAGCAGAGAATTTAAAATTTTGCCTTTTAGTTTTTTATTTTTAAAAAGACAGACTTTTCAGCTGTTCACCGAAAACTATCAAGGATGTTCAAAAGGCATGGGGGAAAAAAATTAACCACAAAGGTGAGTCAGCCTCAGAACAGATAGTGCCTGAGGGAATTTTTCTCACTGAGTGCAAGGTTGATTCTAAAAATCTAGACTTGGAAATTGAGAGAAAAACCCACAAATGTCAACCTGTAAATAAGAATATTCTTTCCTATTTTGGGCTATTTTGTCAGGAGGCCCACCTAATATTCATTACTACTTATGTAACACACACACCCCCCACTCCAAAGCTGTGCAAATACATTGATCTGTATGTACATGATGATAATCAGCAAGGTTTGGGAACTCTGGTCACTTGAATAATGTGATTTTATTTAATATATGCAAGACTGAAAGCTTTATGTTGTCAGTAGCAAAACATGAAATACTATATGAATTAGGAAAAATCCAATAACAAACAGCAGGATGCTCCATGCATACATATCACTGTTGTGGTTATGAGAAAATACAAGACTGTACATGATTAACCACAATTTATTCTTACTATAAACTCAGCAGACAGATGTAGAAGACATACTATAATTGCATACACATTTCCTCCCAGAGCTTAAAACCAATAAAAATATGGTAATTTTGTATAACTTAAGACACATTCTTTACTGCTTTTAAATAAATAATAGGGTTTTAACATGCTTCCATTGTTTTGCTTTTGCAGTTTTTGAAATAAAATGTGTTTTGAATGCTGGTATGTGATGAATTAAAAACAATATTACCTACAGGAGGCTGATATTGCTGTAGAGAAAGATTTTCTCAGTTAAACTAAGCAACGTATAGGGGGGTTATTCTACATAGTCTCAGCTATTTTAACACTTTATAGTTCCTGTAGTATTCAGTTTTGACTGAGATGGTTCTTTTGCATCGTATTTTGCCATCTCTGGAAAGGATATTTTCAATTGCACAAAGTGTCTTTGAGTAAAGACAAAACAAATATCCAAGCCAAAATCAGCCTCCAGATCTCAGAAAGTGGATACAAATTTTGACAGTAATTAAAACTATGGAAATATCAATTGTTTCAGTGTTATTTTAAACTAAACATTTTTATACAGACTCCAGAAGTGTAATACAAGTATATCTAAATATACTGTTAATTGCATCAAAATAGTACATCCATCTGTGAGTTTTGTTCTAAGCTTGCTGAGCGAGTTGAAAATACAGAATGTGATCTGCAAACCAAGCAAGTTACTAAGTAGCTGTGGAAAACTTATCTAAAGATAAAGTTGGTTTGCTGAAGTTTCCCGTTGCAGCTCCAACTGCAGCCGAATGAAACTATTCCAGGACAGTCTCAACAAATTCACTGTTTACAAGACAAGTGATTACATGAACTTGACCCTCTTGCCTCTCCTTTCCCGCTTCCAATTTCCTTGAAGATTTCTTTCCGCTGGGTAAGGTAACCACCTCTTGAATATTCATTGCCTGGGGCCAGTGCAGATGAGAAACTTTGCTGTGCCAAAAAGGATCTCTTCACAGGGCATTAGTGCGAGCCTCCCGGAGACCACAAAGTTACTCTATTTGTTTGCGTTTGTGAACTGGGGAATCCAAACAAATAAAATGGAATGTAGCTGCTGAACACTCAGATCTTTAGCTGGAGAAAGTCAGTTTTTGTGTTTAGTTTTCCAGTCTGATTAACCCTTTTATGAAACGGAAAGCTGCTAACCTCTGTGGCTGGATCACATGGCAGCGCTCCTTTGTCTGCCCCCGGTGCCGCTCCGGGGAAGCCTCTTCTCCGGGGAGGGTTACAGCAGGTTGCCTCCACAGATCACTCTAATGGTGTATTTTAATTATGGTTTGCCGTGCACTTCAGACACTCCAGCAGCACTGCCTAATTAACAAGGTTGTTCAGCTTTCACATAGTATCAATCAACTAGTTGCTGAAAATGTCTTGATCTCATTTTCTGAGATTAAAGTATAAATGAAGGACACTTTGCTCCATTGTTACTAAACTAAGGCACTACCATCTGGTTTGCAAATGTGATATTAAAATCTCTGGAAATGTCTGAGGCCCCAACTCAACGAAGCAGTAAGCACATGCTTACCTTTGAATACGCAAGTAGAGCCATTTATTTCAATGGAGTCACACGCTTAAGGTTTAATGTATGCTTAAGCATTTTCTTTTAATCAGGATTTCATAGACTCATTTTGAAATACCAAACTTTTCAAAATAGACAGCACTGAATTAACCTGTTTGTATCTTTCGGAAAATCATAGCTTAGATAAATTAAATATCCCCAATAGCTTGTGTCATATAAGACTCAGTAACAGTGCCTGATAAGATAATGTTAGTTTAATTCAAAAATCTTCCACAGTGGTTTGTGGTTTCAGTCAAACTGTTAAAAAGGTAATTGCAAGTCATACACAAAAAATGAGAGTGAAAGAAAATGGTCATGATTAGAAATAATTTTTATCCAGACTATATGATATCTAAATATTTACTTTTAAATATTTACTCAGCAGCAGTAAAATGCTGCTGAGGATTGTTATTATACTAGCAATCGAGTGATGGTCTAAGTAGATTCAAACTAGGTTTGAGCTGAACTATAAAACTTACCTCTCCCTTTCCCTCGCCTTGTTTGCTACATTGTTTGGAAAATTCTGACTTGTGAAATAGTCACAGATGATTTCTCCCAAAATCTGGGGACAGTTTGTGCATTAGCCACCAGCCCCAAGAGGCAGCACAGGACCCAGGGCTGTGTGGTGATGCAGGCAATCAGTTCAGCACTCAGCTGTGGTGCTGTAATGTGTCCCTGCCCTTCCCCTGGCACACATCCCCTCCCCTGTGGTCCCTGCTGGGCACCTGCAGCCCTTCCTGTGATCCTGAGGCTGCACCTGGCCAGCTCAGGAGGAGCAGGGGCAGCAGCAGGAGCAGCAGCCTCCTGCAGGGACCACCCTCCCTTCCCACTGCAAAGCATCACATGCAGAGCACATGCAGTGGAGACAGATGGTGCTGGCTCTCCCTGCAGTGCCATCGCTTGGCATTGCCCGAGGAGAGTGGGATGGAAAACTGGATTTCAGTGCTCGGAACTCCAGCTCACCCCTGTGCCAAGAGCAGGAGCAAGACCTCTCCCCCACAAATGAGCCACTTCAGTTCTGTTGTGGTGGCCTATGTGCGAGCTTAAGTGGTGCTGAGGGACAGATTTTACTCATAAAATCATAAATGGATTTCATTAAACCTATGTGGTCTTTAATATATCAGACATAGTTGAGCCTCAGGAGTTTAAAAAAAAAAAAAGAGAGGAAAGAAAATAAGAGAAAAATATATTCCCCTCAGTCCCCTCTCCCCCAAATGTGAATCATAGATGTTTCTATGCACTGAAAAATAAACAAGATTAGAATAAGAGCTGCATAAAAACAAGGTAAAGTGGCCTTCCTGGGAAACAGAAGTTGTTAATATGGATATGTAGATGTGGTTTGAAATCAGTAATAACATTTTTAAACCTAATTAAAGAAATATATAATCTTTCCTCAAGGAAAGCAAAAACAAGAGTCCTCAAACAGAGAAGGCTGAGTATTCAGTGAAGCAGAATAGAATATTGTCTTTAATAACTGCCTTTGAAAATAAGTGTTTCAGCATCCTCTTACCTTCAGACACACTTTTTTCCTTAAGTTACATTCGTTGTTAATGTCTTCAAACCTTAATCAAAATCAAATGCATACAATTTCCTTATTCTTAGTCCTTGCTCTTTGAACAAGTTTTTACAGGCATAGCATGTGTTTCCATATTACACTGGATTTTTTTAAAAATTAAAGCATTATTCCTGCATTTAATACATTGTTTTTAGAACTTTTTTGTAGTAAACACTGATATATTATTAATGTTCTTCACATGAATATTGGAGCAAGTACTGGCAGATGTAATGTGCTGTATAGTTAGTAACTATTTAGGTAAAAAACTTAGTTCTGAGTTTCTGTAGTGTGGTTATCTTGAAAACCCATGTAGAAGTAAAGCTTTGTGGATTAATGCCTTTGAATCAGCAAAACTGCTTCAGATAAACAATTCTTTTAGCTGGTGCCATATTTTTTTTAATTCTATATAATAAAAAACATGATTAGCACAGAAGTACAATGCTCTCCATAACCTATTTGTAATTGGGGAATCTGCAGTGTGTGTCCCACAGTCCATCTCACACTGAAGATTGAGGTGTAATTACAGTGCAGGCAATCTCATCTCTAGTAATTACAGCTGTCACCATTGATCCAGTTAACCAGGATAACGAACTGCTGAGCCAGAGTTGACAGAGCTTTCTGCCTAAACCCAGATTGCTCTTTAAGAGGGGGTTCGTGGTTTTTGAGAATTTCTGATTATCGAAACACAGGTGCTTGAAAAATAGATAAAAAACATTGTGGATTATGGATTAGAAAAACAGGAAGCACGATCCAATTTCACTTCATTCTTATGAGTGTAGACTCTCACCTTGCAAGGCAAACAATGAAAATGCAAGAAAAGCCCTTACATAAATGAGCTGGATGTAGAAAGGGGCAGGACTGCTTCCTGCTGTAGAGCTCAGGGATGTTTCTGGTGTCCCCACAGGGGCAGTGCAGTGCAGAGTGGCACAGGGCACAGCTGCAGTGTGTGGAGAGGGCATGCAGGGAGCCCCAAGCCTGCCAGACCTGCAGCCTGGGGATGGACCCTTGCAGCCGAGATCTTTCCCAGTGCAGCTGCAGTGCAGATATTACCTCTCTCTTTTCTCTGCAAACTGAATTCTTGAAGTTGATTTTAAATACTCATCAGTACACCACAGTCTAAATTGTTTAAAGAGGAAGACAAATCTTAGTCTGTACATCAGAGTCCTAAAGTGTAAGTTTTAAACTTGGTGGAAAATAAAACCCAGAAGGCTTCTGAGTTCTGACCAGGAAAAGGAAGTACTCAGATGCCTCTTCAAAAAGAAATTAATATTTTTCAGAAATTTAATAACAAGAGTACAACTTCCGCCACTGTACTGCAGTGCAATTGTTTCCTTTCTGTCCTATAACTCAAAGGCAGCTGAAAATTTCCCTATAGGCAGCTACTGCTACAGATTCCACTGCAATACAAACTGTTGCCTTGCCACCATTTTGGGTTTTATACTTCAGATTTAGGACAACAGTTTTGTGTGAGTAGCAGTTCCATCACAGGGGCCCGTAGTGAGTTCACTGGGACCACTTGAGGAATAAAGCACTCTCCAGTGGGTTTAGACTGAACTTTTCATAACAGAGGAGAATTTTGCATTCTTTATATCAGGCATTTTTCCAATCCTAACTTGGACTGTTAGAATATAATGTACTTAGGCTGCCTGACTTCGTGTAAAAACAAGTCATGAGGATGTAAGTGAGCAAAAAGATTTGATACTTGCTGCTTTCAGAAGACTCCAAAGTATTGTTATGGTAGGTTAAAAGCTGCAGTGTTGTGTTTCTGTGTCTCTGACTTTTTAGGAAAAAATACAGGATTTCAGGAGGTTTTCTCTTTCCAGAATTTTTCCTAGTTTCCAAAACTATATCTTGAGAGTGGTTTTGAACAATTTAATCTTTTCCTCACACAGTTTTGTCTAGATCTTACTAAACCTAGCACCACTCTAAGATATGCAGAATGGGCGTTGCAGTGTTAGCAATGAGTGGCAACTGAAAACTCTGAAGCCAAAAGGTTACAAAATAGTTCCCCATCAGGCTTAACACATACCAGGAAACTTCCTTCCAAAATGTCACCAGAAGAAACCAGAAGAAAGTGGCAGATCCAAAATTTGTCTTAACTGTATCCCTGACCGTAGTTATAGCAAGACAAAATATACTGTAGCTAGGTGATTGCTTTAGAGAATGCCTTAGAAAAAAAACTTTTCTCCACTGGCCACGGAGAAATTTACCTTTCTGTGAACAAAGATATCAATTTATTCAGTATGGTGTAAGACAGAATGAATCCACACAACCAAAATCCCCAGCATCTTTCACTCCTCACTAAAGCAATATATAGGCACCTTATGTGCAGTACTTTGCCTTTACTTGTATTTATAGCCCCATTGAAGAAAAAAGTCTATTGGATGTACTCACCATGGGACCATATATACTCCAGCATCTGAGCAGGATATAAAATTATCCACCCGATGCAGTGACTGGCTGTGCACTATGCAGTCATCTCTGTGTAATGTCAAAAAAAATAAAATATAAAAAAATAAGTGTGAAGCCATGTCCCATCAATAATACAAGGTATTGTAAAAGGGCTGTAAATTGAGAGAACAGCTTGTTGGTTTGGGCTTTGGTTTTGTTTTGTTTCTTCAGTGAATGTGTTTGTCCAAGAAAATCCTTGCAGTGAATCAGTGTTGTGGTGGTAGCTGTTTTTTAAGAAATGTTTTCTAGCTTTTCAATGAGCAGCAGGATTTAATAGAGACGTGTTTTAACATCCTTTTAAGTCTTTTTGGTTTTCTACATTTGTATATAGAATTTGTAATAAGGACACCTTAGAGGTGTGATTGCTGTAAACTGTGCAGCCTTTCCTTGCCCCATTCGACCCTTTGCTGTACTGCTGCAGCATCAGTCAGGGGGTCTTGAAGCCTTTGGGGAACACTGATTAATTTTGCTAGAGGAGAAGGATGGCAGCTGCTAAGAGCTAGTTCTGCTTCTATGGGTGTCTACAGTAGAACTCCCATTGACTTCAGCAGAAATGGAGGCACGTGTATCAGGAGAGAATATCCTCTTCCAAAGAGAAAGAAACAGATGCATGAACTTGCTCCCTTTCTCAAACACCTGTACATAGCACAGTGATAGATTGGGTCAAAAAATCACATATGAAGGATGTGACAGCCTAGAGCTGAGCCTGTGCTAGTGTCACACTTTAACCACCATGTCCTGGAGGTCCTCAGCACAGGACAATTCGAGCTGGCTTTATTTCCTCTGTTTTAGACTCTCTTTTAACTGGGCTAACCTTGTTAAGTGATACATTTGTCTCTTGCTTGAGTGTTTACAAATGCACCTGCATCTTGGACTTTTTCAGGTACATTCACTGTTCTACATAATGTTAGTGGAGCACAGCTACCACATTAAACTGCCTCTTGCAATACCATGCTCCACTTGCATTTTTCTGGCTGGACAGCTTAGTATGCATGTTTTTTTATATTCAGAATGAGATCTGTAAACATCTTAACAAGTTCTGAAAGGCAGGGGGGAAATGTGGTCCAATATCTCTTTGTTTAGGTTTTCATTTGAGAAAAATTCTACTACTTCCCTTTCTCCCAAAATGTAGATCCATATCCTCTGTAAAAAAATACTGTCTTACCCTGTTCTGCACAGCTCATTAGCACTTCCCTCCATACACTTATTTCTGGTGCCATTTATTTCTTCTGATATCATATTATGCAAATGTAATACACAGCCTTGGTGTATAAATAAGAAGCCTTCCTTAGCAGTTATTTCTTTTTTCAAGCTCTACAAAGTGCATTTCACAAGCACAGTTGCTCTAAAACAATTGCACGAATTGGATAACAGATTAAAAATATGTGTGAGAAGAAAATTCCCAAACAGTTAATCTTAAAGGTCACAGACTAAAGTAGTTTAACTTCATAAAATGGGATCCTGAGTCCTGAAGGCTGGCCAGGAGAACCTTGGAATGTCTTATGTGAGAAGAGGTGAAAATCTCTGCATGTCTAATGGCATATTTATGACTAGACAAGCTCTAAGGAAGTCTGTGGTTGGTTTTTTGTAAACCTAAACACATCTGTTTTGTTAATTGGAAAGAGCTTTTAATGAAATTGAATGGTGGGTGCTTTTTAAGTAACCCAATTCAATAACTACATCCTTGCTTGAAAGCTGAAGGAACAACTGCTGCTTTTCCCAATCGTGTACATATTTGGAAACAATTGCTCAGTTTTATACATTTACCAGGATGTGTCAAAAATTAGAGCTGGATTTTTCTGCTTGTGTCTAGCCTGGAAAGAATATATTTAAATGTCAGTCTCAGCTGACACAAAACATTTTGCCTGACCTAAGAGAAAGAACTTGATTTTCTACGAGAGTTGTTTATGGTTTTTTCATCCCAAAAACCAAATGGGTCTGTCAGTTTCAAAATGCAATGTTATTTTGGAACAAAAAGTCAAAATATTTCACCTAGAAAATGTCAATGAATAACATTTATACTTCTCTGAATTTACTCTTTTGGCCAAAGTGTTTTACAACATGATCTGACTTTCTGAATAGTTTCATTCCCTCTGAGACTGTGTATCTGTAAATTTTATGTACCCTGAAAATATTTTCAACCCCCTCTACTTAACATGCAGGTCCTGCTAAGATCTGTATTAGCTTCAGTATCACTGTGCAAAGGCTCATCTTTAGGTGGTAAGGTATGCCCCAGGCTGCCCACGGGGCTGTGACCAAGGGCAATCCCTGGAATAATTTGTCTGCAGCCAGGCAGGATCAGGCCAGGTTGGGATCTCGTGTTCTCAGAATGCCTGTGCCAGCTTGCCTGTGACTCTGATCCTCTTATCTCCCCACAAAGTTTTCCTTTCCCTCATATCTACACATATCTAGGGCCTTATCCAGGAAATTCTTGCTCGTGCCAGTAAATGCCATTGCCAGGAGATGCCTCTGAAGGCAAGGCAGCTGTTCCCAGTATGACCAGGAGTAGGTGTGCACAGGAGCAGGCTTACAACCCATGCACAAACACCTGTGCACTCTATCTGTGAATGTTCATCTTCTACAATGCTAAGGAAGTTGTGCTGGTAAAGCCCATTTTCCTTGAAGATTGTCAGTCTTAATAAGAACTGAGAAACTAGAACAAAGCCATCATGAATTCTAATGTATTTGAACATATGGCCCTAGGACCTGTTATTACCATATCAGTCAGATAAGGGAGTGGGAGAGTGGTTGCAACAGCACAGAAGGAAAAATGTTAACACAGCAAAAGGACTCTTTTAATTTTAAGGAAATATTCAGTCTGTGAATTTAGTTCCAACTTTAAAAAATCTTGTGGATAGTATCAATTTCTTTCAATTCTTACTCAAATACTATTTTTTCATTATCGTTGATGCACTTATTTTATGTTTAAAATGGAGCTTTTTCTGTAAATCTGCCTTTAGAGGGAAGGGTGTTTGAAATACTGTATTTACTCATTGTTCATGGTAGGCTAGGGAGGTAAGTAAAATAATCTCAAGCAAAAAGTGAATTCAGGTCAGAGTCCATTTCCAAGGCACATCTAAAAAGCTAATCAGTTCATTTAGTCTCTGTCCTCCAGCTCTGAAATGTGTATCAGCAGCAAATGTACAGTTCCCAGGTCTCCAGACAGCAATCAGCTGATTCTGCCATTGCATATGTGTGAGAGAGGGAAATGTATGAAACCATTTAATTATATGTATCTGGAGCAAGAACTGGACCCGGGGTTGCCACGAGCTTAATGAGAGGTTTAATCAAGTTTAGCTGTAACTCAGGATCCTCTGGAATTCCCAACCATCTCAGACGTGGATAGTGTGACTTTTTCCTGTTAGTCCATTGTAAGCATAATAGTATTTACAGAATTTTTGAGGAAGCAAAAAACGCATTTAATAGATTTCTACGACTTGCCGTAGGCATGGATGCCTGGCAGCAGGTTAGGGAGGCAGGATAAGAGGTCTGGTTGAGGTTCCTGAATGCAGATGGTTCAGAGCCAGGATGGATGGTAGTGTCTTGTGACGAGCTACTACCACCATGTTCCAAAGCACTGCACCATCTGGATTGTGATCATTTGAAAATTTCGTGGTTTATATGTCATTAAAACATTTCTAAAGCTTTGCTTGAGTTATATACCAGTCTTTCTGCTAAGTTTACATCTGAGCAAATACAGAAACATTTGGGTATTTGTTTTTAATCCTTCCATTAGCCTGCATCAGCTTTCTTTAAAAGGATTTTTGTTTGAAAATGTTCCAGTGTCTTCTTTCTTTCCACAGATATCCACATAAATCAGTTTGCTCAAGATAGAGCAAATTATCTAAGATAGATTTATCCTCTATAGAGAAATATCACAACGTGTGCATCATTTAAGTATTATGTTAGTCTTTGAAATAGACCTGAAGTGACGTCTAAATGCAGCTTAAGAGATGTGCAGGCTTTGAGATGAACATCCTCACAAGGGGAAGTGGAAGGGCAGGTACCAATCTCTTCTCTCTGGTGACCAGTGACAGAACTCAAGAAACAACAGGAAGCTGAGTCAGGAGAGGTTTAGGTTAGATCAGGAGAAGGTTTCTCACCCAGCAGGTGGCTGAGCACTGGAACAGCCTCCCCAGGGAAGTGGTCACAGTACCAAACCAGAGAGAGTTTAAAAAGCATTTGGACAACACTCTCAGGCACATGATGTGACTTTTGGGACTGTCCTGCATAGGGGCAGGAGTTGAATTTAATGATCCTGATAGTTCCCTTCCAACTCAGTATATTCTGTGATTCTATACCCAGCTGTATTTATCTAGCTTGTTGTTGAAGTAGAGTTCAGGTAGAGCAGAGCAGAAAGTAGATTATTCCCTGATTCACTTGTAAAATTGAGAAACTTGGGGTAATCATTTTGACCAATGACAGTCTCTTTACACAAAGGATATAGTAGCAATCCAGGAATGTTTAAAGGTCTAAGCCTATTTGGAAGGATGCATTTAGAGTATTAATATTAATAACATCTAGTAATAAGAAAATTTCTGCATTGTACAACCAAGAGCAGACAGCAAGCTGTGTGGTTTTAGGTTTTTTTCTATTAGGAACTTTTTAAGTGTTCATGTTTTAGCTTCTGCCAAAGGAGAGGATGAGAAAGGAGCCTGGGAAGAGCTGAAGTCGTTCTTGCATTAGATCTGTTTTCCAACAGCTCCAGCATGAAGGAGTGTTGTGGTGGATTCTGGTTCTGTGTTTGCCATGCTCACTGGGGACTGGCATCACCCTGCCCTGTGCAGGGTACCCACATCTGGTATTAGGGAATGTAACTTTTGCACTGAAATGTACTCACTCACTCCGAGCTTTTGTCAGTAGGATTTTCAGTCCTTCTTTTCATCAATGGGATTTAGGTTTACACAGTAAGGAATATAGTTTTAGCTTGGAATGGAAAAAAGAGGGGTTTTTCTACTATACTCAGGGTTACACTGAACATCTCAGCACTTTCTTCTGTTAAGATTTAGTCAAATAGGATTCCCAACAGGCTAAACCTTACTCTAGAAAAGACCTTAAGGCTACAAGCCTGATTTCTTGTTTCTGACTCAATTTTGCAGTTAAATCTTAGTGCAATGGCCATTGATTTTGTTGGGCTTTATTTTTTTCCTTTATCTCCTATTGTAATGCATGTTTGTGTCATGATGTTTCAAGGAAACATTTCTCATTACCCACAAAAAAGGCAGGCAGAAACTACTGTGTAATGCTGAATATGAGCAAGCTTAATACTAACTGACACCTAGTCAAAAGAAAGGGATGAAAGCTTTCATGAAAATTTGTCAACACCTTAAGACTGGAATATCCCAAAGAGTTGCTAAAAACTCACCACATACAAGCATAGAATTACTTGCCAAAAGATTCTGAATGAAGCAAAACAAGCTGTAAAATATTCCCTGACAGATCACAAACAGAATGAGAGGCTAAATTTGGGCACTATAAATTCACTATAATTTGTTTACTCAGCTTCATCCAGTTTATAGGTTACGCTGGAAATCTGCCAGGTCCTGGTACAGCTGAGGCTCAGTAATTCAAGAAGAAACCTTGTTACTGCTTATGATGAGGTTCTCAGTGCTCCTCACCATGGAAAGTCAAATGAAATGAGAGTAGATCTTGATATGCTCCACACAGAATTTCAATACAGCTGGTGGGAGTTCAGGTCAGAACATGGTCCCTGCACGTGTGCTGCCAATGGAGCCAGTGAGTGGTGCCACACGTCAAACACCAGTGCCCAGGACAGAGCAGTGATACCACACAGAAGCACAGAAACAAGGAATGGCCTAGGATATTTCCAAGAGGATTCTTACAGGGCCTCATGGCCCAAGAAAACTGTGACCACCAACTGTAGAGCAATTTCTCTTTATGCTCTTGAATCATGCCCAGCTTCTGCACATGCTGGAGAACAGATTGCTGGTGATGTAGCAGAGGGCAGCAATGGAAAACAACCCTTAGAGATTCCATGCTCTGTGTATTTTGCAAACAATAAACAGGCACAGGGTAAATAAAATAAAAAAAAGACCAAAGCAGAACAAACCATAAATAAATCCTCTAGGAGTAATCCTCCAAAAGCAGAACATTCAGGCAATAGTACAACTTAGAAATTGTCACTGTAAATATTCTTTTCCCCTTAGCCTCAGCCTTTAGCAAGTCTTCTGCTAAAACAGTGGGGGCCACAAATCAAATTGCCTCTGGGGAACTTGGAAGGCCAGTGGTTCAGTGTCATGCCATTGCATGAAAAATACTGTGTGGAAAAGACTGCTCACTTTCCATTGTCTATGCAAGAGACTTGAGGAGAGCATATTCATAGCAACGAGAAACAGAAATCCAGTATTTAACATCTGTGCACAGTAATAATTAAAAAGGGTGTTAGCACAGATGACCAGCTAATGCAGCCTCTGTACTTCTGGTGGGTTTAGTGGCCACTTGCTGAGCAGCAGCCTCAGCGTTGTTGCCATGCCCTTAAAAATCCAATATTTTCGATGAGACAATGTCCCTCGGTTATTGAAAATATATTTATTCTATCAATCGGATACATTTTAATCTGATAAAATTTTAAAAACACTTATGTGACTAAACCCCAGGTTTTTAGGGTTAAACAATTTCCTGTGAGTCAGCTAAGAGTAATCTGCTACAATCAGAGCTCTGGATAATGGCTATATTTCAGACATACATTATGTGCACTTTAAGCAGATAAGTGTTAAAAAACGAAGTTGAAATAGCCTTCTTGTGAACTGTGCTAATACAGAATGGGAAGGATAGCCTAACTGTGAAACTAGAAAAAAGGAGGAAAGGAGATCATTGAAAAAACTTAATTCTGAAATGGTGAGTGTGCGTGAGGAACACAGGAAGACAGAATTATTACTGTGTCCGAGCTCTTCGTGCCCTGCAGAAGCAAAGAGGGTAATTTGGATCCATTTTCATTTACCAATCATGCCTTTTGAAGTGATGGAGTTTGGCAAGGGTGTTTATGACTTGTTTAACAATTACTAAATGAGCCTTTCTCTTAAAAAATCAAGCTGACTGTGACTCAGTAACGTCTCAGATGTTACTACTGGTTGATTGTATTAGATTGAATGATGTCTTGGGACTTGGATGGCCCTCAGAGAACTGTCATTTACAGTATTTAACATTTATTCAATGAACAAAGATTATGCTGAGCTAGAAAACAGTAAGCAAAAAAAAAAATCCTGGGTGATTATAAAGATAAGTGTGCTGGTATTTGATTTGGAGAGCTCTGATCTGTCTGCTCAGACATGCAGTGGAGATTTACACTTCCTTCCCAAATGTTCTTTTGAAGATATTTACTGTACCTACAGCAGACTTTGCTGAAATTGCATTCTGAGGATACATGTAATGTGATTTGAAATCAATAAGATAACTCCAGTTCTTCATTTTAAAGATGAAACTTTGTGAATTTTAAACAAATTCTAAAATGCACTCACACTGCAAATACTGCATAAATCATTCCCCAATTTTATTTTGATTGAATAGCAACTTGTTAGCACCAGTATTTATCAACATATTTGTTTCATAACTGTATGAATGGCAGAGGCAAATGATGTTTGTTAAATATACACACTGATATTTTTTACCTTCTGTTGCTACTTGAGGTAGTCTTAAAATACATACTTCACCTTCAAATGTGACAGCTGTTTCATTTTGTTTTTCTTTGAGAGCTTCAACTCATATTAGATTAGTCAGTCTTTGGTGTTGTGCAGAAGCTGTCTGTATTCCAGTCTGCTAAAACAAAGAATATTTTGGATCTGGCATATTAAAGCCAGCATATTATAAAATCAAGCACAGTATCATCTTTACAATATAAAACGTGTGAAACATTTATACATTTTTTGCTGTCAAATGTTGTTTGACAATCATCGTGTGATAATGAAATGTATAATTAATAATAAAAATGCCAACATCTGTTAGATTGCTATTACAGAGTGATTCTAAGTGTAGTGCTTGGAATATGTCATCATTAACTTAATTAATATTAAAATCCTTAAAATACAATTTGTTTTCATTAGTTGCTAATTTAGGAAGATACAAGGAATACAAAGTAGGTTCTGTTTTTTCACTTTGTCACTAACCAAACTTCACAAATGCTTTTCAAACTGTTTAATTAATGTAAATGTCCTATTAGCAGATGAATCCAGTTAGATGAATGTTGTGTTCAGCTCTGACTGGCTCAGCCTTTGCTTTAGCCAGGTTTGTCTTTTTATGGGGACCCTCTCTCTGGGTGATGTTGTTTTGCCTGATGTCCTGCCCACTAACCTCTTTAATTGTTCTTTCTGCTTTTTGCTGCCAAAAGCACACACGTTTAGGTGCTTGTTCAATTCCTTCTGCAATATGCAGGCCCTTGAGCTAATATTATGCCGTTATACAATGCATGCTTATAGCCCTGAGACATTCTCCTGCTCATTGAAGAGGAAAGGTTCTGAGGTCAGGCTCCCCTGGAGGTCTGATCAGCAACTGAATGAAAAAAATTTCCCCATGAATGTATCTGTATTTGTTTATTTATTTATTTATTTATTCACTTACCTGTGTATGTATGTGTCTATTTACTACATTAACTGTTGCCAAGAGAATTACTGGGCATTTGGAAGATTGTGTGATGAACAAACAGAGGCTGTTCTATAGAAGAAATTCCCATTTTTTCTATCGTGCCATCTGCAGGGAAGGCCTTATCTCTGGGACAAACTGTGAGGGACTGCAGAAAAACAACCTATAAAGCAAGCCTGCCTATCTTTTAACATGCAAATTAAAGTC
This sequence comes from Sturnus vulgaris, assembly GCF_052056855.1. Classification (NCBI taxonomy): domain Eukaryota; kingdom Metazoa; phylum Chordata; class Aves; order Passeriformes; family Sturnidae; genus Sturnus; species Sturnus vulgaris. The sequence goes on from NC_142255.1 coordinate 9,860,356, forward strand.
ATCCCCCAGTAGTCTGAGGGCCATCTAGGGATTTGCTGAGGCCATCTGAAAGCTGCAAAGCTGCTCAGTAATGGGGATGAAAACATCTGGCCAGGATGAAGATCTCCCAGAAACAGCTCATTCTTCTGGTCACAGCTGAATTGGGAGGCATTTTGTAATTTTTGTGCTTGGAGTCTGATGGTCGTGTGTGTCCCTATAGTCTTTCTCTGAAAAGCTACTAAGGCTATTGAAAACAGTAGATCCACACAGACACATTTCATTTTGATTTATGAAACTGGTATCTAAATATTTGTGATGATTGATAATTATGTTTAAATAATCCCTATTAGTGGATGTTGCAAATTTTCGTAGGAGCAATGCATACAGCAGAGACTGACCACATTGTTCTTGACATGTAATTAAAGCTGTCTGCAAAAAGTGCCCAGATCTCCATTTCCTGCCTGGGAAGAGATCAAGCTGGAATAAGTGAGAAACTACTTTTTTTTCACATCGTTTTCCTCTTCATTAAATTCTCCATCCACCATTTTGGAGCGAATGCAACAGAAAGCAACTATTGCTGGTTCTGTGGAGTTACAATAAATAATTCATGAGTTGGAATTAACAGATTGTGAAAATACACTAATTAGAAAAATGAAAAAAAAAGGAAAGCCAGCATTTATGCTGACCACAAAGATAAGACAGCTTTCTTCAGTCACAGTGATGTTAAGGAAATTAAAATTATCACTGAGACTTTGTATGTAATTTAACAAGAAGAGCTATGCCATATTTCAATATGAGCTGTAATAGTTCAGTCTCCTGTAGTTCCTTTGCTTTTGTAGCATTCCTCCATCTGCAGGAGAAAGTGGTTGACACCTTGTCAAATGAAACTTTTCAAGCTAAGCTGGTTCACTTTGATTTGCATAAATCTGGGGAGCTCCCAGGTGGAGCTGAGCTGGCTGACCTGAAGGAGCCTCCAGGAGAGGGAAGGAGTGACCTTGTTGTATGTGCTGAGGGCATCCATCTCTGCCACCAGGACTGGGCTCTTAAAATCTCTTCAGCTGAATATATCAGTCCAATGCCTATGGCTGAAGTTAGGTGACATGAGTCACACCTTTTGCCTTCATCACTCATGGGAAGAGTGACTAATTTCTCCTAACCACACTCGGGAGGCGAGAGAAGTTTAAGACCCAAATAATTTGTTACAGCTTTAGTGAACATTAAAGCAAACAAAATAAGCCAACACTAAAAGCAAACAATAGAAAGGGATGCAAGAAGCAGATACTCTGGCTTTGTTTTCATGTGAACAGCTTCCCTGTTGTATGATCTGTGTGGGGCAGTACGATGGAGTAATATTTTCAGGCAGGCTATCAGCAGTGGGTCAGAGATTTGGAGTTGGTTCCACTCCAGAAATTTTTAATAGTAGATTGTAATTCAACTCTGAATATAAAAACTGCCTGAGTCAATGATTATTGAAGCTATTTACTTTAATGAACTTTGGAGTGGATTTTTATGTGAAAATCTGGAGAAGAAAAAAAAAATTTTTTTGCATTTACTTAACTTTTTCCATCCTGATTTTTAAAAAGTCACAATTCTGTGCTCACATTCTCTATGGCCTTCAGCCTTCTGTTCCAACCTGACTGCAAGAAGTGTTCCAGTCTGCCAGTAGAGCTGCTGTGATAATGCCTCCCTCCTTCCTCTCAGGCAAAGCAAATCCTTATTGTGCAGAATGTGCAGGCTTGGGGGGTTAGAGGTGTGAGTTGACTGTTGAAGAAGCTTGGCCGGTTGATCAGAGTAAGCCATTACCTCTGGAACCAGGAGTGGAAGTTTATCCATGTCTGAGTGACCAGACCAGAAGCATGCTGAGGATGTGTGATTCTCTCTGTGCCTAACCCTGTTAGTCCCTTTTTCCTCAGTCTCCCCCTTCTATCAGTTTATTCAAAAGGAGCAGCTTGGTATGCAGCAGTTGATGTTGGCATTGCTGCTGTTACAGTATGTGTGTGCTTTCATTTTAAAAAACGAGAAACTAAGAAATTTGTAAAATCTCTGATACTGCTAAATACATTTTTGACATATTTGAATATATTACCCTTTAAATAGTTCAGCCAATAAGCATGCTCATTTCTAAATAAAGATGAGCACCCTTTAGCTGGCCACATTTTATGCAGAGATCAATAGTATTTACTAGTCTGCAAAAACTGGATAAATACAGTATTCTGCAAGCAGAGTGTGCTGGGTCTGCACACTGATATCACTGGAACCAAAATTAAAACGTACTGATTTCAGTGGGAACAAGTTTCAACTTTGATAAACAAAAATAAGGACAAAGCCAAATTACTTAGGTATCCTTCAAAGAATAAGTGTTATAACACTTACTGTAAAGGAAAAAAAATGTAATAATATTCCTGCCACAACTGGTCTATAGTAAGTGTAATATACTAATGCAAATATAATATTTCTCTTGGTTCATGTATCCACTTTATTTCGCACATACAAGAATTGCACGTGCCTAATAATCTGTGCTTGTAGCATGAGAGAACCTGGGTGTGGTCTGGCTTCTTTCTTGCAGAAGTGAATTTATCCACTGCACTTCTGCCACTGTCATTATTATTTGTCAATTCCCATCATGAAAAATGCAAGCAAAAGGGCTTCTGATTTCTGCAATCTGTATACAGAACTATGTACCCTCTACCCTTTCCCTAGTCCAGGTAAGATTGTTATCTTAGATAGTATTGTTTAATCAGTGATTGAAAGGTAAACAAATCCCATTTTCCCTTTGTGCTGTTACAGTGCATCTTTGCAGCCTGCCTGGGCTTTCGAAGGCAATGAATAGTTTCAGTGCAGAGGGTGAAGTATTGCACTTTGTGCATGTGCCTTTAGCCATCTGAGGGTATTTTACAGAGCATCCACCAGGTCTGCAGGAGAGAGCCCATCACATGAGGGACTGTAACCAACCAGGTTTCATTTCTGGTTGCTTTGCAAACCACCTCAAATCTTCAGATTTCAGTGTTGTGGCAGTTCCAGAATATTTGTATTATTGTTTTATTAAAAATAAAATAAAACAGTAATACAAGCACTCATACTGTTCCATGATTTGATATTCTCTCCATACATTCTTAAATAACAGAAAAAGTTCAGTGTTTCAGATGGAATCAAATGAAAGCATGCATTTACTAAGAATTCTCCAGTTGTCAGAAGTTTTGCTAAGGAAACAAAAATTCAGGTGAGAAGGCCAAAGTGGGCAATCATGCTATTTACATAACTGAATTGCTTATTTAAATCAGATTTGATCAGTGCTTGTGAAATACAAGCCACTGTAGCTCTATAGCTTTTCCCTGATCATATAGAGATTCCCAACCAATGCTGTAGAATAAAACATACCTATGAGCTGGCAGCTAGAATTAGTAATTTTGAGAGTTGCTTCACCCTGCAGATAATTTCTGTAATATTTTCAGACTTTTCTCCCTTGGAGGCAGGTTTGTATCATGACTGTGGTTCTCCAGCTAAAAGCTATACAATATTAACATAAAAGGACTTTAAGTGACCTATTCCCACTCTTGGAATGCCTATTCTCTTCTTTCCTTCCCAAAGTAGATGTAGCTCATATATTTCTAATGCTGAATATATTCAAATTTATGCCAGCAGTTTTCTAGGGCTTTTAGGATTACCTCTGCTCTGAAAGGAGTCAGATCACATGCTAAAGTGTCAAAGGTTCAGCTGTTTTGGGAGATGACACCAAGTCCTACAGAGAGGTGGATATGAGCACAATCAAGCAAAGAATAGGTACCTCAGTGAGATACACGAGTGCCAAAGTTTCTGTCTGGCCACATGTTTTGCCCCTCGCTATCTGGACTCAATGAATGAATCTTAATTCATCTGGTAACTGAAAGAACCCTCTGATCAAATAGTGAAAACCACAAACCAGTAAATGTGTGGGTAGATGAGAGGTCGGATGTGCATCAGAATAAGACTTCCTGGGTGTTTGATATTTCATAAAAAAAGCAGCAAGTGTAGCAAACCACATCAAACTCATACTGTTGAACCAATTAAAAACATCAGCAAGTCATCTGTGCACTGAAGTCCATAAAGGTTTTAGTGAGATGAATTATTTCCTCCTTGAAGACCACCACAAAGTAGGGGGAACTGGTCAATCTTCCTAAGCAAGACACATAATATTTTCTGTACGTCTGAGTTGGCATGGCAGCATGGAGCTGAAAGCAGAGGCAGGAAAAAAGGAGTAAAGAGTGTCAGTATTCATCACTGTGGATTTATTTATTGCTTTGCTAGGCCAGTGCACCTTTCACATGAAGGTGGTATTAACTGAAGGAAGTATTCATCATCTCCTTTGTATGACATAAGATATAAATCTAGTCTAAAGACTGCTTAAAAGAAATTATTTTTGAGGATTGTGTAAAAAACCATATTGGTTTGGTTTTCATCAAGGCTGCAGTTCTGGCCACAAATAGCTAAGCAGAACACCATTTAATTGGGCTGTAACTGGCAGCCTGTTACACTCCCCTTGCTCCAAAGCTGCATCTCGGGCCACTCGCTCCTGATTCAGTCACACATTTAGTTCATGATGGCTGCTCAAAGAGCAGATAAAGCAGTTAACATCACTGTATTTTTTTGAGTCTAAACTTTGTGTTTACAGTTTTCCTGAGAGAGTAATATTTTCTATGTAAAGTATACTTTACAATGTATTGGAATTTAACTACAAAGATATACACCTTCATAAGTACAGGCTATTAAAACAATTTACTAGTATGTCAACAAGTACTGATATGTACATAAAACCAGAATAATTTGGTTTGTTTTAATGCACTGAGCCAATCCAGCAGTGTGCTGTCAAGTGCTATTGAGAATCACTTTGCACTAACAGGATGACATGACTGGAATCACATTCACTGCACATCTTAGTTCTATTGAATGATGCAGAGCTGAAATGAATGACTGACACTTTGTGAATAAAAGAATAAAGCAATTGTGCCATTCACACTGCATTAAGGGTGAAAATTTACTTTCATTATATTGGATGTTAAGATTCACTATGTTAGAGTTCATTAAACTAGATGGGAGAATGGGACTTAGTGAATAATTAACAATAAGTGATTTATCATGGAAACCTAGGTTTTCCTTCTGTTTGTAGAAAATCCATAAACAAATCACAGCATCTTAAGAAGTGTTTGCTATGCAAACTTCTTTCTTAAAAAGGATCTTTTTTCCCCAATTCTTAGCAGTTTGGATTGATTGCAATTTTTCTGTGAGGCTATAAGGTACTTGCTAGTCATATAGATAAGCTAGTTTGTCAGAAAGGTACGTGATTAGTTTTCTCCCTCCTACTTGGATATGTTTGCCTACTTCTCTAGAGCAAATACCAGCGTGTACACATGCAAATGTAAATTTTTTCTTCATCAAAATCTCGTCAATGACACTTTGAAGGCTATTAGCCATGAATGCTGGTGCCAAAAAAGTGACATTTTTTAAACTTCTTTGAAATGTAAACAAAAAATCTGATGCACAAGTAAATCAAATTGACATAATGTCAATAGTTGCAAAGTACTTTTACAATATTTCACTTTCTTTACAAAGTTGTATCTCTTCATATTCAAATTTGAAAGAAATTGGACAAAGAAGCCAAATAGTCAAAAATAATTAGTCTGACATACAAAATAAGCATCAAATAGCAAACATCTGCATTACAGTGTGTGGTGCTTTGTCACAAAAGGCATATTTTGAATACAGAGACTATGACAATATTTTTGCCAAAAGCTTTTTTGTGTTTAAGTCTCCACTGAAATCATTTTGCCATTAAGTGAGATCAGCATGTTACCCAAAACAATTGACCATTGTCCTTTCTAACAGCCCAGTGCACGTTGTTCTGCAGGCTTTCTCCTTCAGATGATAGGATCCCTCATGCCACAAATTTAACTTCCCTCTAGTAGTAAGTGCCAGTATCTGGTTGATATCAGTGGATTAAAAGCTTTGCGAGAGTGCTGAGAATTATTATTATCTTAGTTATCACTGTTTTGCAGAAGTATTTTCCAGGACTGCAGACACTCTGGGCCTCTAGATTGCAGGGTCAGACAATGGCGAGTGCCTGACACTATAATAACAAGAGAATTCATTCAAATTGAAATGGTGGTTGTCTCCTTCCAGTTCTGATAGCTGTCAGGTAAAGAAAAGATGGATGATAGGATGTCAGGTAAAGCCAAAGGATGCCTATAGGAAGAGATCTATCTACAACCCAAAGCCATCCATAAAGTCAATAAAATTAATTTCTCATTCATAGCTTATAGAGAAAAAGCTGCATTTACAGTAAAATATAGATGCTGAATCCTGTTAGCAAAATAGCACGTCTCTTACACTTAAGTATATATAAAGGCCTCATTGAATGCCTTTTCAGAGCTCATGTTGCCAGCAGTTATGGCTGAAGTCTTTTATGTGACAAACTTGCCTGCACACCTGGCAAGCAGCGGGCTGTGCTCCCTGACGGGGCAGATTGGGTTACGGGGGGGCAGTGCCGGGAAAGTCTCACCAGGGGTGGCTGAATTATTTTTTAAGAAGAAAAGCTTCAAATGGAAAGTGTAACCCAACGCTTTCTAAATGTGGAGACATGCTTAAAGAGCAGCGCTATTTAGTTTCTCTCTACCTTGGAGAAATTTAAATCCTTGGTAAATAAATCCTGCTCTTCAAGTACTGAACAAATGAAATTGCCCGATTAAAATTTAGAGAAGCTCCTGCTGCACGTTCCAAAAAGCAGGAGGGATGACAAGAGAGTCAGACTTGCTAAAAGAGAGCAAAAGCTCAGCCTGTAGCCCACAGAGCTGAATTCTGTCCTTGGGTCAACCCAGTGGAGCTGGGATAGCCTGGGTGTAAGCCGAGAGCAGAGCCTCACCTTCCTGGAGGAAGATCACAGCCAAAGTGAAGGCACTCCTGTAGTAGAAACAGCTGCTTTCAGAATAAAAGTCTTCCTCAGTTTGGAGCCTACAGGCGTGAAAAGCACAGGCTTAGCAAAAATAGACAAGGGGAGAAAGACTGGAAAACAGGAGATTATAGGATTTTTTTAAAGCACCTAATGTACGTGGAGAAATTCTTTCATGTTCTTGTGCAGTTGTGATCTCTAGGCACAGGTGTGAGCACAAACACATTCCCCCGCAGTGGAGGCTGCCAGCATGGGAGAGGAGCTAAAGCTGTTCATGCTGATGAAATGCTCTTCAAAAACACATGGCTGAGACATGCTCTCATAATATTTTTGCCAGGTCTGTGGCCAGAGAAGCCCTAGGGATGTGGTAGGGCTCATTCAGAGCTCGTGGGCCCTCTTGCAACAAACAGTTTGGTTTAGGTTTTTTTTTTTTTCCTAGGAAAACATCAATCAAGTAAAAGCAATCCCCATCCCACAATTCAGCTGTGCCTGTTGGCTCTGATGAGTCACTAGAGCAGAGATTCAAACCTGCATCATCAACACCAAAGGTGAATGCTCAAACTTGCTGGATTGTAGAATCCATCTCTCATTAAATTGAATAATATTATTCCTACAAATTGGAACAGCTGAAGAGTGAAAGAAAAATCTCCTTTCAAGTGATCAGCTCCTAGTAGTTAGAACAGGTATGTGAGATGTAAAAGTTCAGGTTTTGAGTCATTGCTTTGACCCATCCTGAGCATATTTGAGACCACGAGGTGAAAGATCCTGACCATGAACTTACTGGGTAACTCATTGTCAGGTCTTCTCTCTACTCTCCTAGGAGAAAAAAAAATTGAAAAATTGAGAGAAAATGTAGTTCCTCCTCATATAGTAGAGAATAATTGGGAATCTCCCTCCCAAGTACCTGATAGAAAATCTTTTATGCTCCTCTTGCTCTAGGAGGGAGCACAAGTACATATTTACATGAGGTATGAGGAGGTCCTTCAGGTGCAGGGTAGCTTGGACAAACACAAGGACCCATCTTGTGGAAAGCACATTTACACATCTGTGAGGAACTCAGCCTTATGGGGAAAGCTCAGAAAATGGCTTCTATAATATTTGCTTTGTCTTTTAAGCCAAATAGGGCATTGCCTTTTCACAGTAAGACATTCTCACCCCATTCCATGTCCATTGTACCTTCAGTAGCAATTTTTTTCATTATTTTATCTGCTATCATTGTTCAAGATGAGAGTAGTTGGGCATTAAAGCCAGGGAAGAAGATGCAGATGTATGTAATAGTGGTACAAGAGACATGCAAACTAAACCTATTCTGCATCCTCTTATGGCCTTTAAGGACTATTGGAAAAGGACCAAAACAGGTCCCACAAGACTGAGAGGCCTTCGGTGCATTGTTCATGTTTTTCCCACAGATAATTTGGAAGAAATACAGTGTATTTTGCATACCCCCATAGTAAAATTACAACCAGCTGATAGAACTATCTCAGCATCAGTGAGAGTCAACTCAGAAAGGCAGGTTTTGTTGCCAAATAACACAGATTGTTTATAATGAATATAAACAATTACACTGCTGACCAGATTCCCAGTACACTTCCATCTACAGAATATACAAAATACTGCTCTGGCACTGGTCTCTCAAATATTTGCCATATATTGAGCACTTCCAATGAATGAAATTCAGTGGAAATGACAAAGAGGGAATTCCACACCACGCTGTTCACATTCCCCAGCATTTTTTGTTCCATATATTTATTTTTGCCTTTCATATTATAATCCTCCAAAACAAATGCTTCTTGATGCAGATGCACTATGATCTTCCCCTAATTATTTGATCCCACATTGATTTTCCTTGTCCTCTCATGTAGCAGGCTTAATATTGGGCACAGGCTAGAAGACAAGGGGAATTGTTGTGGTAACTCTTGCAGGTTTTTTTCTTACCTCTTTCTATGTCACATCTCCATGCATATCTTTACAACATGACCTGTCTTTCCAAATCTGAGACCAAATGTAAACTGGTGATAGTACAGAAAAAAGGCTTTCCACTGTAGCATCCATACAAGCGGACTGAGCCTGGACACTGCCAAGCATTTTTCTGAAAGCAAAAACTTCAGAGGTTTCTAGTGCACTGTAAAATTTAAACCCTCCTATGGGACAGTGTTGAGGGAAGTAAAGTATTCCCAACAAACAAGAAGAATCTTGCAAAAGAAAACTCTTTCCAAAGGTCCAGTGATATAAATACATTACATATGATGTTAACACAGGTAATTTGCAAGAAAGTCCCATAAATCATCATTTCAATGGGTCATGGACTTCAAACTGTGCATTCAGCTCAGGAATTTCATTAGAGCAGAATAACCTTATTTCCATAGACAGAGCAGTCATCTTGCTAATTCTAAAGTAATAAATTGTCCTTTTGTTTCAAAACTTATTAGAACTGTCACTGACAGATACAGGCAAGAAAAAGGAACCAAAACAACCGAGAAAAGCTGGCCTTTTCAATGTTGTCCACAGAGGAAAAGTTGGAGACTGATGAAGACCACAGCACACTCATTGCAGTTTTCTGTTGGAAAGAAATGTGTTTTTCTGGCAGAAGATAAGTTGCTTTAGTTATTACTAGAGTCAAAAGCAAACTCTGTGTATACCAGTTTATAGAACAACTTCTAGCAACTGCTTACAGATCTCAGTACTGTAGTCCCACATCTTCGGGGTTTTTTCCCTGTGGAAAGCCACTCCACAATGTTTTTCTTGTAAGAAACAAGAATTACTGTTACACATGGACGAAAGAGAAAACAAAACAAAACAACAACAACAAAAGCCGTTTTCCCAGACTGTTCCCACTAACTTTACCACAGCTGTTAGGAAGACATCTGGATTGAAGCTGCATCTGTCTGTCCAGGTAGCTGTACCTGTGATGCTGTCCCATCACCTTACTGCTCCCCCTCTCCTTGCCCACTCCCACCTGCCACCCCACTGAGGTCACACAGTCAGCAACAGGCTTTGAATTTCTGGCACTCAGCTCAGCTCAACTCACCCTTCATACTGAAGGCGTTCCTCAGTTTTCAGTTTTATTGAGTTCAGTTGTGCACTTACTAAAGCTCATGACACTGACATTGACTATCAAAAACAGGGCTGGGCCCGTGATGCTGTGATTAAAGTTTTAGGTAAAAATACAAACTCTCTTGGAAACAATGAACTGCCATACGATATTAAGTGCCAACCAACCAGAGAAGTTATTTTCTTGGCTTTCTATAAAATTGAAAGGCCTTGAGTATAGCAAATGTGAGGAAAATAATGATAAAGTATGATACATTTGAGTCTGGCCTTGAAAATCTGCAGTTACTGCAGCTGTGGGTGCCTTACACTAACTACATCCTGTTTATAAACAGACAGCACAAAAATGTCACTTTTCTGATTTGAAGCCATTTGCTGCAGCCAAATATGCATTTCATGATAACAAAAGTGTCTTAGCCAGTTAGAACTCATTTCTCTCCCCTCAAATAAATAGTAATCAGCTCGCCCATTGGTGGTGGTGGCTCAGTTTGTGTGTGCAGCTCCTGCTCTGAATATGCAGATCTCCCCACTCTCATTAATTCCTGAAGTGCTTCTGTTCACCCTTCCTGCTGTACCTGGTATTTCTGAGCTGTTTGGATGACAATACCACAGCTAAAGACAAAGATAACTGTAAAATGTATATAAAAGCACAAAAACATACTATGCCACAAATCAAATAAAGCTGACTGTTGAATAATACTGAGAAATACTAAAAAAGAGTGGTAGGAAAACAGCTCTTGCAGATGGAAGGACCTTATCTGTAAGGACAGATCAGGCAGTGTCTTTGTCCCGTGCCAGTAAACCTGGTGTGTTTTTGCAGGGCTAGGTCTGAGTATGCCATGTCTTAGAAATGAAGTTTATTCAATGTATAGGCTCTTGCTCTCAATATAATAGTCTGCCTTCCCAGTACTGGCTGGTGCTATGCTTTCTGTGTTGTTCTAGTTTATTTTTTAATAAAAGAGAGTTTAGCAGGCTGCATTGTGCTCCAAAAGTTAAATTCCAAAAAATATGTTTTTGTTATTAAGAAAACCCTGAATCAGCAACTCCATGTGGGCTTATACACAAGCTGCTTGAGCAGGTTTGTGAAGGGTGTGTACATGCTGATCTTGCAGAGATTTACATCTGAGTGTATCTCTCTCTTCACCCCCCTGCCCAGTAGTCTCAGAGAAGTGGTTGTGAACCCACAATATCAGTTAACAAACCCTTACTGTGGTTAAGGCATCGCTGCTTTACTTTTCCCAGCTACCAATCGAGTGTCAGAAATTTCCCCACGTTTATTCAGCAGAATGGTCTCCCAGACTTCTCCCTGTTTTTGCTAGGCTGTTATGGCTTTAAAACGACATTAGTTTTAAATAGTTTAGCAGGTGGTTAAGCTGCCTGCCTGATTTTGCCCAGGGAGCACAGGGAAGAGGCACGTGCTGTGTTCTGCCAGCAGTTACGGGGAGCAAGTGCTTGGCAGAGGGGCAGTAAAAAGCAGCTGGGCTTGGAAATGAGCATCAGCACGTGGGAGGGGATGTGTGTGCTCAGCCTGAGCACCTGGGCCTGCCTGGTGCTGGCAGACTCCTGTGCCCCAGCACAACCTCAGTGCTGCCCAGCACGTTTGGGGAAGTCTTCTGGCTGATCTCATCACAGGACTGGGAGCTCTGGTCTCAATCAGGAAAATGTTCAATCTGTGTCAGTGGTCCTTGAGTGCATGCTCAAGGCTTAGCCATCTGCAGATGGAAGGGAACATGTCCAGGGAATTTAGCTAAGCCACAGGACTTTGCACTGGAGCAGCTACCAAAGGCTCCCTGCTCCATGCACTCCTTGGTGGGATACAGTGTCTGAGAAGCAGGTGGTAACAAACAGCTCGAGGAAATTGCTGCATCTGCTTTGTTAAGTGAGCATGTGTCTGAGCCCTGAATCCATCTTTCAATCAAGTCCTTAATAGGCAAATGTAATCCTGAAAATTACATTTCTGAATAGGACCCAGTAAGGAATAGATGGACATTTAGGTATGATTTAGAGTGAAATCAAACCAAAAAATTCAAAGTGGTGTTAAAAGGTCCCATGGTGCTGAAAGGAATCACAATTACACCAATCAATTATGAAGTTTGAAACTGGCCAATCTCCTTGTCTACTTTAACTTTCAAGGTTGAGTCTCAACAAAGTCGTGAACAAAGAAAATCAACAGTAAACCAAAGAAAAATCATGGGGTAACATGTATCCAGTGTTTACATTTCCATCTCTTTCACTGGGCTATGATAAGAGAGAGACTAGAAAAATACAGATTGTAAAATACAGTCTTATATTGCTACTTCCCTTTTAAGATTGATGAGTTATAAAAGCAATTAGAAATGTTTTTAAAACTTGTCAAATACATTCTTTGATGAATATATTAATAAATCATGTATCTAGTAACAAACTGCATGAGCTCTGAAAACTACCTCATCATTTTAAAACAACTTGAAAATCTCATTTCGTCCATTGATGAATCACCTGCCCACATTAGCAATAAACTGGCACAAGTAAGACTGAGACATGTTTATCTTTCAAATCATATGAAGTGCATTTCAGGACACTTTACTAAATTTAAGCAAAGGCAAAACAAGGCCACACGTGTATGTGTTTCGAGATAGTGGAGGCACACACATAGATTTGGGGCAATTCTCTACACCTGTGCAAACTCCCACTCTGGTTTGTCTGCAGGGACTCTTCTGCACAGGAAGTGGTGGAGGTCCACAGCTGAATCTCTCTCAAATGATCCCCAGCCCACCTGCAGCTTCTGAACTGAGAAAAAGCCTACTTTGTCCATTAGACACCCAGAAAAAGAAATTATTGTATGTCAAACTTGACATTCTTATCAGCAACTTCGGTCTCAAGCAGTCAGGTAGATCCATGCAGACAGCTCATGCAAGGAATCTGTGTCACTTCCACTATAACCCAATGTGTGTCCTTTAGGAAAGGGCCCTTCCTCCTCCCATCCAGATGGCACACCTCGAGGTTGAGAAGCTTGTTGCCCTCTCACTTCCCTTCCTCCCTCTGGCTGAGGTCTTGTCAACAGCTGAATTTCATAAAAATGAGAAATTTCAAATCCATATTTATTTAACTGTTTGTGTAATTGCAGAAGTGCTTGTTCTGCACATTTAACTGGCAGTGCCTTTCAGACCTGGTGGATGTTTCATCTGGCAACTTTTTTGCCTCATACACAGCTCATGATACATTGTCCCTTAATTGGGTTGAAATAAAATAAACGAAGCCAATCCAATTCTCCAAGGTTATGGACTCCTCTCTGTGTACTGGACTGTAGAAACAGGTTGCTCTGCAGTGCCAGGGGATGTAAATTGTGTGCTTGGTTTGGTGCCTATGCAGCGTGTACTGAGCTCCTGCTGCCTTCCCAGGGAGTTCCTAAGCTGTGGCCAAACCCAGCTTCACCAGGTACTTCTCCAAAAGAAAAGTTAAATTCTCACTTCCTTGCAGTCTAAAATACAGCCATTCATGATACATCTCTGAATCATGGTCAATTTATGCTGCTTCTTTTTATCCACTACCAGTAAGCTCATCATACTGTGGAGCTTTTTTTCTGCCATGTACTCACTGATATTTGCAGATGAGATGGCTGCAAGTATGATGTCTTGGTGAGGGAGAAACAGTTCAGAGGGACACAGTCTTTATCACAAAAGCTTCATCTGGAAAAGGTTTGGATCCAGTAAAAAGGGAAGGAGAAAAATAAAAAATTAAAACTAGTTTATTCAAAATTAAATACACAAAAGCATGGCTTTTGGTGAAGAGATGAGTGGGAACCAACTACTTAGTTTCTCAAAAGTTTCTGCAAAATAGAAGTATTGCCTGCTGGATCAGTTTTTCCATTTCACAGGCAGAATGTCAGGTCTTAGCTGAAAAAGGAACACAAGTCTTCACATCTTGAAGTCAAGGTACACATTCTCTTCCTTTTTCCTGAGCATTGTTCCAGCTCATCTCTATTCATTCACAAGAAGCCATACCATATATTAATAGACAACTTGGCCTTGGAATTTATTTTGCAGGTTGTGTTATTGCCTCATAAACACAGAGATTCTTTAAATTGTCGTCAAAATACATTACCATAAAATTACTGAAGCAACAGGAAAAAAACCTACAGTACTGCTACACCAAATTCTACCTCAAGTACTGTGCTGCTCTTCTGTGAAATTCATTGTTCCTGCAGGGACCTAACAGCTTTGCCAAATTCTTTCACTGATGTGGGTAGTCCAAAAGAAGCGATCACACCTTTAGCAAAAGTTGTTTTAATTTCCGTGGGACTGTGGGCTCCAGTCTGATAGGACCCTATTAACTCCTTTTATATGCAGCCAGCACTAACTGCTGTTCTTTGCTACGTTTCACCTTAGACAGACATTTATGGCTGAGTAAAGTGGCTGAAATTTATATCTGAGCAAAGCAGGGCTCTTGATTTGGAGCACTTTCCATGGGTGTAAATGACAAGCCCAAGGCAGCAGCAAATCCAGCCCAGGAGATAGAGTTAGTCCTTTTCAGGGAGCTGGGGAAATGAAAGCTTGATTATTGTGATCTGTACTGGGTAGATGTTGCAGGCTGTCTGACACTTGGCAGGAGAGCTTTGGTTTTGCTGAGCCATACAGTGCCTCATTTCCCACACTTGGTGTGTGACAGGGAACGCCAGGCAGGGACCCCTGTGCCTGCTCCAGGTGGGAGCCTTTCCACGAGACTTCCTGCCCCTCACTTGGAGGAGGGTTTTGGGAACCTCCCTGATGTGCAGACACAGATGATGTTATGCTATGAACACTGTGATTCTTGGTAAATAAACTCTTGGGAAATGGCAGTACCCAATTAAATTGCAATAAAGATTTTGTTGTTTCAGTTTTATGCATGTTTTAAGACAAAAATCTGTGATGAACTGCATTGTGTATGCTTGCACCAAAATAAAGAGGGTAGCATGGCATATAAATAAGTTTAGCATTAGGCTGGTATCTTTTTCAAATTATGACTCACTAACAGAATTTTACAGCAATTTGATTACAATTTTACTGCATGGAGGACTCTTTTGCATCTGTTTTACTAATATCCACCTTTTAAATTTTATTTAATTTGTATTGATTTCTCCTGCACTTTCATAAGCAGGCATCACACATCTAAGCACACGCAAAAATGATTACTTAAGTGATGATTTTAAAAAATGGATGTACATTAGCACATGAATGATTAATTCCTTTTTGTGAGTACAAGCATCCAGGCTATGGCTGAGTAAAATATTGATGGTACAAAGGAAATGAGCTGTTTCTTAATTTAGTTTTGTTCTGGTAATGTGTAACTAATGTTGTTCCCTTCTAGCAGTATGCATTTAGTGACCCTTTTAAATTTTAATACCTAGTGATAGCTAAACTAATAGTTTCATGGGACATATAAGACGAGATTTTGAAAAGATGCAGATAGAGTTTACATGCATTAATTTGACACTTTGTAAGACATATAACACAAACAGGTACTACAGAAGAACCTAAATAAAGTCTCCACACACAGGCTGGCATTTCACTAGAAAGGTGAATCTTTTTTTGTACAAGACATGTTGAAAGGTAGAGACTTCATTGTCATAGTAGTCTCACGAGGCTGTGGCATATGAATCCCCGTTCATTGAGGCTTGTGAGGCACTTGAGAGTGTGGGCATTTCTGACCCTAGAACAGAATGGGACTGCAGGACTGCTCTTACCACCTGACACAGGGGGACTTGAGCACTGAGATTAAGCTCTGCTGGACTCCTGCAGCTCCACTCATAAGTACCTGCACTGTGGTTTCTCACTGTTCTACAGCTGTTGAGGAAGTTTTTGCCTTGACTACAGCACCCTGAGGTGTTTTCCCACATATTTGCTACTAAATGCCACAGTGGGAAGAAAGGCACTGAAAGCCAAGCACCGCTCACATGGTCCTGCCTACGCCTGCATTGCAGAGCATGGCAGGCCAGGCTCACCCATCCCAAATTCACACCTGGAACAGTGGAGCAGAGCAGGACAGGCTGCAAATCAAACAGAAACCTTTCAAATACTGCCTAGATGTGTGTGGGCAGCAACGTGTGTAAGGACGCGGGTTAAGGTAGAGCACAGCTCCAGGCTTTGACATCCTCAGATGGGAATACAACCTTGTTACTCAAGGTTGATATACAGACTGGATTGCTGGCACTGCCTACCCCCTGCCCATCTGCTGGAATGGCACTTTGCCCACAACGTGGTGATATGCCAGGTTTCATTTGAAGTAGGTGTCTTCTAACAATGGGTTTAGAAAGCAGCCTGTTGAAGACAGCAACTGACACTTCTTTCTTCAATAGGCTATTTTTGGAGTGGGAACACTTGCTGGCAGCAAGTGCAAAGGGCCTAAATCAGTTTCTGCTAGTCAGCTGCAAAAAAAATCTCATTTGCTACAGTAACAGAAGGTTTGGGCTAAAAAGTAAAACAATTGCTTCCATTTGCTCTTGCTGGCCTCTCATGGGAGTGTTTATTGCGGATACTTAATCCCTCTTCACCAAATTGCATGGCAATTTGCAGGTGAGAAGAGAAGAAAGGAAGAGGAACAGTATGTTGCTTTGAGACAAGAAAGGGTGCTGCTTTGTTTAATTTTAAGCCATGATCCTTTGATATTTTCCACTGCTGCAATGGATATTATATGGTAATCCTGCCAGGACGTTTTATATGTAAGGAAGAGTTTGAGGGTTGGCTCCCCAAGATGACATTTGAAAAGTATAGTTCACATTTTTTTCTTTTGGCAGTTGAGACAAAAGAGGGATCTTCACTCAATCCCCCAAAAAATCAAGAGGCTTTTTGTCATCAGGTCTGTTTGAAAGGGTTTTGAAGATCCTAGGGAAAACATAGACTTAATCACTGTCAAAAGTTCATGAAGGGATGTAGATCAGAGAGCAAGTTCTCCTGAGTGCCATTCTGGATACAGGACGCCTGAAACGTGGGCAGGGTGTAAAACCACATGGCTTTAAGAGCAGCCCAGATGGCCAGCAACCCCAGGAACACATGCACACGTGCAATCCTGATCCTTCTAGGAAGGATTTTGAATCTAAATTGTCAGCCTGACATCAGTGCCATGACATTACTGATGGGCAGGACTGATAGATGATCTACCTTGCAGAGAGCTCCTCACTTGGTCGATAGTAAGAAGTCATATGGCATCTTCTGACATGTTCAAAGCTCATCTGAGCTTGAGCCCTGGCAATGTGATGTGATGTGATGGGAGTCCAAGGCTGACCATGGCCCTGATCTGCTCTCAAATCCCCAGTCAGCTGGCTGAGCAGTGGACAGTTGCTTTCTCCCTGCTCCCCCTTTACTGTCTCCCCCTGACTCCACTCCCTGTTCCCCTGGCAGTGCACTCGGGCCTGGGGCAGTGCAGGGGACTGGCCAGGTGGCAGGGAACCTCATGCAGCTGGTCTCCACATATGGAGAGTGTTTCTGCATGGCCTGGCCACATGACAGGTGGAGACCTTTCCATCCCTCTCTGGTTTGGTGCTGAGCTCTTGGCCTGGTGCACATATATGGGTAATAATGGCAAGGAGAGAAATTACCAACTAGGCATTCTTTGCCAGCGTGCAAAATACATATGCACAAAATAAACAATCACTGAGATTCTTCTGAACGTGGGAAGCTATTCAGGCAGCAGCTGAAGTACTCAGATAAAATAGCCAAGTCTGAAACAGCTTTTGATAAGAAAGCTGAGAATAACCTGTAGTTATCTTTGGCTATTGGACAGTAGAGACTTTATTATAAAATGATTTATTTGCTATACATAGCTGCTAAAATCCTGGCACCCTGTTACGCGATTAATTTTTTAAAAAAGCCAAATCTATAAAAGGAGCTGGAAAACTTTGACTGGAACCACAGATACTGTTTCTTCCACTGCTTCCCAAGTAGTGAACGACTTTTCATGCCCTCCTCTTCCCCACAAAGACACAGAAGAGAGGAGATCTGTAGCTAACAGCGACAGCAGCTAAGACTGCCTCACTCCAAGAAGCAGAGGGAACAGAGAGCCTGCAGCAGTCTCTCTGATTTGCCAAGAATGGAGATGTCACGGCTTACTCTTTCTTCCAGCTATGTCAGATAATAGTGTTGGCATTCCTACCTGAGCCTGTTTTTCCAAGTCAAGCACCATCCAGAGTATTCAGTTATAATTTGATTATTATTGGTTGTTGCTTTGTTGTATGTTTTTGCGATATTTATTCTTCCAGTACGTCATGCAAATAGGAGATTTTGTAGGATAGAATAGGTGTCATGGCTAATTTATATTGCCTTGAATCTAAAGTGCTTTCTACACTTTTGACCCCACACACCCCCCTCTCCTAGACCAAGCCTCCTCCCTTGACAGCTCCTTTGCATGACTGTTTCCTGCATGAGTTGTCACAGACAATGGTATTTCCCCAGACTCTGTGAGCTTTGCATCACTCAAGATTAGTGGGCTGACATGCACAGTCATACAAGCAGCTGGCATACTGTGATCAGTGAGACAATGTGGGGCTGAAATGGGCCACCTATCTCATTGTCTTCTACTGTCACCTCAAAGGTGAAAATGTGTCATCTTGCATTCTCCAAAGGAAAGCAGTAGGATATGTCCCTGGATCAGTGGCTTCAGACATGGTGCACATTTCAAACGTTGATGGGGAGAAGGAGCAACTGTAACTCCAAAGGATCAAACAATCTGCACTCACTTCTGCCTCTTACTATAGAGAATAGTAGAATAGAGAACATACGGAGAGAATATATAATATATAGAAAATATATAATAGATAGAGAATAGTAATTGTGTGTGCTCACCTTCCACAAGTGGAAATTTTTCTTTTGCACTGACGTGCAAAGCACAGAACAGAGGAAAGGAAATGTTTCACGGATGGCTCTGTTACAGCTACTCAACAGAAAGGATTTTGCAGCCCACAGCCAGCACACAAGAAGGAGCACTGAGGTACATCAAAGCTAGAAGTCATTTTTTTAAACACACAGTAACGTTAGATAAGGCCATAAGTGTCAAAAGACTAATTGAAGGTAATCACCTATGTCTCAAGAACAAAATATCCTAGGCTGAAGTCAGATACTGAGATGTCGAGGGGCACACATTAAACAGAAACTCAAGGTAATATGCCAAAGGCAGCAGCTCCCGTCATTACTGATTGTGTGTGGGCTATGGACTTTATTGTGTGTGTCACAGAGGTAAAAGCAAAGAGTTTGATCATCTTTCTTCTGTCATAGGATAAGAGTCTACCCTCTTGCTGGATAGGAATGCCATGTGGTAAGGCTTTATTTCAGAATTCATTCAGATACAAATTTGCAAGCAGTTTGTTTACCTTTCTATTCTTAGTAATTACTGGTATTAACTATTTTCTAAGCACTCTCCCTACATCATCTATGGATAATGTCTGTCTGATCCTTTACAACTGTTTCACTGTCACCCAAATGAGGCAGGTTTTTGGCTCCTGAGTCAGTGTTAGACTGGACAGCTGCTTAGCTGTGATAGCCCAAGGAGCTACCTCAGGCTTGCCCAAGGGGGATTCAGACTGTACTAAATTACATTCTTAGAGACTTATTTAAGGCCTTAATCCGTGGAGTTATATTTGGTGGGACAGTGAAGGAGCAAGGTTTATGTGTGTCTGTGTGTGTCTGTCTGCACAGGCACACAGGTCCAATTACTTGTTTTCTGTAAAACTAAAACCTCCATGACTATAAAATGTCATCAGCTGCTACCTGTGGACTCACCTTTGTGTAGGATGGGATTGTTTGTGTACGAAGTCAAGCTGATTCATGTTGGATTTTATGGACTCTGGAATGAGTAACATGATACAGATCTATAGATAAACTAATCTGCTGGTATTTATAACCAGTGAGCAATTGCTTCATCCCTTTGCAAGTTTTGAGATGTGACAGTTACAGTAGAAAGTAGCTTTACTGTAGCTCTGAGCTGTTTGAGGACGTGTATGATTGGCTACATTTCTGTGGAAATATTTGATTTACCTTAAAGAAAACATCAATCATGTTTTTGGTCATTCTTACTGATAGGGAGCAATCTTTCTTCTTGGTCAAGTCATAAAACACTTAGAATTCTTAGCCCAGTGAAGTAAATAGACAGATAAAATCATCTGCTCCCATCCTACATTATCTTGTAATTTACACATAAAAAAACCAGTGAAATAATGGAATGTTTTCAGGCCTGTTCCTGTTCTGAAGGTCAATGGGTCTCCACAGGACAACCGGGACTCATCACACAGAATCAATTACAGGATTAGGTAATCCCTTAAAATGGGACTGAAAAGTGATTTTGTGTAACAGAAGTTGCTATACATAATATATAAATAGATAACATTAGGTGTCTTGTCATCTTGTGATTATACGCCATGAACACAGATTTGTTACTAATATATCTTTTCATCTGTCTATGCCTGGAAAAGGCAGCACATTTTACTACTAGTGAGGAAAAGTGTAGGTAAACACTGTGATGGTGAATCTGTACTGAGTAGTAGTATGACAAATGAAATTTTGGAAACTAAAATTGTAGGCTGTGAGGAAGATCACCTATTAATCTTGGAAGTGTGCCATTAAATCTAATTACAGTATTTTGATGATATTACTTTAGATGTTTTGAATTAATTCCCCATCAAAAGATGGGTGCTGTAATACACCAAACTGAAAAGCTAATAATTGTACAGAAAATTGAGGTTTTTTTGCTTTCAATCATTCCTGCAGACATTTAAAGTGCTGAGGAGTGAGCAACACCTACTGCTCTATACCTGGACCCAAAGGGCACCATGGCAATGCCTTCACCCTGGCTTTGGTGCTGCCAGCTCTCTGCCCCATACAGCTGTCTCTCACTGGAACTACTTAACAAAATTATTCTTTTGCAGGGACCAAGAAATACTCCTGTTTTACTATTGCAGTGATCTTTGCATGCAAGTGCTATGGCCAGAACCATTGCCCTGAAAGAGTTGGTTTCTCGAACTTAAGCCTGATGTGGAACTTACAGGCAGGAAAGACCAGTTTTACAGGACTGTGCCCAGTTACGTTTATTGCTTGAATCCCTTTTATTAGCTTTGACATACAGTCATCCAGATTTCACTCCAAGCACATTTCATTCAGATTTCACTCTAGGCACATTTCAAGTTGTAAAATACACAGAACAACCCATTGCAAAAGTTGTGTCTAGGTCTCTTCTGTCTTTGCTGACATGGGCTCCTCTCTGCCAGCCCCACAGCCTCAGCAGAGCAGGAATTTCCGGCTTTCCAGTCTCAGGTTCATCTGCACAGGATCCTGCAGGATCCCTGCTGGCTGACCCATGAAGTATACTGACACAGCTTTAAAAATGTATTTGTTTTCTAATTATTTTTATTCATTACTGGCACATCTCCTCTGCCTCCCCAGAGTACAGATGGGGGAATTGGGGAGCAAACATTGAATTTCAGTCGGACCTTTGCCTGAGAGCATCTATTAGATTTATCACTTAAATATTCAATATAGAGATAGTGCTGTGGCCTTCTCAAGGCAAACTGATGTTAGATGATGGTGAGTGGTCATGAATAACAGTGTGGACCCATTTCTTCCATCAGCTAGAAAGCTAAATCACAGGAATGAAAGCACATCCACACGCTGATCCTTTACAGAGACATCCAAAGCTGCCAAGTTGGGGTGCACAGCCCAGCATCAGTGTTGGCAAAAAAATTATCACTACACCTTCAAGTGACAGGCATACAGCCTGAGATTTCTGCACATCCCTCTAAACGAGGAGGCAGATTAGAAAAAACATAAAAAAGACAACAATGATGTTGCTAATGGTTGGACTCAATGATCTTAAAGGTCTTTCCTAACCAAAATGATTCTATGTTAAAGTGAATTCTTGACAGTCAGAAATACTTTAAACACAACTCTCAATACAGCACCTAAGAAAACGCTATAAAAAAGTATTGGAATTGTTTTCTCTTTCTCTCCTCCCTATATTTTACAAAATGGTAATTGCTTAAAAGCACCTCCTGTAATTTTCTGACAGCTGTCAAGGGTGAAAAGAGGGGTCTCCCATCATTTGAAAATATGAGAAAATTGTCTTCTCTCTTTTAAACATTATAAAGAACTACACTCATGTGATACCTTGGATACTATTTACAGGGATAAATTTGTAACATCTTTTCTTAAACTTATTCCTCTTTAAATAATACTTGACTTATAAACAATTATTTGTCTGTATCAACACAGCACAGGCTTGTTATATTAGCAATTTGCTATTTTTAGCCAATTGGTGTAAATCATGAGCAACAGTGTTCTGAAATATCTCGCTTCTGACCTGCATTGATACTGCTGCAAGCTTAGGACTTGAAGAAGGAAAAAGGTTGGCTCAGTTTTATTGCTTTCCCAGCCAAACACTGGGATTTTCACCGATATTCCCCCTGGCAACAAGGTTTAGGGTGATTGAGCAGAGATATGATTTACATGCACTCCAGGCAGAATAAAGACCCATCTTCTTGGGATCTAAACCATGAGGAATGGGGAAGAATGAGTGGCTAAAGAAGGGCAATACCTACAGAAAGGGTTCATGGAGATGGGGTGCTGAAGCCAGGAATGGTCGGCATCCCTCTAGCAGAGGTGAGCATTAGGAAACAGGGAAATCTGCCTTGTGCAGTCTGACACCATAATGAGCTATCAGTTTCTGCTTATGTGGCTTTAACCCTGTTCTGGTCTTGAGCTGTGAGGCATTACAGCTTCATCTTCCTATTTTCTACATTTATGTTCTTAAAAGTCCAAAGGAGACAATTCTTCGCCAGTCTATAGAGATAAAAAGCCTGTTTTTCTTGGAAATTATTCTACATTTATTCACGTATTATACATGCCTGCCCTGCCTTGTGCAACGTCTCCCAGGATATTGGGAAGACAAGAAGACACATAAAACCAGAGCTGTATGAAAATAACTTTTCTAGGTTGTTAATACGAACAACTATTATCAGGCAGATAAATGTTTACCCCTTCTATGGGAGCATTACTCATTGAATAGCACCTTAAATTGTCCAACTAATTTTATGCACTCATAATAAATAAATTCTATTCTGTTTTACTATCAAACTTAATTACAGTCAAGGTAAGCTATAACATCGCACTTTGCAATTTAGATTTAAGGGCAGTGAATATACAAACTGCATGTCTACTTCATCAGGAATTATGTATCGATCCATATTAAATTACCTACCAGTTCCTCTATGCAATGCCTTGCAGTAGGCAGATGTCTGCATACACTGGCAAAAAGGAGAGGGAGGAAGAAAATATTTAGCTAAAACAAAATTACTCTTAGGGTATAACATCATGACTTCTTGGCACTGCTGTGATTTGACTATCCCCCTGTAAATGACGTTTGCTGTTTTTATTGGAAATGACACAGCTTAAATGAACATGTCTTCAAAATATAAGTTTGATATTTCATTCACAAACCATTGTGTCTGTGTGTTTGCATGCTGAGTCACTGATGGAGCTCTGGGCCAGCCAGGTAAACCATTAATTCCATTTCCCTCAGTACTTGGTATTTCCTAGGGATGTGTCATTTAAGCTAACTTTTCCTGAGCTACCATGATCTGAAGGTGGTTTCCCAAACTTTCAAACTGCCCTGCACTGTGTGCACTGGCACTTCCTTACCAAATCACCGTGTGGCTGAAGGGGTGATGTCAATCAACACACCTACTTGCTGGAATCAGTTCAGCTTTGGTTATAAAGCCAGTGTAGGCATTCAAGCAGAATGAAATGTCTGGTTTAAAAACAGTTTAGTATTATCCATATTTGAAAGAATAAAAAACTCAATATGTTGTTCTAACAGAGTAGTTCTGTTACCAGAATGTAAATTTTTAATACTTTGCTTATATTTTCAAATTAATGAACAAGTGTTGCTCAAGTCAGTAAAGCACTTAGAAGGTGAAAAGTCCTTTGGACAGTAGGAATAACCAGCACACCCTACCCATGAGACAGGGTGGGTAAATGCTCCTGTTGCCACCTGGGACACAGGGATGGGCTCACTGAAGCCAAAGCTGGTCCTCAGGCATTCCCACGGAGTCCATTTTATTCTGCCTCTGTACTTTCAGATTCTGCTGATGTGTTTCTTTTGCAAATCAATCATTCTAGGGGTAATTAACATTTAAAAGCCAGGTTTCTTTTAATTCCATTAGTATATTTGTGACAAGAAATGTGTTGGCAGAATCCAAAGGTTAAGAGTTACAATGAAGAACAAGTTTTAGGATAAATGAAAGTTAAGGCCTAAAATAGCCTGACAACACCCCATTAATCTGCACACTATTGACACAATAGTGGTCTGTTGTGTCAATGAGGATTTAAGAAGCTTTGCAGCACATGTTACTGATAGTTTATCATATCAATAGGAGCCTGCATATATTTGTGTTTAAAAACCTGTGGCTGTGTAATTCCTTGACTGCACACATATTGTAAATGCACATACTTTAAGTCCTTACATAAAGTGGTTTCTAGCCATGCAGCAAATTTTGAAATGATAATAAACTACCATATTTAAGTGTAGACACAAGATATTAGTCTTGGCTGTGCCAAAATCCTCTAAAGTGCTTTACTTCTAGCTGAAACCCTTCGCCCTACGGGAATGTGATCTGATCCTCAACATTGTGTCACCTGCCTAATCGAAGCAGAAAGAGATTTAAACCCTATTTATCTTTCATCCTGGTATATGGAAACCTTGAGTCAGCTTGTGGCTGGGAGGTATAGCAGGGAGGAAAGTTCCCTTCCCACAGGCTGCCCTTCTCAGAGCAGAGGGGAGCACTCAGCCACAGCCCAAGCAGTGCCAAGGGCTGGGCATCCAGTGCCCCCACGGCAGGGATAACTGAGCAACATGGAGGAGTAATTTCTACATGGCAGTCACAAAAGGGGTGTATTAAATGAAAATATGAGTGGCTCCTCCAGTACTGAGTTTTCCTGGCTGGCTCTACCATTAGAAGTTTCAAAAGCCAAGGAGCAAATCCCACAATTTTCATGCCCTGGTGTGGGTAGCCTGCACCTAGGCAGCCACCCGTACCCACCATAAATCCCCACCACAGTGGATCTGGTCTGAGTGTCTCACTTCCAGGGCAAAGGCCACAGAGCTAGTCTGTGAAACAAATCCTTCTTTTGGAAGCACTTTCAGCTTTTTTCTCCTGAGGTTGCGATTTGATTCCTAACCAAGCAAGTAGTTTCTCTCGCAGCATTTTCATGCACTGTGCAAATTTTGATGCTTTTCAGATTAGGGTTGTTGATGAGAAAGAGAAAATAATGTCCTTACACCTTTAACCAGGCAGCAGCTCCTGGGGTGCCACATAGCCGTGCTGTGTTCGCTGTGAGGAAGCCCACAATGATCTTGCCTTTAGCCTGTCACCACTAGGAAACATCAGAGAGAGACTGAGCCAAGGGACTGAGTTGCCAAAAACGTCCTATTCCCATGGCTGGGAGATTTTGTTGGCACCACCTCTAAAGAGAATTTACTATGGGCCAAATCCTGGCGCCCTTACTTAGATGAATCAGTTCTCAAGAGGCAACGCTCCTGCTGTGAGTGGTGCGTGCGTAAAAACCTGCCAGATCAGCCCAAAATACTGCTTGGGAGTATCAGTACCCGTCTTCCAGATGGGTAGGAGCGCTGTGGGAAGTAACCAGCCCAAGGCTTTGCTGTGGAGAGAGTGCTCAGCTAAGGGGCAGGAATTTGGGAACTGTGCAAGAATGAAGGATATATACCCCACCAAATTCTCTAAATTACTTTTACTTGGAATTTTTCTTATTTCCCGTAAAACAAACACAGATGAAACAGTTTGGCGAGTAATCCTTTTTTTTTTTTCCCTTGCAGGAGCATCCAAAATACTCCACGGTACTTTAATCCTTAATTAATTTATCTTTCATGTGAAGAAAAATGAATTTGTGACAGCTGTTTTCTGGGCTTCATTTCTGGGATTAAACCCTTTGTTTCTGGAATATCTGAGGGGATTTTGGACAGGCATTTAAAAAGATGTCATTTCAAGGACATCCCCCCCAGCACCACACGCGAAGTACTCGTCTGCAAAATCGAGTCTCATTAGCCTGCAAAATTGCATTGCTCGCAATGACTTTTTTTTCTTCCCAAATAGAAATGAAAATCTCTGTCTGAAGAAGCGAAGGTGGCGTCGGCGATGAACAAAACAAATTCTCGATGGCTTCGCCCCAGCTGTTTACCTCCGCGGCCTCGGGGCGGGAGGGGCGGGGGCAGGTTTGCCGAGGTGGGCTGGGAGGGGTAAAACTACGGGCGAAGTTTGCCCGAGCCCGGCGCAGCCGGCCGGTGCCGGTGCCGGTGTCGGTGTCGGTGTCGGTGTCGGTGCCGGGGCGGCGCCCGGCGCTGCCCGCGGCGGGGGAGGCGGAGGCGGGGGGCAGCGGCCGGGGCGGTGCCGGTGCCGGTCCGCCCCCGCCCCGCCATGGCGCGACTCGCCGAGCTGCGCCGCCGGCCGCGGGCCGCGCTCCCGGTGCGGTGAGACCGAAAAGTTGTCCGCGGTAGTGGCGGGGCGCGGGCCGGGGCCGCCGCGGTGCCGACGGCGGGACGCGCGGCGGGGCACGGGCGAGAATAAATCCATTCGCGGGAGGTGGAGGCAGGGGTGGGCTCTGCCGGGCGCGCCTCCCCCGCGCCGCCCCGGCTCCCAGCGCAGCGCCGGGATGGGGCGCCCGGCGGGGGACGGCGGGCGGAGCGGGCCCCGCCGGCGGGCGGCGGCCGCGGGCAGCGGAGCGGCGGCTGCAGGTACCGGGGAGAGCGGCGGGAGCGCGGCGGCGCTGCCGAGCGGAGCGGGCGGGAGCCGGCGCTGGCCGCAGACGGGGCAGCCGAAGCGGAGCTGTCGGGTTTATCCCCGGCCGAGTCGCCCCGGGGCGTTTGGGGTGAGTTGGGGCTGGCGCCGCGTCGGGGGCTGAGCCGGCCCGGCCGGGGGCTCGGCGCTGCCGGCGGGGCGGACAGCCTGGCGAGGCGTGATTTACGGGCTCCCCGGCAGTAGCCGGGCGCTGGGAGGCAGAGGGAGCCGCGTTTCCAGCTCCCCATCAATTATGGATGGAAACAAATACTGGAGTCAGTTCTGAATTATCCCCGTGCCGCGGTGGAGGTAGCTCCGCGCCCGCCCTCCTGCCGAAAACAATGCTCAGGTGCAGAGCGGGGAAACTTTTTTTTTTTACTGGGGGGGTGGGGGCATTTCATCGCTGCAGAAAACGATACGGCTGCTTTCAAGGAGTAATTAGAAAGGGTTTAAAGCCTTTTTTATTATTTATAAGCATGAATGGAAATGAAAGGTCATATAGATATATCTAGGTGGCTATTACGCCTGTGTTTTAAAGGGCTGTGGGGTGGTTGTGGAGGATTTTTTTACGGTTGTTGTGTTTTATCTTGTGAGTTGAAAAATGCAATTAACTGCTTTAGGTTGATGTGTTGAAAAAATTGTAGTTCCGGTGGCTATCCCACTTGTTAGCATGAATATAGCTAGTCTTACGTTAGTGGGTTTCTGCCAATCTCTCAGTTGTTTCTTACTTCTGGTCAAGATTATGGTCTGTATCACAGGCGTTAGCCTGTGAGTAATTTGAGCAAAATTCAGCCCTCAGTGTGTAAAGTCATTTGTATTTGCATGTGTGTGTGGTTTAGAATACATTTACTTTTGAGCATAGCAGCAGCAATGATGGTTCATAATGCTCACATATGTGGCACTTGCTGTACAGATGGTATTGTAGCTTATCCATGTACACACACACACACACTTCACACATAATGTGCAGGAATTACAGCAAACTTCCTCCAGAATACTGTTCAATGCTCTATAAATGTGTGGCTTTTTTTTTCCTCTGGTTATTTCCTTTTGGGGGGAAAAAGCATGCATCTCTTTTGGGATACCTTTGTGCTGCAAGTTGTTGGTCTTATATACGTTCCCTAAATATTATTTGAAGAAACAGCTTCCTACTGTCTTAGAGGCGTTTACTGCTGGTCTGTTGCTCTCACATACAAATACTTTCACAGAGAATGTTCTGAGGTCCTCTCCTTTTTCCAAGTCCAACAGGAAGCTCATTGTAAAGCTTTGCAATTACTTTTGTGGCAAAAGAGAATAGACGTTTTTCCTGCTTTATTCATGCTATGAAATTCTGTGCACCTCTAAAGTCTACTTCAGTTCCTTTCAGTAAATTAAGCTGTATGGAATCGTGTTTAATGTAGTAAGTGACGGGCATATTTTGTTATGTTGGCAGATATTGTATAAACATTTACTCTGGCTTAGATAAAAACAAATTGCCAGCTTAGTGCTCTGATTTCTTCGCTATATAATTATGAACTTAAACAGTTTCTGTATTAACTAATATAAGGCTCAGGGTTTTTTAAATCAGGAAGAAAAAGTTTGTAGTAAGAATTTATTAGGATTCTGACTCATGTAGCTCAGATTTGTTTTCAGAAAGGCAGCCAAAAAAGTACAACCCAGAGGCTCTGCGTTGGTTTATTTAACCAGCTTCTCACTTTCATCTGCACCTTTAGTTACAGTGAACCTTCCTCCCCCATACCCTGCAGTCTGTCACTACCTGCTCTCCTTTATGGTGAGATGCAACTGAGATAACATCATTTTCTAAATGTGCTTTGTGTGATGCAGGAGTGTGTGCCAGGAATACAGTGATGGCCCTGTCAAAGCTCTACAAACCAGCTGTATAGCTGCGGGTTTCTTCCCCCCAGCCTCTTTGAGCTGGACCATCTGAACGTTTCTGGGAATGGCTGAGCTGAGCTGTAAGAGCAGACAGTTTAGCCCTTGGAGCCGCCATAACTTTGCTGTCTATTTATGAAGAGCACACATTTAGATGGACTGAATTGCATCTATAATTAAGCATTCTAAGTTGATCTTTGATCTGATCGGTCCTGTCAAGAGAGGCGTGTGAAGGAAAAGTCCACTGTGGAAGTTCAGTTCAAAGTGTATGTTATTTGTAATAATCTATCTTCTGCTCATACTACAGTTGATCACATTCAGATCCCAGTTCTGGGGTTTTATGGGTTTTAAATTCTTTTAAAAACATTAGTGCGCTTAGCAGGGGACTCAGTATCCCTTGAAGTCAGGTGTAGCCCAGTTAGATGGACATAACCTGCATGAATGTTAAAATGCTATGTTTGTTTGTCCTTCTGAAAAATAAAAAGCAATTTGAAGTCTGAAGTCAAGTGGAGATCAGGGGTGAGTACGGTCAGTTTTCATCAGGTGTAGAAAAGTGATATGACTGAGACTGTTACAGTTCCACTCTTTCTTTGTAAGACAAAGGAAACAGTTACTTCAACAGTTTCTGTGCCTGTATAAGCTTATGTGAAGCTCACTTGTATTGCAGTCTCTGATATTTTTCGAGGTTTAGACTGTGTGTTTGCTTACTGAGCAGAGGAGATGATGGTTGATTACATACTCGTATGTTAAACATACCTCTAATTCCAGATTGATAAAATCAGATACCTTTCCACTTGATAAAGTAACAATTTGCTCCACAAGTAATTAAGAAAAGATGGAATAAAGCATATTACTGGCATTGGTAGTACAAGTTATTTTCAGTCCTAGCAACTCTGTATGTAATTAAAACAGTTCAAATGTTGCTTTTGTCAAAACTGCTGCTCAAACAGATGATCCCTTCTTATGCATCTGATAAGCTACTGCAGTTACTGTTAAAATCCATCTAAGCCATTTTATTAAGCTGTTACTTGTTCTGTGAATAGCTCACAGCCTAGAGTTCAAAAGAAAGTGGGTTCTGATTTGTTCCTGTGTCACATGGAAGAGGTGTGCAGTGAGAACCGTACTCCTGCCCTTTCGATGCTGTTTGTGGAGTTCTGTGTGTTGTCTGCCATAGCCTGCTTTCCCTCGTCGTGGCTTGACAGTAATTACAGTACAGCTAATATCAGAAGTTGATTCAGTTTATTCAGACAGGAAGAGTGCTGAATTGTCCCATTTCCAAAGTCAAATGTTTGTGTTAACCACAGAGATCAAATCTGTAGTGCATATATACAACATATGAGTAGTATTTATTTCCCTAACTTTTCTTTTCCTTTCGGCTTTTGTTAACTAACCCAGATTAGCATTTTAACAACCCTGAAGTGAACTTCTGCCATTCTCCCTGCTTGGACAGTGTGTGTAGACCATCCATCATCCTGTCCTTGGCCACAACAGGCTACTGGCTCCATAACCATTTGGAGCTACACAGAAACCACCCAACTGTGAACAGCACAGCTGGCTACAGCAATTTTTTCTTCCACGCCACTGGCAGCATTGTCTGGCTATGGTAACTAAAGTTAACATCCAGAACATGAAGTTTCTTTCATTCTGGCACCCCTGCCTAGCCCCACTGCAGCTCGGTGTGCACACCTGCAGAAGGGAGGGCTGTAAAATAGCTGGGATGAGTGAGGCAACCGCTGGACTCTTGCTTTTCAAGGCTCCAGTTTGGAGGCAGCAACCTGTTGTTTGGAGTGGGATGACATTAACTCTGTCCATACTCGAGAGGGAGCTTGCTAGCTGAATCCTGTGTGTGCTCAGTGTGCAGACTGGGGTGTGCTTGGGAAGCACCAGCTAAAGAAACAGAACTTGCCACTTTAACTTAGCCACACAAACTGCCAGGAGCACAGAAAGAAATGGAGAATTTCGGCTGTGTATTTCACACATTCTTGTAGAAGCCTTTTTAGTTCCACAACGGAAACCATGTGATTTCACAGGATCTGTGCCCAGACTCTAATACTTGCTACAGATGCTTTCCTTGGTTTGTTTTGCAGATCTATGAATGCAATAGGAAAGAAGTTGTTACAGGATTTGTTGTTTTAATTCTGATGTGTGCTTTGAATGACAGGTAACCAGCAGGTGAATATACTTGTGACTCTATGCTAATTTTACCTGTTGAGATTTTTGCATAATTTAAATAAATTGGCTTAGCATGGCTGTCTGTCATGTGTGAGCCGTTGCTTTCTTGCTAGAAGAGAACTTTTGCTTTCAAGAGCAAAGGAGGTCAAGAGGTATTAGTGGGAAGGGAGGGGCTTGGTGGGAGTGGAGGAGCAAAGAGGTGGTGGTGGAAGAGGAGGAGCAAGGAGCTCAGGCAAGTGACATTTGTTCTGTCCAGAATGGTTACAAACCTTGTAAACTAAATCAGTCCCTGGACAGCTTTGATTTATATTCTCACACAGCAGATTGGCCTTGGTCTGCCTGACCTTGGTAACATAACAGAGGTCGTATTTGCACACAGAGACTCTTAGTGTAAAAAGGTTTGTTGCTGTTACTTTTTTTTTTTTCAACCATTGCATCTAAGAGCCAAGTTGTAGCCCAGTTTTCTAATTGGATAGGCACTGGAAAAGCACAGAATGACAGGGCTGGATCCTTTTCACATAGTGGATGGTTTAAAAGAAGAGATGGCAGATGGGTACAGTTGGGCAGTGGCCTCTAGAAGCAGGAGAGCCGTGTTGACCTGCATAATCAGCAGCTGTGCTGGTGCAGGAGCCACCTAAACATAGCTGAGCTGCGTGTGTCGGGGACAGGGGGCACACAGGCTTCGGCATCAGAGGCAAAGGGGAGCTTTGAAGAGGGCCTGGGATGAGAATGAGGAGTTAATTGGCAGATGCGTGCTAGGGGGCTCTTCAAGTGTGTGAGGGATAGCAGGGAGGCAAACACAGAGTTGCTCATCTAGAAAGGTAACGAGTGAGCAGTGGGGACCAGCATCACAGACTGGCTGCCCACCAGCAGTGGGAGTGAAACCTCAGAAGAGATGAGAGCGGATCAGCTGGTCACTCTGCTCAGCTATTACTGCAATAATAGGCTTTTCTTAATGTGAGCTACATAGTTCATCTTTATTTTACCAAATGGTCATGGCAGCTGGGACTCTGCTTTCTCAAGCAGCAGTAAAGTACCTGTGTTGGGTAGGGCCTTCATCAGAGCTTTATTGTGGTGTGTAACAAAAGGTATTTCCCTCAAGTGCTGCTGGAAGCCTGTGTATGGGCGCTGGTGGTGGGCAGGGACTGCAGCACCAGCACAAAGTGTTGCTGCTATTTCTGTGTCTGTCTGTCATGACAGATGCACTTTGGGGTCGACAGAAAATCTTCATGCTTGTCTGTAAAGCCCTTGTTTATGCTGTACCTCCATTTAGGTACCCTTTTCCCATGCTGTGTGAACCCTGTGTGTCCCATCGGGCTGTGTAACCATTGTGTTTTGGGAGACCACAGAGAAGAAAAATACATATTTAATTTACAAAAGCCCCTATGTGTAGTTAAGGCTGCAGTACTGAAATTTTAGATGGCACTTGAATGTAGCCCCTGTTGGTGTGATGGTCGTTGAAGCAAGAAAGGGCTGTGTAGGCAGAGCGTGTGTTCCCTGAGCAGCTCTGAGTGAAATGCCAGAGCACTGCCTGGTGGGTCAGTGCCCTGTGGAAACCACTTGAACCAACCCTACCTGGAAGGCAGGCGGGGGCCCTCTGGCTCTTTGACAGTTGTCCAAGAGCCAGTTTTGGCACCCCTTGTAAATATAGCTCTTTTGTGTATTGCCACCTGGGGATGAGTGCTGAAGAGAAGGGAACAGATAACAGAGGAAAAGTAGTAGTGGGAAAGCTGTCAACAGTGTGTGAACAATGTCCCCAGGTGTCTCATGAAAGGAGTAATAAGGGAGGGGGGAAATAATCTTGCAGAGTTGAATGGTTTCCTTCAATTTGCAAACTTCTCTCTGTGACAGTTTCTTTAACCCAGCACGTGTTTATCAAAGATTAACACCGAAAAGCCAGTAATTTGTTTTTGCTCAGTAAATCATATTTTCTTCATAAAGTAAATGCTGTGTGGATATATTTAGCATTATGTAGGTTTTTTCCTTGATGATAACCTCAGACAAAAATAATCAAATCTCATGCTTTGGAGATTAATCTGATTTCCTGCAAGGGTATGGATAGAATTTTTTTTTGTCTTGCATATCACTATACAGGTTTTACTGTGAGAATGGATTATGGCTTTTCCTCCCCCTAAAGCATCAGGTTTTCATCCTCACCAAAAATGTAACAAACACTGCTGATGGCTAAACAGTGGTCTTCAGCACCAAGCTGTTCCAGCAGGATCCTAAATGTTTGGGGCAGCTGGGTAAGAAAAATAGACCTGCAGATGTAAATAGTGGGGGGGGTAGGTATGATTATCCTGTCATGTTGTTACACTGGCCAATATTCCTAGTGACAACCCAAGGATTTAAGGAAACATTGTAATTGTATTGGGGATCTGGGGAGGCCGGTGTGGAAGAGAGAATGGGACAGGCTGTAACAGAAAGCTTTAAAGCCCTAAGTCTAAGTCTGATTCCCTGATTTGGCACAGATTTCCTTCTGACCTTGATTCAAGCACTTGCAGTCCATATGTTACTGATTTGAATTTTTTTTTTTTAAATTTTACTCTGAAAGGTCTGATCTGTGACTTCTCTGTGGCACACTAGTCAAAATGACAAAGTATTGTGATGGAGATATTTCCCTGTCTTGCAGAGTGAATGTTATCATGAGGCAATGGAGCCAAAGAAAAAAAGAGAGAGGAGGGAGAGCTGGTGCCCAGCATGGCTGCATCCAGTTGCAAACACTGCCGTGGATGGACTCTTCAGGTTGTGTTTGCTCTGAGGAAAGTGGGCAGTTCTGTGGTGCAGAGTTCCCCAAATCAACGCAGGAATGTTGCCCAAGCTTGGGACCCAGAGCAGGGAGAGCCATGGCTGCACATTTCACCAGTCCTGTTTCCAGCCCCAAATTGGCAACAAACAGGTGTAGTTTACCTTACTGCATTTATATCAGTTTAGTAACTTCAACAGACTGCAGGGCCAGGAACCAGCCAGATCAAATGCTGCACTAGTACATCTGATTTCTAAATAAATAAAAATAAAATCTTCACAACTTCTCTGCATTTCTGGTAAGCCAGGTCCTCCCAAAAGACTCAGCACAGGCACCTCTCAAGGCAGGTCCCTGTCCCTCTGACCCATCCCCAGGGTCTCACAGCATGAGCACTGGTGTTCCCCCTCTGCCCTGTAAATATGTATATACATGCTTTTACAAATACACACTTGGAGACTACAAAGGCAGCAAATGTGATAATGTGATCCAACTGTTCAGTGCTAGGCTAGAAAGAAGTATTTTTCTGCCATTATGTGAAAATTTAGCGTGACTAGAACAGAGTCTGCATTTGATTAGGCAATTTAAGAAATGGAAGAGACTACATACTGTAGGGCAGTGCTGCAAAACAATTGCTCGGAACATGTTCTAAAATTGGTTTGCCTTCACCAGATTTCCATGTGTTTCTGCACGACATCTCAAATGAAAGTATGAGCAGTCACGTGGCAAGTGACAACATTTTGGTATTATGGTAAATAAAAGCAGCAGTTTAAACAATTACTCCAAATCCTGAGAAGACTCTGAGATAAAAAAAAAAAAACAAAAAAACTAAAACCCAGAAAACAAAATTCTCTATTTGCTTGTCAGCCTGGGAAAGTCATTTCATAACGCATCCTTTTATTTGTGTAGTTAATCTTTAATCATAACAAGATAATAGTAATTGTTAACTTTGAGCTCAAGGTTCCTCCAGGTTTTCATGCCTGCATTTTGTACATGTAATGGATGGTGCCCAGGAAAGGGGCAGAGCACATGCTTTGCATATACAAATGGGTAATTGGGTGGCCAGCTACCAGATTTGTCCATGCAGAAAAACCAAGGCTAGTTAAAAACGTGTCGGTCCCCAGTCTCTGTAGGCAGCATTCCTGCAGGCAAGGCTGGCTGACAGTTCCAGCTCTGAAAATGGCATACAGGGAATACCACAACAGTGTTTAAGGTCTCCCATGTGCTTCTTGCCAGTTGAGTCCTCTCCTGTCTCTCCCTTTGCATTTTCCGCAGCCATTTACTTTCTCTCTGAAGTGAGAGCAGTGACATGCAGCAGCCTTTTCCCCAGCAGCAGCAACTCAAGCCAGCCATGCTCCAGCAAGGCACAGTGATGAGATGCTGGAGGGAT
The DNA here is from genome assembly GCF_052056855.1 of Sturnus vulgaris. Lineage (NCBI taxonomy): Eukaryota > Metazoa > Chordata > Aves > Passeriformes > Sturnidae > Sturnus > Sturnus vulgaris. The sequence continues at coordinate 9,895,265 of NC_142255.1, forward strand.
GTTAGTAGCAGGGGAGAGCAGTGGGTGGAAAGAAGTGATGCTTTCTGGAGTGAGGTTGACAGCAACATTGTCTGAGGCACAGCCTGTTGAACAGCAGATGTGCCCTTTCCACAGTGCAAATCCCTTTTTTCCCCGTCTGTCCTGCTTGTTGGAGCATATTCCTTCCCCCAAACCTCCCTTCTATTTCAAAACATCCCATTCACTTCATCCAGTAGGCAAACCCTGACCTCCTGGGCTCCAGCCTGGACTCAAATGGGCAGCACTTATCTCAGGATCAGGGGGGAAGGCTGCTTAGGCTGATTTCTGCAGGGCTGGCAGACAGCAGGGCTGGCAGACAGCAGGCCCGGGGTGCTGCCAGCACCTCCCTTGGCTCTGGCGTCAGCTGGACTTGTGCAAGTTGTGCCTGAGACCTTCATTATGTCCTCACCTGCAAGTACTGGCTTATACCTGTCTCAGTTACCTTATCAGATGATGCTTAATCATGCTGAAATGATGTTCATGAAAATGAAGTTTTGCTATGTAAATCATGTTCTGCAGGCTTCCAGGAAGAACACTGACTTCCTTCACTTAGAGCACTTACCCATACTTGTAGCCAACCCTCCTAGAGTGAGGAAAAGTGGTATTTTGGTCTAGGTTTTAGGCTTTTGTTTCAGGCTAAGGGGGGCAGTTTGGGTGTTACTGAACCTACATTCAAGTCTGTATGAATTTTGAGAGGTAATTAAGTCTTTGCCATTATGGTTTAAGGGTTCTCCCTAGTTTTTCAGGATAAAAATATTTGGGTCTAAAACATGTTAATCAGAAGCATCAGACACCTCTGACACAACTGGGAGCTGGAGGTGTTCAGGACTTCACCCTGATGAGCCACAGCTGCTCTTCCCAGCAGGGTGGCTTTGCTTTCCTAGGGTTGGGGTCGAGGCAGGGTAGGAGTTCCTGCTGTCAGAGAGCTGCCCATGGGCAGGAATTAATGGAGGATCAGAGTATGGGACAAACATCACCGTACTGACATTGTCTGCACCAGTCCGTGGACACTTCCACAAATAAATTTAGTATATCCCAGGGCAGTCCCAGCTGGGCATGAGCAGTTTGAATTAATGAAATGCAGATCTCCTAAAATGATGAATCCAAAGCACTGCTTAAGTTAAAGCACCTTGCAATCCATCACTGGTAGCCCAGCCCTGGCAAACTTGCAAGGAAAGCATGTCCTGCAGGAGCTTTGCAAAACTGAACAGATTTGACCATAGATGTGAGTTGAAATTAGAAGTTGGTTTCAGGTGCAGGACTTTCATGTCATCCTTATAAGAGAAGGTAGTTAACATTCAGTCTCAAAAATTAACTTAAAATAGCCATAATTGAGGCAATCACCTACAGTTTGCTCGGCATTTTATTTCCTTTCCTGCTGAAACTATGTGGTGTTCAAGTAAATTTCTGATCACAGGAGAATTTAGCCCTCACAGTGCTTCTAATCAACCACTAAACACTTGCATCATTAAAAGTCACCCCATCCATTTTGCAAGTTCTGTCAGCTCGTTCTAGAGCAAGAGGGGTGCGCTTGCTGCAACGTTCAAAGCCTGCAAACAACTGAAGTGTAGCTGGCAGTGCCATAAGCCAATTAAGATGAAAGCTGTGATACTCACTGGTAGGGTTTCATCACTTTAATATTAAACTATCTTTTTTTACTTAGGCATAGATCAAGAGGTGTTAATGCAGAATCCTTAAAAGAAGTCAAGTATTATCTTAAAATAACAGACCTGTTATTTGCACTTTCATGCTCAATTAATATCTCAGCTCTAAATATCCTGAATTTTTTCTTCAGAGCTGCAGACTTTAAAGTTGTTATAAAAAGTAAAGATGGCTGCATACTGCAAGTTTACATTTGGGTGTACATGTATAGGACAGAAAGAGTTTTTATTACCTATTCATTCATACAAAATCATGCCTCATCTTCCTGAAAGGGACTACAAGGATTAAGTACCTTTCTTTCATTATAGCCACAAAAATTTTCCTGTGTTATTTGATAATTAGCTGAAACAATCTGTCACCAAATTCCACAACATGGATTTGAATGTACAGTAAACCTCTGTGTCAGACATTGCCTTCAGGAACTCCATTGAAGTCAGCCTTCATTAGAAAAAACACATACTAGAATGACATTAAAAAGAATTATAAAGAAAATCACACTTGCATTGATGCTGGCTGTTGTATCCCTGTTTCCAGAAGACTTACCACGCTATAATGCAATTGCATCATTGGAAAACCTATGTATAGATATGACCTAAAATGGGAATCTAATCCCCTGCCTTTCGTATCACAAATACTAATACAGATTGTTAAGGCAAATGCTGCATTCTATGTGGAATACTTTCTGGCTTGTAAGCAAATGACTCATCATACACATTTCACACAGTAAGACATAAGAAAAAAGGACCAAGACCAAAAAATAGAGATAGGAAAAAGAATTGTTGGCTCCTCCTCTAGAGTTTGAAGCACCAGACCCTTGGGCCATGCTGGTCATGTATTTTGATTGTACAAAAAAGCTCCATTTTCGTATTTTCATTACCAAAACACACTTTGGCCTGGTTCCCCCAGTGTGGGGCTCTGCTCTGGAGTTATTTTATTGCAGTCACAGCAGGGATTAGGTGCTATTCTGGGTGAATGTTCTGGTGCATCTCTGGTTGCCAATGTGTACATTTCCACAAGTCTAGGGCTCCCCTGAAGGCAGCCTGTACCACTTCCATATACTTTCTTCTGAAAAGACTGACCAGGTCCACAAGCCAAAATGAAGCAACAGCCTCCCTTTCTTTGCTCTGCACTCACTGGGAGCTGTGTTCTCTCTGCAGCTGGCTCAAGAAGTTGAACTTCTCCCACCTGGCAGCAGTTACCATCAGCAAGTAAACTCAGGTGCAAATCCTTAGCCCCCTAAAGCAGAGTCATTGCCAGCAGGCTTTTAACTTCATGAAGCCCAGAATCTTAACCTTACCCTTTTCAGGTAGAGCTTTTTAACTGCTGTTAGTAGACCATAAATGATTTGTACATCAAAAGATAATCCCTGAGGCTGCAGTAAACAAGATTTTTAACCTTTTCATGCTAGCTCTTTGAATCCAAAAAAAAAAAAAAAGGAGAGAGGTGCTAAACACAAGTGAGTTCCCATTCAACCTTTATTTAGGTGCAGGTGGAATCTGTGACTTGCTCTAGCCTGGCCAACAGATCTTTGTTGCTTGAGTGTTCTTTTGATTGAAGAACTTCAAGGCACTGCTTTGGCCAAGGGCTCAGTGCCCTGAAATCACTGGCCAAGGGTGTCCTGTGCCCCTCAGCAGGGCTTGTCTCAGGGGTTCTGTGGCACTTGCTGGTTTTGCACATCAGCTTTGCTCTGCATCAGAGACTGAAGTCTCAGCTGTAGGCCCTGAGAAACTTGATGAACATCTGTGAACAAGCTGCAGTAAAAGATTTTTTTTGTTTTGTTTTGGCTTAACTTTTATTATTAGAGTGGTTTCATGCTCAAAATTTCAGAAGGTGCCATCTGAGAACCTTTGCACTAATTAGTGCCCTCAGGGAGCCATTTGCATGCAGGAAGAAACAGAGGACAGCAGGGATTTCCTGATTTGTCCAAGTCCAGTCAGTTGGGATTGTAGGAAGCCACATCAACATAAATTGACTAGGCTCAGCATATTACTAATCAGTTCTTCCTGTCCCCTCTCAACCTTATGGCCAACTTGTACTTCCAAGCACAGAGGGGATCCTTAGTCTCACCTAACAGCCTCCTGAGTCTGGTGGAGGAGGAAGGTGATGTAGTCATTTACTCAGCTTTTTTTATTGCAACCCTTTCCTCATTCCTTGCCAAACTCTCCACAAGTGAGCTAACCTTTAGGATGCATCTTTTGTTCTGACCTGTCTTGAACTTGAGCCTGGATTTGCTGTACTGCACTCCTGTCTGTGCTTAGCATTTTGAGAAGCGTTTATTGTGTTAAGGAGATTTTAAGAAATTTTTTTTTCAGTAAGTAGAAGATATTGCATCAGTCTGGTTTGAAGCCATTTTATATGTTGCTTCTCCCCAGCTGGCTGAATGCCCTTTCCCTTCCCCCTTTTCTTTTACGTGGCAGTGCACAGAAAGATGATTGATGGAGCGTCACCAGCACGTTGTCAAAGGCTGGAATAGATTAATGGGCAAGAAACACCAGCCTGTTCCCTTCATGTGTGATTGTTTGAAGGCAGGCTCATATTTTAACAGAAATTATATCCTGCTTCTCTGGATTCCCCCAATCAGGAATTGAAGGATGGGATTTCTATCTGAGATTGAAAGGTGGCAGCCACAAAGAGCCAGTTTATTATTTGGGACAACTGCCTGCCTCCCATCTGACCAACAGCATCTCCCCGAGGCTGGTTCAGGCAGGCTGCTCACCTCCTTAACAAGGTGGATTTTTGCCACTAGTTAATATTTACACCTCTAGTTCTTTCTCCTTACAGACACAGCTCATTATGGCATGGGCCATGTGGCCAGAGGAGCTCTCAGCTGTAAGCAGCTTTTCACCTGAAGGACACTGGTCAGTGTGCCTGTGCTGCAGGGAAGGGGCACATCTCACCCCAGGCAGCTCAGAACCTTTGAAAAGGCTTTTTTGCTGGTTGGTCTTGGTCACAAATTACGCCTTGATCTGTGCCTCAATTCCCCAGCTGCAAAGCAGGGATAGCAATATGGTAATTTCCAAACACTGCACTTGCCATGGATTGTTTTCTAGCAGAAATGCTAGGAATGCAATTTATAAGAGAAATTAATCAAAGACTGGGCTGAATCCTGGCAAGGGAAAATAATCAAACCCAGAGTATGAATGTTTTCTGCATTTTCTTGAAGGTAGACATTGCCAGCATTTTGTAATCAGCTATTCCAGGCCTAACAGATATTTCAGCATTGTTATTTGCAGTCCCCAGTAGTGGCCTCCACTAAAAGGTTTGAATGTGGCAGGAGTTATGTCTTTCACACCAGTCTATCTGTGTCTACCAGAAGGCTACACCTGGCTGTCATAAACCCCTGCTTCCAAGGGCTAGATGGAGCCCATTTTTCTGATAATCCAGGAAACAGCTGTTCTTCCCAGTTTATTCTCTCTTCAATGGTTCTGATCTCAAGCCTGTGTCCAACCAGATAAAAGCTGCATTTAAGAGCCTCTTGAAGCAGGTGCATTTTCTTTTCATATGTAGCTGTAAAGCAGAGCTACTGTTAATATTCTTTTAATAATTTTACAAGCAAAATAATAAATCTGTATTTGTTGCCTGGCTGGTGAGAAGTGCACCTGTGCAAACCTGTGGTTTGCTGATCCAGTGCAGCTCTCTGTGTGCTTTTCTGTCTTGTTGTGACAAAGGTCTGTGCATCATGTCATATATTCTTTGATAGAGATTTGTGACAGATGATGTTTAGTTAGAAAAGATTGCTGAACATAACAACTATTCCTGCCCTGTATGTTCTTGGGGTTCATCTCTGGAGTATCCTGAGATGTTTGAGGGTTTTTTTGGGAATACATAAATATGAGTTTGTTTCTGCTCTGGATGCAGCCTCTGGGGAAACACATCCTCTGGATTTACATTTAGAAAAATTGACATTCTTTTAGGGAGTTTGATACCGTGCCTGAAATTTGAATGTTTGGGAGAACTGATACTTTGTTTACCTGGCATTTCAGTTGTTTCCTGTTTGCTATTGTGATAGTTTGCTGCATACTGGTTATGATAATCATGACCTAAAAACAAGTTGCCCTTTGACAATTGTGACCTAAAAACAAAAACAGATTGCCTTTTTTACTGCAGCCATTTCCTGGAGTCCAGAAATCAGTATCTGTCTCTGTAAGGCAGGTTACACTGGAAGGAAAAAGAGTCTTCCTGTTACATGCCTCTGCTTGGTACAGGTGGAGCTTGGACAGTTTGCAAGTTGTGTGCAATTTGAAGCCGGGCCAGGGTCTCTTTGAGTCATGCTGTGGGCCACAAGCAGCCTCATCTTCTATGCTGACTGCAGCCTACATGTCTGGGAGAGATTCTTGCTCTTTGGCAATTTGTATTCATTTGTTCTCCAAGAAAACAAGGCTTCAGGGAGGACTTTTACTAAGCACCTTATAGATGTTACTGTGCACCAACTCAACAAGCAGTTTATGTGTCTTCCCTTTCTCTTTCACTGGAAAAGGAGTGGGCTGGATATTTGGAGCCTGCTTTTCCTTACAAAAAGCCAAAAAAAAAAAAAGAGATTGTGTAAGCATTAATGATTTGTTATTGTGTCTGGGAGCCACAGTGCTGCAGGACTTTGCTCTAATGGTGCTTTCACAAGAAAGAACTAATTTGACTAACTTTATTAATTCCAGTTTGTTTTAAGTTTGCTCATTAGTAATTTAACGCAAGATGCTTCAGCTGAAGAGGCCATGTCAGGACAAGGAAGAGCAGAGGGAAAGTGCCAGGAATCATTAGTGTTTATTAACCACTGCACTCATCAATCTTGACTAAGAGCACAGCCCATTCGTTCTGGACTGGTGGACTGAGATACAGAAATATCATTAACAGTGGAAAATGCTTCTTTCCAGGTCAGTCTGTAATGGGCAAGCATCCAGACAACACCCCCACCCCCATCCCCAAATGTTCCCAGCCTTTCAGCTGGTCAACTGACAGCTCAGCAGCCTCTGGAAGCAGGAAGCCCTGCCCCTAGCCAGCCATAGTATCAATTAACAAATACAGCGTTTTCCTTCCCCATAAGCATTACTGAAAGGCTAAGCATTGTTATGAAGGGCTTTTTAAATTGCCTTTCAAATTATTAAATGATTAATACTTTTGTGCTTTGCTGGATCAGGTCTGGCACTTTGTGTTGGCAACGTGTTCTTCTCACTGAAAGTCTTGAAACATTAAAATGAAAAGGTTTCTCTTTTTTTTTTTTCTGTTTAGACAAAGCATTTAATAACTAATTTCAGCAACTGCAAGGCACTGAGCTGATGACTCAGAGCTCTGACCTGTGAGTTGGGGTTGAATGAATGCCTCCAAAAGGTTGGAGGAGGGAATAATACTGCATTTGCCAGGTTTCTAATGAGAAATATGACCCCTGCCCAGTCCACTTGAGTCATTAAGGATCACATTTCACTTTGAGATGTGTTTTCTTGCATCCTACCCAAACTGCAACTTGAGTAGTTACATTCTGCTCACTAAAATATCCCTGTGGTTTAATTGAATAAGTTATGTTTCCCTTCCCCTCTTAAAAGCTTTGTTGTATAATGTTGTGGTGCTATCATGATCTGTGCTGTCTGATCTACAGAGCATACACACACACGACTCCCAGGTGAAAGCCTCTGAAGCCTTCGACAGTAGGAAATAGAATGAGGGGAAAATTGGCATCTTGGGAAGGTGGTTCAACATTGCATCCCCATTTGAGACTCTTGCCACTATTGTGAAGTGTGTGACAGCACTGTCACACTGCAGGGGCAGCATTTTGCGTTTGGTTTGCACACGTGTAAATCACTGCACAAGGCAAAGCATCAGGTGCCTGCTCCTGGGCATCAGGTCTGTGACAATGGCACGTGTGACTGAGTACAGTGATGGCAGAGCCTGGGAACAAGCAATGGCATTAAAACACAGCATGGCTGTTCAGGCACATTGTGTGCGTCATGATGTTTTGTGGAAGAGATTTAGGTACTTTATGGGGAAAGGGTTTGTGTTGGATGACATTTGGTGATTGAGGGGATGGAAAAAGATTGCAGTTTAATTAAAATTCTAATCCCAAGTTTGACAACTTTTCTTGCCAGGTCAGCAGCCTGCATGTTCTAGTTCTGATTCTGTGAATTAAATGGGCTGACAGTCATCAGCTTCTTCGGAAATGCCTGTAAATCCAGCCAGAAATTAGCAAATATCAATATGTTTGGGAGCAGCTTTGAGCAGGGCTGTGTCACGCAGCAGTTTCCCATCGCTGTCCCCTGCTGCCAGCGCTCAGATCCAAAGGAAACCCCTCTCGTGCAGCAGGAATTGGTGTCCCGTGCTGCTGCAGCCTCACTGCTGTGTCCCTGTCCCACAGGTAGTTGAGCAGTGCTGTCACCTGTCCCCAGCCATGAGGCTCCCCGTGCTCTGTGCCTTGGTGACCCTGCTGAGCCTGTCCCGCTGCCGGGCCGTCAGCTTCCCCGAAGACGAGGACCCCATTAATGTCGTGGACTACCACTGTAAGTAACCTGCAAGTGCTGCTAAACACCAGGGAAGAAGTTCTAATGTTGATTTTCTTTTCCTTGCCCCCCGCCCCCCCTCGCACAGGAAATTTAGAAAAAAAAAAAATCTGATTCCTTTCAAATTGAAATGTGTTTACTGGCTTTGTATCTTTAATAGAACACTTAATCATTTTCTTAAAAAAGCAATCAGAAATACAGCAATAACTTCAGGAAAAAGAACATTTGCTGACATTAGCCATCTTTTCCTCATTTATATTCAAGACATTACTCAAGGAATTTAGTTTAAACCCTTCTACACCTAGTATATACAGCTAATCAATGCCATATATTGATTCTTTAGCTCTATAATCCTGAGTGATGGTGTAGCCCATTTTTACTTGCAGATTCAAGGCAATATCCAGTATTTAGAGGACGCCCTTCAGGCAATGAATCTCAGCACAGACTGGACTTCCAACTAATGTTGAAAATTCGAGACACACTTTATATCACTGGCAGGTAATTTTCCTTCACTCAGTTCATTAGATTAAAATTCTTTTCTCTTCTGGTTTTGCATTTATGTGTAAAATTCATTTAGAAAAATGTGCAGAATATGATAAAAATTAGAATTGGGGCAGAATTTCCCAGAGAAATATACCATATCTATGGCCAGTGCATGAAAATTGGATTTGAAGGCTGCAGTTACTGTAGTTAAGCTTAAACCAATGATCAAATGCTTTTTCCCCTCTTTTATATTACTGCCCTTCCTGATAAAAACCTCTCCTGATCATTTTAAACTTGGACTGACATGTCAGGGCTGTAGGAAGTGAGGATAACACTTGCATATTTACAGCCCAGTCCTCAGCAGAATGGGCTGACAGGGATGGACAGCTGGACACTGCAGGTGCTGTCTCAGGACCACACCAATAAAAAATCAAAGCCACCCCGTTACCCATGAACAGCTTTCTCTCATTTGCATTAAACACAGAAAATCCATAAGCATTTCATAGAAGTTGCTGGTCTAACAAAACATTCTGAAAATAGATTTATCTTATCAAATAAAGAGGTACAGTGTTAATGAATTTACTGCTGTCTTTTTACTCTGCAAACAGGGACCAGGTTTACACTGTAAACTTAAATGAAGTTCCGAAATCAGAAGTTATCCCAAGCAAGGTGAGCAGATGCCTTTCTTTGGTTTTAATGGGTTTTTTTTAAGAATTTGCTGTGACAAGGAATTCAAATGTTCCTTTCTAATCTGCTTTAACAGAAATTAACATGGAGATCAAAGCAGCAGGACAGAGAGAACTGTGCTATGAAAGGCAAACATAAAGTAAGTTTAGGACATTATAGAAAAATGACACTAATACTTGTTATATACATGGAGTTTGTGATTAATACATCTTACTCTGTTTTCAGGATGAATGCCATAACTTCATTAAAGTCTTTGTTCCAAGAAATGATGAGATGGTGTTTGTCTGTGGAACAAATGCATTTAACCCTATGTGCAGATACTATCGGGTAAGAGTACTGAAGATGTCATTAATCTGTTACTGGATTTGCTTGCACTGGTTATGCCATAGCAAATACATCCAGTGTGCCTGGAGAGTGCTTCAAGGTGAAATAAAAACAGACAGAAGCCAGTGTGCTGAATTAAGTTTTGTGGAAAGACAATGTTTTGCTTTTGTGCCAGTGCACAAAATAGAAATGACACTATCACCCATTTATTTTTCTTCTCTAGTTGAATACATTAGAGTATGATGGGGAGGAAATTAGTGGTTTGGCAAGATGCCCATTTGATGCCAGACAAACCAATGTCGCCCTCTTTGCTGGTAAGAACTTTTACTTGTAATGAGTCTAAATGATTAATGACACCAAAGGAGACAGAGAGCTTTTAAAGCAAGCACAGGAAATCTAAAGGTGTCATGGTGCCCCTGCTCTTAAATTTTTTAAAGGGCCTCCAAAGGATTAGAAGCTGACCTGTTAATAAATAGGTTACAGCAGTCTGGGGAAGTGTGACAGTAAAGAAATGGGGAAAAATACAGGCTAGTCAGGATTCTCTAGATTATTAAATACCATGTCTTAATACCATGTCTTCAACTTCCATTTTAGATGGAAAATTGTATTCGGCAACAGTAGCAGATTTCCTAGCGAGTGATGCTGTTATTTATCGCAGCATGGGGGATGGATCTGCCTTAAGAACAATAAAGTATGACTCCAAATGGATAAAAGGTAATTTGGGGAGTATTTTCCCATACACATGGCAAAATGTCATTTCAGTGGCACAGAACGTCAGGTTATTCACAGCCAGCCTGGTTTACACATATGCTACAATGTCAGCATGTATGAGGCTTTCAGAATATTAAAAATCTACATAATGCAAAAAAAAAAAAAAAAAAAAGGACAAAATTTTTGTTAAATGCTTCAATAAATGAATTTGCAGTAACAAAATACCTTAGTTGAAATACAGTTTCTGTGGGGTCGTTTAGCCAATGCTCAAGACATCAAGTTCATTTAAACTCCAGTGTACCTGCATTTGGACATCCTAAAGTATCTGGAAGACTGGAGCTCACATTGGCTGGTGGGGACCTGGGGAGGAGCTGCCAAGTCTCACAGTGTCACTGTCGTTGGCCCATTGAGCAGTTCTTTAAAGTAACTGTTCCTTGCTCTTTCTTACAGAACCACACTTCCTCCATGCCATAGAATATGGGAACTACGTTTATTTCTTCTTCCGAGAAATTGCTGTAGAGCACAACACTTTAGGCAAGGTCGGTATCATCACCGTGAGAGTTGAGTCACAGCAGAAAGAGCTCATCCTAAAACAGCATCAGGAACTAGCACAGTTCATAATATGAAGGAGGAACTAGGACAAAGCTTGCACAGTTTTACCATGGTTATAATTTACAGGGAGGGCAGTAAAAGAGAACTAGAGCACTGCATTCTTCAACCAAAAAGCTGTGTCTGTTCTCTGGGCCTCTCTGTTAGTGAGCTCACTACAGGTGTCTTTCAATGTGCTGTTGCCTTAGTGCTGCTGTTGCCTTAACTCTTGTGCCAAGTACTGGAAAAGCTGAGGGTGTTTTCATGCTTATTAAAGAAACAAAAGAAAACAACACAAAAGGAGAGTTTCAAAGAAGTTTCTCCAATGTCCCTGGATATTGAATAATTCAGTCATGCCAGTACAGAGTATAATACTCATACCTCACCGTGGAAGGATATTCTACAATAAATTATTAAATCCCTTACACACGGTTAATTGAAGTCTTTAAATCTCATTAACAATATGATTTTGAAGGCAAAAAGGGTGGGAGCAAACTGTGGAGATGCATTTGCTTGGTGATACATTAAGATGTCTGTGCAGTATGAGCTGAACACCATTTGCTTTCATCTTCTCTGTGCAGATAAATGGTAGCTTTCTATTAACAACATTATCTTGGTGTTTTATTAAGAGCTCAGAAACAAGCATTGTTTCCCTTGCATCTCTCAAGCCTCTCTCCCTTTTTCTTTCTTTTTGCCTTTGCAGGCTGTGTATTCCCGTGTGGCACGCATCTGCAAAAATGACATGGGGGGCTCCCAAAGGGTCCTGGAGAAGCACTGGACATCCTTTCTGAAAGCTCGGCTCAACTGCTCTGTTCCTGGGGATTCATTCTTCTACTTTGATGTTCTGCAGTCTATCACAGACATAATAGAAATCAATGGAGTGCCCACTGTTGTGGGTGTATTCACCACACAGCTCAACAGGTAAGAGATGAGCAGCCTTTCATCAAAGGCAGATCTCGGGTTCTCTCTTACACTGAGATTGGTGCCATTGTAATCTGAGTTCTTGAAACTACTTTTCAAATTTTACAGCATCCCTGGTTCAGCAGTGTGTGCTTTCAGCATGGATGACATTGAGAAAGTCTTCAAAGGGAGATTTAAAGAACAAAAGACTCCTGACTCTGTTTGGACAGCTGTACCTGAGGACAAAGTACCAAAGCCAAGGTAAAAGGTTCTTACTCATGTCATAACATTGTCCCTGTAAAGAGCTACCTTAAATCAGCTGCACTCTTGAGTGCCCTGTTGGGTAAAACCCAAAGCAGAGCTTGACGCTTCAGCCATAAGGATGCTCATTAACTGGCTGCCTTCTCTCATTAACTAAAATATCAAGAGGAAAAAATATTGTTCTCATTTCAGGCCTGGCTGCTGTGCAAAACACGGCCTAGCAGAGGCTTACAAAACCTCCATTGACTTCCCAGACGAAACACTCTCCTTCATCAAATCTCATCCTTTGATGGACTCAGCTGTTCCCTCAGTCACTGAGGAGCCCTGGTTTACCAAAACACGTGTCAGGTATGACAATTCAAAAGTAACACCTGTGAAAAGGAAAACAAGAAAACTTGCTGTTAATGATGTGCCTTCTGGTCTTGCTAGATACAGATTGACAGCAATTGCTGTAGACCATGCTGCTGGACCCTACCAGAACTACACAGTCATATTTGTTGGCTCCGAAGCTGGAGTAGTACTTAAAATCTTGGCAAAGACCAGGCCTTTTTCTTTGAATGACAGCATATTACTGGAAGAGATTGAAGCATATAATCACGCAAAGTAAGTATTACCAGAACATCTAAGCTCTTCATCTATACCTAGCTAAAAAAGATTGTGGTAAACTAGCTCATTGTCACCAACATCACCACTTGTTTTTAATTTCATCGCGTTCCTCATATTGAATAACCTGAAAGTATTTGGTCACTTGCCATTTTGCATGGGTTGAATGAACAACCTAATTCCACTCCAGTGACGTCAGTGACATGGTCTAATTCTCCTGCAAATACTTCTGAAACGTCAGAAGTATTTAGTGATGTTAAAAAGAAGTGGTCTGTGCTTATCTTGAGGGTTGCTCAAGAGTGGCTGATAGTGTATAACCTATATCTGATAATTTTAAACTTGTTTATTTTTTGGCACAAAATATTTGGGAGTGGAAGTGTTCCAATTAGACTCTACAGCCGTCCGATACAGGATTCCTCTCCTGCTCTCTCATATTTATGCTGACTGAGAGAACAAAGAAAATGGATTTGGATTCTTTTCTCTACGTAGTTCAGCGAACTTATCACCTAGCTGTTAGCAGGAGCCAGAAACCAGCATTTGATAACTCAGAGATTTCAGCAAAGAGTAGTAGGTTACATTTATGTATACGAAAAGTGTCTGTTCAGTAGCTACGCAGACCATAAATAAAATGTTTACTGCACAAAGTACTACAGTCACTAAAGCAGTGGCCTGCCCTTGTTTTTGCTGCCCAGGTGTAATGCAGAAAGCGAGGAGGACAGAAGAGTCATTTCCCTGCAGCTGGACAGAGACCACCATGCTCTGTTCGTGGCGTTCTCCAGCTGCGTCGTTAGAATTCCCCTGAGTCGCTGCGAGCGTCATGGGTCATGTAAAAAGTATGGCTCCGTTCCTGAACTCCCCCTAAAGCAGGGGCACCAACGTTTCTTAGGCAGGAAGTAAAAGATGCATGACTTTTTGGGGTTTTTCTCTTGCAAGGGCATGTATTGCTTCACGGGACCCGTACTGTGGCTGGTTAGACCATGAGGCGTGTGGAAGAGTGACACCAGGCATGCTGTAAGTACTCCTCAGGTTCGGCCAGCATCTCTAAATGCACTCTACAGAGCCCACGAGCTCATGCCCTGTGCCTCTCCCCTTGCACACAGTTACTAAATCTCTGGTTTTTTAAAGTTCTTTTTTTTTTCTCAGTGCACTGTAGATGTAAGAGAACAGAATGCTAAGTCTGGCCTAATTCTGGAACCTCTGGGTGAAGACTTGCTTTCAGTGGGAGTTTTACATGTGTAGGAGGACAGGGAGACCTGTAGGAAGAGAAGTTGTAAGCAGGAAGGCAAGCAATTGCAGCATGCAAATCTGAGCAGATCCAAGAGGACAGGACACAGTATCCCCCTCGCAGGCATGCTCATGGTCAGGGCACAAGCAATTGCAAATATGAAAGCACAGGATTCACAGTGGGAAGAGCAAGGTTGTGCCTCTGCACTGGAGCTGGGGTGTTATATATGCATACCAAAGGCATTTTGCACAAATCAAGTCTGTAATATATGGTGCACTAGCAGCTGTATCTTAAAAAGAGGCCTTTGTAGCAGGCCAGTGCAAACTTTAACTGGTATAATTGGATGGTTGTATCTAAACCTAAGAGCATGCCTAATGGAGAAGACATGATGTAGTTGCTAAAAAAAGGGATTATTTTTCTTCTATTTCCTGGCATAAGCACACACAGATAGTTTTAAAGCCAGACTATCCTGTACATTTTGTACAACCCTTTGGGCCATACACTGTCTGTTGTGTATGTTTCCATCTGCTGCTTCCAGAAAAAAAAATAAATCTGCATTTGTATCCTTACTAATACTGTTAATTGCAGGTTCTCTTTGTTTGTTTCATACAACCACAGCACTGGAGGATACGTACAAGATGTCGAATATGGCAACACAGCACAGCTTGGGGACTGCCATGGTAAGGCACAGTCACTGCTGCTCCTTTGGAATGTCTCACCATAGTCTGTGGCCACACCTCACTGTGGATGTTAAATTTCTGATGAGCTTTTCAGTAACATGATGAACACATCACCTGGTGTTACTGTGAATGTTCACAAAGCTGAGCTTTTTAGTCCTGGGTGGCAGAGTTTTTCTCTTTCCTTCACCAGTTTACAGCTATTTGGGGTCTACAGCAAAGTATTGAAGAATTTATTTTTTGTAACCAGTGATATTTTAGTTTTTATTTTCCATTTCTCAGGTTTGAGATCTTTTGCTTTCTTTTTGTTACTTTTTACTGATTACTTGTTCCTTTAATTCTTTTAGAAATTTTGCCTACTACAGCTACACCAGATTACAAAATATTTGGCGACCCAACATCTGGTTAGTTTTTTTTAATTTTTTTGAATTAATGACCTTTACTTTCCTTCAGTTCAGCATTTTCAGCCCTTTTTTCCTTCCTTTTGCACAGTTGGCAATCCTCCATTTTTGTGCTTTTACTCATGTTCCCACTGATGGTAAAGATAGTCAGACTCTTCTCACTCAGCACTTCACCCTGTGTAGCCGCATGTTAACAGCTCATTATTTATTGAGACATCTTTTATTAAAGAGCCTGATTAACATAGATGACATCTTCACTGCACGAAGTCCACTAAGCTTTACTCTTGATCCCCAGCCATGCGTTTGTGAATGCCCCTCTTGGTCATCTCTAGTAGATGAATGGCAGAACTTCATCATTTTCCTCCTTACCTCTCCTGTTCTCTTTTCCTTCTTTCCCAGCAAGCTTTTTGCACAAATACACATTTTCTGAAATGTGTATTTCTTTATTTTTTAAATGCTTTAAGTAGTTGATGCTAATGGAAAAAAATTTAACATCACGAACTGTGTAGCTGAATGAGAAATTGTGTAGACAAAAGTGGCTTAGAAAAAATGTTGTGCATTGTTGTCAGATGGACTTTTGCATCCTTTTCTCCTCCAGTGATTTTTCTAATAATGTGTTCACCACCAGCCCCTGGTGTTCAGGGACACCCAGTGCTCCTCTGTTGAACTCAAGAGCAGAATCTGTGTTGACTTCAACAGGAGCAAGACTCAGCCCTTATTTTCCAGTCTTTGATTTTGGAACTTGGGTCTTTGCTTTCGAACCAAGGGCACATTTCTGACTGACAAATAGGACAATAATCTGTTTGTATGTTAAATTTGTAACAGTGCAACAAGAACATTATTTGTAGTTTGGTTTCTGACATTTTCACTTCTGTAACTTGACAAGAAGTAACGTTTGAGACAAATATTTTCCAGATCTATTTACCCACAATGCAAGTTAGAGACTCACTTAAGGAAAAACAAAACAAAACTGTCACACAGAAATGCTGCCTGGCTTTAAGAGTGTTTATCAACTGAATTTTCAAAGTGATATTTATGACACAGATACAATTGAACTTTATTTTCAAGTCCTGAAGGAGTGTGCTTTTGAAGTACATTTCTGAAATCTGCTCTCGAGCCATAGACCTTCCTGCCTAAACCTACTGGGGCAGTGAGCACAAAATACTCAAGGGTGCAAATGAGACTGAACTGTAAACCCAGTGCGTTTTCACGTAGGCTGTGGTGGGTCTGTTCAGCAAACATATTGCAGAGGAGCCAGAATCTCTGAAGCATTGTTCCTTAGGAACCATTACAAAACAGGGGTTAAAAACATTCCTTTTATCCCCACCTGCAGAAATGGCTCATTCAGCAGTTCCTGGTATACCATAATAGCAGTAATGGGGCTGATCTGGTTTCTCAGGCATAACCTGTCATGACTGTGTATTGTTCCAAGTAACTTCTTTTTTTTTTGAAGATGTTTAAAAGGCAGCCAAGTATGTTGTCTCCGGTGAAGAATATAGCAATTAAGTAGACTAAGTTGTGCTTTTCATCCCCACAGTTGCTTACTTTAACTTTTGCACTGCTTTCACGGTTGGCTTCTCTGGCTTTTTGGCTAGCAGCTGTTGAAGTGTAAATGTACTATTTTCATACTTCCAGTTTTGAAGTAATTGATTTTAATCAACAATCTGTACTTCTGCAGAGTGTAATGGGGGGTCACAATTTGCTCTGACACGTAACTCCCATAAAATACTGTGTCCAGCTATAGCTTAGATGTGCCATGAAACACATTAATAAAAATCTGTTTGCCACCACAGACATGGAATTCTCCTCAGCTTCCATTACCACAATGGCAAGTATCCCAGTTATATCACCTAAAGTGATTGGTTCCTGGAAACCTAAAGTGACTGGCTCTCGGAAATTTGTAGTTCAAGATGACCCAAACACTTCTGATTATTCTGATCCATTATCAGGTGTCCCAAAGGGTAAGGCCTTACCAGGGAATACATTGCAGCTGAATGGAAACCTGATAGTCTCAGCATTGTCTAAGGCTTAAGTTAGATGTTACAGCCGTGATTGTTGGGCTCTATTTTACACCCATTTCCTGTGAATATGCAGACAGTGCAATCATGTTTTTCATACCTACTTATCCTATGGACAAAGTGCTGCTTAGAGCTTGTCATGGGAAACACAGAGAAGCTCAGCTTTTAATCCTGGGGTGGTCCAAAACTCCCATTGAAATGAATGGCAGTTCTGAATACATGAAAAAAATTATCTTCAAGACCTATCTGCACCTCTGTTTATTGTTTTCAATCCAGTCTAGTTTGGCTTAGACTGTTAGTTCTCATGAATGGTTGCTTATGTTTTGGGTTTTTTTCATTTGGGTTGGGGGTGGTGACAAAACAGAACACAAAGCAGAGCTTCATGAGAGATCCATGTGTTAAATGGGGCATATCCCAACCTCTGCTTGCCTGGAACATGTTCTTGAAGAACAAGGGTCAGAGTAAGAAAATGCTGAATTTTTATCCTCTGGATATGAGCATCAGTTTAGAGATGATCTCAGTACATACTGAGACGTGCAGAGGTTTTAAGCTGAGCACAACAGGAAATCTATTCTGCCTGTCATTCATCTTTCTCTAGCCATTCTTTCAGCTAAGTGAACCTTTGATTAGACTCTTATGGCAGCTGACTATTGCAGTCAACCACAGAATCGAGGAGCTTCCAATCCCATAACCAAAATTTAACACAAGTCTCTCTCAGTGCATAGCACAGCAAGGTGACAGACATGTTTGCACAATTCTGTATTTACTGAAAAATCTCACCAGCCAAAAATCATTTCTGTTTTATTACCATTCACCAAAACATATCAGGTTTCCTATCAGCCATTATGGCCGTGCATTTGTCATTTTAATTTGTTGTAGTTATTTTCTGTTTTGCTTTAAGTTTTTATTATCATCTCCTCTTGGTTCTGAATCACATTTTGTATCATAGCTATTAGTGAACTTTACTCATGTTTTCCTTCTGCTTCTGCACAGTGCCATTAAAACTTGTAACCCTGAACATTAACAATATTCAAAGGCCTTGGCTCTAACAAAAAGTGGCTCTGTTCCTTCCCTCTTGCTCTTTCATTTTAACATCTCTTGGGATAGCAACAGAATTACTTTCATTTAAAACTAACATTGTCTTAGCTGCAAGATGTCTGTGGTTGCTTTAAAAAATCTAAAAAATCAAAGGGAGCTTGTTAATACTCAAATAAAAAATGAATTAAATATTCAATTTCCTGGTCTAAGCTAAAAGTTTCTAAACTTTAACATTCTCTAATAACTTAACCTAAGTTGTTTTTATAATGTTATGCAAGTATTTATCTTTGTTATTGGTAAAAAAATAAAAATCAGTGCTCTAAAAGAATCACATTATCTTCAAACTTGGACATGTATCATGAGTGCAGGTGTGCCACTCCAGCACTAGCAGCCTGGCAGTGGAGTAGTTTACAAGTTTTCTACTGTATTGCATTAGCATGGTTGTAACAATGCAGTATATATGTTATACATTTTTACACAACATTTGCATAATCCTGTCTCTCCTTTGATACTGATTTATGAGTTGGGCAGGAAAGTGAGAGAGAAATCCATCCATGAGTTATTAATTGCTGCCTGGCCCAGTAGGACCTTCTAACCTCAATTTTCCAGCAGAAATCATTAATGTTAATAACATAAGGCCCCTATTTGTGTGCCTTAAAGGAAATTTGGGGACAGGCTAAACAAAACATAATATAAGGAGAGAAGCTGAGACAAGCATTCCTCATTATGAGAGAAAATGGACAGTCTTCATTTAGCACAGTCATTTTATAATTTTTATAAAATTATTTGCATTCACCAGTGGAGTAAATTGCAGGATCCTACCGAGTTACGCCAACACCACAGCCAGAGCACTTAAAAACATTTAATAGACACTTCCATGAGGAAGGCTGCCTTCTTCTGAAACGTGTCAGTATGAAATACCTGGAGATTTATGATATCCTGCCTGTCTTTTGCAGGTGTGAGGTGGGAAGTACAATCAGGAGAGTCCAACCAAATGGTTCATATGAATGTCCTAATCACTTGTGTCTTTGCCGCTTTTGTCCTGGGAGCCTTTATTGCGGGAGTGGCCGTTTACTGTTACCGGGATCTGTTTGTACGGAAATCCAGGAAAATCCACAAAGATGCGGAATCGGCTCAGTCCTGCACTGACTCCAGTGGGAGCTTTGCCAAACTCAATGGGCTGTTTGACAGTCCTGTCAAGGAGTATCAGCAGAACATTGATTCACCCAAACTGTACACAAACCTGCTGACCAGCAGAAAGGAGTTGCCTCCAAATGGTGATACCAAGTCCATGATGATGGACCACAGGGGCCAGCCTCCAGAATTAGCTGCACTTCCAACTCCTGAATCGACACCAGTTCTTCAACAAAAGACTCTGCAGGCTATGAAGAGTCAGTCGGACAAAGCGCATGGTAACCTCAATGCTTCGCGAAAGGAAACCCCACTAAAAAGCCCTCAGTTTTTTCCTTCTAGTCCTCCACCCCACTCTCCTCTAAGTCATGGACATATTCCCAGTGCTATTGTTCTTCCCAATGCTACCCATGACTACAACACATCTTTCTCAAATTCTAATGCGCACAAGGCAGACAAAAAGATGCAACATATGGATCATCCACTTACAAAATCATCCAGCAAAAGAGACCACAGGAGATCTGTTGATTCCAGGAACACCCTGAATGATTTTCTGAAACACTTAAATGAAACTACTAATAATCCCAAAGCAATTATGGGAGATATTCAAGTGGCCCACCAGACTTTAATGCTGGATCCAATGGGCAATATGTCCGAGATCCCACCTAAGGTTCCCAACAGGGAGGCGTCTTTATACTCTCCTCCATCGACCCTGCCGAGAAACAGTCCCACAAAACGAGTGGACGTTCCCACCACTCCTGCAGTACCCATGACCTCTTTGGAAAGGCAGAGGGGTTATCATAAAAATTCTTCACAAAGGCACTCAATATCTGCCCTTCCTAAAAACTTGAACTCACCAAATGGTGTTTTGTTATCCAGACAGCCAAGTATTAATCGTGGGGGGTACATGGCTCCCACGGCAGGCACAAAGATGGACTACATGCAAGGGACGCCTGTCAGTGTTCACCTCCAGCCTTCCTTGTCCAGGCAAAGCAGCTACACGAGCAATGGCACCCTGCCTCGTACAGGAGTAAAGAGGACACCCTCCCTAAAACCTGACGTGCCACCAAAACCCTCATTCGTCCCTCAGACGACATCAGTCAGACCACTGAACAAATACAGCTACTAGGACATGTCTGTGCTAAAATGAGTGTGGCATTGACCTGTAGAGGTTGTGAAATTATGTTGTGGTAGACACATAAGGCAGAGACTTGCTTGTTATTAAGGAGAACAAAAGTGGCCAAAGAAACTGTCTTTACTTGAGCAACATCTGTGTCTTGCCACATGTAGCTGTAGCAAGACTTCGTGTACTTGCTACAAGCAAACACAAAAAAAAAAAACAAAACAAAGGAAAGTGCTGGTCATTACATTTCTTTTGTTTGGAGCTAAGGAGACATGTAGCACAATGGGGTGGGGGCTACGTTACTGTTCTAAATAGCTAAACAACAGTTGTTGGGAAAAAACGAGTAAGCAAATACTTGAAAAATGGGTTCCATTTTAGACTGCCATTAAGTGTGGTCATTCCCATTAAATGTGAACATTTTACTATGTATGCATTCACCTTGCCTCTTGCACAAATGTCAGAAAATGGTAATGTCTCAATGAATAGCTGGGTTAATAATCAATTTGCTGGAATTAAGTCTCTGGCCCAACTGTAGCATTATTTTTTTTTCTCTCCATGTGTGTGGCATTTTGTTTTTGCCACAGATAAAGCTGTGCGTGTGTGTGGATGTGTGTGTGTGTGTACTGTACACACTAGGATGTACTTAGATTCCCATTGCATCTTTTATGCTATGGAATTGTTTACATTGAGCATGACTGAACAAACAGATGACTCTGCCTTCTGCAGCCCGCTGGGTTCAGCTGAGCCAGCGCCGGATGAACTGCGCATCTCTGACAGCCTTCTGGGGGAACGCCTGGATGAGAGAGTCACCCAGTCCAAGAGTGCAGACATGTTCCATTCTTCATAACTCTCTTATGCTGCTATTGATTCAGAGCTGTGCATTTCAAATCTAGAGTTTTGGGCTGGAACGGGGGAGTTTTGCTGTGTTTCCACAGTGCCTCCATCCAATACCTGGCCACTGTGAACTTGAGCCCCTGTACTTCTCGCTGAGGGCAGCTAATAGTCAGTTCACTTGGCAAACGCCTGTGTAACTGGAGAAGGTCACGTTTTTGTTGCATTTAATAACGCCCTACACACTGATAGACTCTTGTCAATAAAAAAGGAGAAACATTAATTGGCCTGGCAGAAGCAGTCTGTGAAAACTCAACAGTAGTGCAATCAATTTGTTTTTGTTGTGTAAAGTAAGGTTTGTTTTTTTTCCAAAGTCATGCAGGTAATGACAATATTCTGTAAATATTATGTGTGAGTTTACCTGAATCTGTGCATTTTGTGCCTTATTCATGCAAATGATAAAAGTACTAAAAAAAAATTAAATCTGTCAAGTGTTCTCACTATAGCACATATCTCCTGAGTGCCAGTTGTAAAACCTCTCAACAGCACCCAAAAAAATAAAAGATAAAACACAAGGATAATTAATGGTAACTAAAGGCAGCCTACAATCCAAGAAGACAGCAGCATTAAATCACCTTACCATGATAAACATTCCACTCCAGCTCTCTGAAGGATCAAACAGTTATAATGTGAAATCAAATGAGGTTTCTAGGGTAATGGAACACCTGCTAAAGTTGTGTAAGCTATTTAGTAGGGTTTACAGTATCCACTTGCAGCTGATGTTCAACACAGATGGCTATTTTAGCTTGCAAACTACACACTACCACATTGTTTATTGAACATAACTATAGAAATAACCATGGCAGAGGAATATTCATGAATTAGTGGGACAAATAACTGCAATGGGTTTCAGAGACGGTGGAGATTTATGTTATGTGTTCAAAGGGGAGAAAAGGTTAGTCACTAAAAACTGGATCTCTGTTACAGAACAAAGAATAAAGGATAGAAGTAGTCATTTTTTTCTTGTAAGGCTGTAAGGGACATTTATTTCCTGAGACCTCTGGATCCAAAAATCAATGATCTTTCTTCCTAAACACTTCTGTCTTGCAACTAAAACACTACAGATTAATAACTATTAAAATGTACTCAGTTGTCAGAAGACACAAACTGATCCGAATTCACTTTACAAATATTAATACAGACTTGTGTGACCCGGAAGATAAATGTATGTGAACCCTGATAACCTCCTGTAACATTGTGCTGCCTTGTAGATGGTAATGTGAGTTCTCTCAGTATTTATGTTGAAATTTCTAACATTCAACCTAGTCCTTATTCTGTTAATTTAATAATAAAAGATGCTTTATCCATTTGTGCAAAGGTAAACGCAGATTGTATCTTTTTTAATGGTACGGCATAAAAAAGTAACCCTTAAATGAAGCTGCTCTATTACTATAGAGTACTTTAACATGTATAGATATCTTGTAAACTTGTATTGTGGATGTGTAAATAATACGTTCTTTGGGTTTTTAACACCGCATGTAAAGTCAAAATAAAATATTCCCATGTAGTGAGTGTGTGATTTCCTCATTAGTGCAGATGTGTTGTGGGGTTCCCTAGGGGAGGGTCTGTGCTTGCCTTGGCAGCTCCGAGGGGGCTCGGAGCCCTCGGTGCTGCCGAGCTGGGCTCACACAGCCCAGGCTCCTGGAGTCCCCTTCAGCCTCGCTCAGCTCTGGCCCCGGGCACAGTCACGGTGGGTCGCACTTTGGGCCCCCTGAGGTAAACACAGAATGTCAGGAACCAGCCTGTGCTGGCAGGGCTGCCCACACAACACCCACACCACGCACTGAGGCTGGTCCCTGGAGCTCCATCCTGCTTCCAGCTGGGCTCTGCTTCCTGCAAACTTTTCTTACTAAGGGCAGAAAAATACCAATTTTGTGCAAATACAGTACAGTTTTGAAAGAAGTGTGTTCCTTCCACAACGTAGATTACAAAAGACAGAACTAATTCCCAGGCAAATTAATTGCTGACTCACATAGCAGGACATTCTTAAATACTTATTAATGCTAAATAATTGAAACTCACATTTCAGGCAGACAGTTAAAGCCCAACAGAAAAATAGATACTGTATATTTAGTATGTGCTAACATCCCACACAATTTTAGAATAATCAAGGTAATTTAGTATCAGAAAACAAATATAACATTCTTTTAATTAAAAGTTGATTTTAGATAGTGGATAAAAACGATTTTTTACAAGATTATCCTGTCAAGGTATTAATCATTGGAAATTGCTGTGCATGGTATAACACTACAATGCACCTTGTTGTATCTTAAAAAATTCTGAAGGAAAAAGAAATATGGTGCTTAAAAAGTTCCAAAGCTATAACGGCTCAATATATATTTTCCTAGTACCAAAGAAAATTTACTTTTTTTTATTGGTATGGGGTTTTCTTCTTTGGATATCTTCATATATGAGAAGCATCATTAAACACATACAGCTCTCATAACATGCTGTTTTCCCACTTTAAAATTAACTATGCCTTTGACACCAGTGTCAGGCAGTGTGGCTAAAGTCTTTCCCTCTGTGGAGGGGCTGTACCTACCTGAGTCATCTTCAGCCAGGCATTAAAGGTCATGAGAAAATTACAAATAGCTGTTTTAGTGATGTGTAAATGTGCATCAGCAGCACAAATCCTGGGTTATTTTTTTGTTCAGAAAATGTCTCTGTTTTATCTAAAATGTGTCAATTGCCCATTTTCTGGAGTTCAGTGGTTTGGTCTGTATTGAACCAGCCTTCCCTTAATGAGTGATGTGGTGGCTGGATGGGTGCAGCCAGATCATCATCTCCCAACCTGCTCTGTTGGGCATCATGGTGCATGCAAACAGCACAGAAGTCTGAAAATAAATATCAAGAATTTGTTAGAAAAAATAAGTGCAAGAAAACTCTCCATTTACTAACAGAGATGGCTTGTATCCAATGATGATGTCAAAGAAGCCACCTAGGAACTTCAGCAATAAGGAAAAGCTTAGCAAGAAAACACCAGAGTTTTTCTCCTCCAGTGCTTTCCTGGGCCAGCCAGTTGGTTTTAAGCATCCTAAGGTCTCTCTTGAAGAACAATCTGAAGCCACAGGTGATAGAGGAGCACTTGAAGGGTGCTTGATGTGGCCAGGGTCACCCAGCAAGGGGAGGTGGCAGCACTGTGGGATGTGGGGCAGGGCAGCTGTGTACACTGCAGGGCAGAGGAGAGGCTCCTGCTCAGCTCTGGCATGCTTTAGGCTTTGTAGAAAAAAATAGTTTCGAACAGAACAAAGACAAAACACCAAAGGGCTGCAGGCCTGTGCTAGTGAGATGATTGCAAGAAAACCAATTTGTAAAGCTGTGAGTAGTTATCTCTATGACTGCACTGCCAGAACAAACCTATGGCCTTTTAAATTGGGGTCTTAAAGTAATCACAGTAGTTAGAGAAATCAGGATGCCTCTGTCTTAGTGCTGTCTTGCTAATGACTCACTCTGTGACCCTGGGAAGATTATGCAGGGTTTATGCAGTAAATGGCTCCTCAGAATGCAGAGGGTTTAGTGCAGTTGGTGTGTTCTGTAGCATTTTCTTCTTAATGCTTCCTTCTCTCTCTCTGTGATTCTGAGCACTAGCAAGGACATCTTGCAGGTAAATAAAGGGAAAGAGAAATACCTTCCCAATTGGGAAAGGTTAGTATTTGCAGGAGCAGGGAAGAGTTGGTTGGTATTTCCCCAGGTGCCTATTAATTTCATGGCATGGAAAAATATTTTTTAAAAATTGATCACGACAAAATACCTCATAAATGCAGCATCTGGACTTCAGCTGGGATGTGCAAGCTTTTCATATAAAAAGCACTACCAGGAGACCAACGTACCAAGACTGCATTTGTTGTTCAAATGTCATCATATCACAGTATGAAAGAGCAAGAAAGCAAAGGATTTGGGAGGAAAAAAAAACCCACATTAAATATTTAATTAGATTCAGCTTTGCCCAGAAAAGTAGAGATTCTCTCCTTTTTATTCAACCCTACTAAAGTTCAGTTGGTGTGAGGGCCTGACTCTGGTCCAGCCACTGCTGCCCGCTTGCAAACATTTTCATAGGCATACTGCAATGGCCTGACACACATCTGAAATTATAATCTGTCCTGAACTCTCAACTAAGAAACTGTTTCTACTCTGCCTGAAATGAAATTTATTGGAAGCTCTGATTTTATTAGTACGTTCTGAATTCATCTGAGGGCCTGATTTATGGTCTCCTCACTTGCTTTTCTCCTACAGTCACTAATAACTTTTCTGAGCTCTTCTCATTAAAATTGTAACTAGATCCCAGCCTGTGTCCTACAGTGAAGGCTGCTGACCAGAGCAGAGGTGCCAGAGGGTCCCCACGTTTAGGTAAGGATTGAGAATTCCTTGGACTGCAGTGCTGGCACTGCATCCTCCCTACCAGACTGGTGCCTCTGCCCTTCATGTCAGCCAGAAAGTGTTGCTCAAGCTCCTGTAAAGCTTTAGGGGTAGTGGAGGAGAAGAAAATCTACCACATAGATAAGCTGTCCTGAGCATTCTCAGCAATGATCCCCATTTGTCAACATAAAAGGAATTTTATGAGAAGAACTTAATGGCCAAAATATTAATCTCAACCCCCAAACTGACCTGCACACACATTGCTGCCCTTGTTTTGAGAATGAGAGGCTGTTTTCCAGGGCAGAGTCTCACTGAACTGCACAAAAATGAGCAAAGAATACCAGTTCTCAATGAAGGCCCTTCTGCAGGATCATACCTGGCTGTAAAGCTGTTTTGTAACTTTTTCCAGTAGCTGACCTTAGCCATTGGCAGAGGCAGTCCATGAGATCACTGGTTTGCTTCTGCAGCAGTCCTGACAGCCTCTAACATATGTCTGTTCCTGCACAGAAATGGATGGCTGCCTAGTAAGAGAAGAAAAGTGGCAACTGGCTTTTAATTTGGGTCACTTCAAGCACAAGGTTATTTCTCAAATCTTTGATTTACAATACTGGCTTCACATGAGGAAAAAAATAATCAAAAGCAGATCAGGGCAGATGAATCATAAAAGCAATGCACAAACTAGCTGTACCTTCCTTTTCTGTGCACTGAATATCCATGTGATTACTCTGATTTCCTCAGGAATACATATGGGTCAATTAACAGCCTGAGATATTTTTTTTGTTAGAGACTAATGGCAAATTTTTATGATCAGGCTGTGTTGTATAACTATGAATGGCCATTAGTCACAGGTTATTGTGCCTGACCAACAATTAGGTGAGAGAGAAGCACTTCCAATATTAATGCTGCGTGTGAGAATTGATTTCTGTGAAAGCTTGTGCATGCAACTCTAACATTCAGTCTCTGTCACTGCCGGCACAGGTGAAATACTGACTCCAGCGAGGGAGATGGCAGAGCTGCATGGGGCCAGGCCTTCACCC
The DNA here is from genome assembly GCF_052056855.1 of Sturnus vulgaris. Taxonomy (NCBI): domain Eukaryota; kingdom Metazoa; phylum Chordata; class Aves; order Passeriformes; family Sturnidae; genus Sturnus; species Sturnus vulgaris. Next base: position 9,921,881 of record NC_142255.1, read on the forward strand.
TCAATCACTCAAACCTCCCAGAAAGCAAATGTTAAGGAGGTGTGAGCAAGGCCAAAGCAAAACGGATGCACGTCTGCAGGAAAGCATTTGCTGTAACAGGATGCAGCCCCCAACATCATCTCTGGCCACAAGTGTTTGATAAGGGGGATCAAGGCTTCAGGGTAAAAAAAATGCCTCTGTGAGGATTTTCCAGCAGGTACTGCTGAACAGGCTTGCTTGGTCCAGCAGACATTCTGTGTGTGGAGTCCTCTTGCCATCCCCTTGGGACCACAGTGTGTGTGGCTGCAAGTCTGCTTTTAAATTCACTAGCAAATCCCACCACATATTGGACTCAACTGAGCTCCCAGGCACAAGAGAAAAGCCAGGTGAAGGCACCCAGAGAGCTCATTGAGACTGCTGGGAGGGTGCTTCTGGTGCTAACAGAAGCAGAAGAAGGTGTCTTGAGTTTGTTTCACTTCTACTGGTAACCCTTAAGTCAGGCACATCTAAATATCCAAATCACAGAATGACTGAAGTTGGATGAGACCTCTGCTTAAGTAGGGTCACTTGGAGCTACTCAAAAATTCAGGAAATCCCTGACCTGAGCTAGGAACCTGGACTGAATATCAGTAAAAATGATTATTCATACTTAAAACCCTTTCTAGAAGAACTTTCAGATTGGGGGGGTCTTCTTGCAGAAGGTGAAGTCTTCCTTCTACCCAGGCTGAGGGGAATTTAGATATCCAACTACTCTTTTTATTGCAGCACTTACTTCTCTTTGACAAGCCCAGAGTGCACATCTCAAACAGCCCTTCTCTGCTCAGATCCCAGAGGATATCTGCCAATCCTAATGCACAGCGTTCTCCGTGCAAGCCTTTCATCTGAAATGACATCACGATCAAAGGCAAGGTTACACAGAGTGCAACACACTGAGAAAGTCATGTGATATTTCAGAGCTGCTTCGTTACTGGGACAAGAGTTCAGGAAGTACTTGAAAATGACATTTTACTACATATGATATGTTCCATATTACAAGCATTCCTTGCTTGTTCCTTCTGCTTCAGTTAAACTACAGTGCTCGGTAAAGGACTGGATTTGCTCTTCCACAAGAACAAAACTCCAGATAGAATTGCTCCCCATACTCTGAGGGAGGGGGTTCACCTCAAAAGGCTCTAACTACAAAAGGTATTCTAGAGCTGGAGGGACAAAATATCACATAGGACACAAAGCAAGATCAGTTGTCAAAAATATACTTTTTGTCACATTTCATATGAAAACCATTTAGAAACCTGTCATCTCAATTTGATGGCAGGAGGGAGGAGAAAATGTTTGCCCTGAAACTGGTTGACAAAATGGACAGCTTTATGATGTTGGCTTCTAATAAAATCTTGCACAAATGCCACCCAGCTAACAATGTCAGCAGTTTCTATCTAAATCCAGTACTGGACCTTTTACACTGCTCCTCGTGTTCTCTGAAACACAGTCTAACTTGCTCTGCACAGAACAATAACTAACCTGTCATGAAGCTGCACTTTAATATTTTAGCAGTCATTTGTTTTTTCATAAAGTCCTTCCAATGAAGGCTTCTCTCCTGAACTGGTGCTTCATAGGATTTCCAGCCCCACTCCTCTCTGCTTCAGATGCAAAGTGAAGTCAGGATCAGAGGAGCCCAGCTTCAAAATGGTAGACTGCACCTTTGTTATGCAGTCTCACCTCCAAGCTTGTCACAGCATGAATGACAAGGCAGAACCTTCTCCAAGATGGTTCCCTATTAAGTCCTGCCTATCAAGCATGGGCTCCTCCATCTCATCAGTGTAACTTAGGAACTGACATTTGTTTCTCTGAAAATTTCTCCAAATCTCCATCAAACATTCGTGAGTAGCTTGTCCATAACAGGGTCAGGGAGAGCAGTGGGGTGACAGACCCAAACCAGGGGTCTGAAAGCAAGTTTGGAAAACCAACAGAGGATACATGTCTAAATGCCACTCGTGCCTTTGAAAATCCCCTCAGCTGTCAGGCCTATTTCATCCTTGCTCTCTGTTCAGACATTAATGAAGACGCCAGCTCTGATGTGTAACATTCACCCTGCAGACATGGGGAAGACCCATGGCATCACTGGACAACACATCAAATCCCCTAATCCCAGCCCTACAGACTCTGACTAGCTAATGCCTCTTGATGACAAGAGAATTTCAACCAATAACCACAGACCTACAAAGCCCCTAATGCCTTTTTTAAGAATTTCTCTACTATCCAAGGTTACAGAATCTGTTTCCATTTTGGGGGCTACTTTCCTCGCTGGGTTGTTCTGTTGTTATGGCTGCTGTTTTAAAATAAAGCAGTTCTGGAAGACTAATAAGTCTATGTGAATTCTTTTTCCCCTAAGATTATTACAAACGTTGACATTAAATGTACTAGCCTAAACTCCGTTTCTGTCTGATTTAATAAATTTATGCCAGCCAACCAGCATTTTTTTTTTTTAATTAACCCTGGAGGTTAAATGGAAGTTTACTAAAATGAAAATATGTTAAATGAATAATTTCTCTTGGCTTATTTCAGGAAGTCTCTCTCTTACCCCAATAATCAGTTCAGCTGCAAAGAGATCAATAAGGTCTTTCAATTCAATGAGTAGAAGGCATACATTAAAAGGTTGGTAACAAATCTGATATACTGGAGAAGATATTTCAGCTTTTATGGTTTTTTTTTTTTACACTAAATCTATCTGCTAAAAATTCTTGAGAAAAGGTTACTGTCCATACACTAATATTGCCAAATGGCATAATTTGTTAGCACTGCTTGGGAAGATTTCCTGGCATTTATCCGCAAACACAAGTCTTGTCTGTTAAATCCTCATTACAGAAGAAAGCACACTTTTAATCCTAAAGCAAAAAATATCTTCAGAAGCGAACCATTGTAGGCTCTTCCCATGCCATAAATGAGCACAGCAGGTTATCCTTTCCTAGACTGTAAAGTCCCAGCTGAATTCTGCCCTTGCCATGAAGGAGATTCCCACCTAACAGCTCAGCAGGCACGGTGTGTGCAGGCAATGCCCTGCACCCCCTTGACACTTCTGTTAGGGACCTGTCTCTGCATAGGAACTGGGTTTGCTCACCCCAGAAGTGGTCACTCAAGACAGTTCAGTGCAGGCCATGCTTGTAAGCTAAGATTAAATTCACCACGATTTAGTGTCAGTCTCACTGAAGGACATGGAACAGTATAAAACCCTTCAGTTGTATCCTCTTTTGGGCTGTAATTATACCAATAGCTTTAGATCATTAAATGTACCCATCGTCATACTTCTATCGATCTCCAGCCAAACGTGCAGGCTCCCAGGGAAAAGGAGTGAGTTTCTAGGAGAGCTGAATTGGAACAAGAACTCAATGACAGCATCCATGCAGAGCAGGGCTATGCAGCTCCCAGCAGAGCAGCCAGGGTGTTTACATCCACTGCAGGAGATGTGGTCAGAGAATTTCATGCTGCAGAATGCTCTCTGTGGATTTAAATCCTCAGAGACACAGAAGTCTTGGTTTATTCCTGTGATATTTCAGTATAACAGAAATCACCTGGCAGATACTTCTGATCCTGTTTGGCGGGAATTTACTAACACTGGTTCAGTTCTTATCACAGTCTTGAGTTGTCCTCAGTGGCCCCATTTAGTTCTTGTTAAGTAAACACAACTAGCACTCAGGAAAGAGCTCAAAGTAAAGCGCTTTATGTGAGGTGCCTGACTGAAATAAGCATTTCAATTAGATTCATTAAGTAAGTTATTACTTGTTAATTGAATAGCAACAGACTGCTAAGGATCACTTACTGAGGTCTAATAAGTATGTAAGAGTGAAATCTACTCTTCATGTAATTCCATCAGCAATAAACTAGTATAATTAGCTTCTTACTAACAAACTTAAATTGTGGGGAATGTTGAGGCAGATAATTGGCACTTAGGAAGATACCTATAGCAAGTTAGTGGGATATCAATTAACATACTTATGAAATGTCAGCTTAAACTCTGAACAAAAAATTGATACCAATGGGCTTGGGTTACTTACTTAAAAGCTATTTAAATGCTTAAACTTTCATATTCATAAAAAAATATTAAAACAAGTCCTCTCACTGGTCTTTTTAAAAAAACTATTATGTATGCTTCATTTCCAGGTGCATAACCTATGAATTACCTGCAATAACCATCAGAAAGGACTCTGGGGGTGCTGGCTATAAATACTGACATGTGAGTGGTTCAAGGGCCTGTTTTTGCCCTGGCTGCTATCTGCTCAGGAGCATGCTTGCCTTTCACCCATCAATCTCTCATATCATCTGAAGACTATTTAGCAACTTATTTTCACAAAACTGTGCTTCCAAAGCAGTGTTAATCATCTGAGAAAGAGCGAATCCCTACTTCTTGCACTTTCAGACTCAACCACCACAGGATCTCACCCTAGTTCGATCAAATTAGGGTTCATACCCTATGACTGTGAAATCTCATTTTATTACATAGAGAATCTGAGGCACCAAAGCAGTAACTTTTGTCCAGAGATGACATGGAAAGACCTTATGGGATCAATTCCTTCCCAGGACCTAGTCATAAAATACCTTCCTATGTCATTTGGACCAACCAGCTTGAGTGAGGGAACAACATAGACATAGTAATTTCCTGGTCAGGAGAAGCAGCAACAGAACCAACATTCATGCCTTTAGTCCTAAGACCTTATCACCTTTTCCTCCATTCTCCAGATGTTCTGGAAATTCTTTGTCTTCATGTTAGAAATGGAAATCTCTCTGGTTTCTGACTTAATACGCAGTTTGGCTGAAGGAAATTAAGCATTTTGCAATGGCACAGTCTGAGCACTTCAGTTTGTATGCAAAGCCTGAGCCCTCAAACCCAATAGAAGCCTTGGGAGGAAATGCAAGCAAGTCCCAGTTCAGGGAGCAAGGGCAGCTCAGGTGGCAGAGGTGCTGGGCTGGAGCCCCAGTGCAGGTGTTTGCCTGCACTGAAGGAGGAGGCACAGAGGTGGGAGATGCCAGGGCAGAAACCAGGCAGGAGAATTGAGGACAGCAGGCAAGAGTCCCCAGCTGGGCACAGCAGGGTGTGGAGCAGACAAGGTGCAAGGGAAGGGGAATACAGGGCTGGAGTCTCAGCCTGGGTGAGGAGGACAGGAGGGCCAGGAAGCAGCAAGGGTGGTAGTACTTGCCATTTAAAGGGTATCTGTGCAAACCAATTTTAGAAACTTCTATTTTAAATTGGGTTCACCCCTCCTCTTCCCCACATACAGAAACACATACTGATCCATCATCTATTTAAAAAAATTGTCAGCATACCCCTGTCAGCTAGCAGTGCGATTTTTTTTTCAGCTATGCCAGCAAAAGCCCTAATGTAGACACAGATATAATATGAGCAAAAGGGAAAAAAACCTTTATTTTTGCCAATACAGCTCCTTTTGCTCAGGCAACTGAAGGTATATTTTTGCAGGTTTTTTTTTCCCTAGTGTAAGCTTCTGCTCTCTGAGTGATTGCACTGGCACTAGATTCAAAAAGGGTGTCCACAAGACCTTAAATTGTGTTGGGGAAGGACAGCACCCAGCACTGTGAAATCCTCTCAGTTCCTGGAGCTCATAAGTATGGATGCAATAAAAATATAAAATAATACGGAATTGCAAGCCCACCATTCCCAAACTCCAGAGTAACAGCAGCCAAATTTTCCTCACTTCCCAACCTTTCCAAGAAGCAGCTTCAGCCCCTTGCAGCACTGCAGGTAATCAATGCCTTCTTAGAGTAAATTATATCCTAAAACTTAGAGCTGGTTCAGTGTCTGGAAGCTGAGAAGTATGAGAAGGAATTTTCTGTTCTGTATGAATGGAACAAAACTTAAGCATCTAGGGGGAAAGGCAATCTCAAATTATAAATAATGCAGAAACTCCAACATACCTTTTAAAGCCTCAGTCCCCTTATAATTTAATGTTTGAAATGCTATGCTATTCCTTTGGAAGCCTTTTCTCTCTCCACTGCTGATGATGGTCCATCTTCTTAGACACTTGAATAATGTCTCTCTTCCTCTTGTAACACCTTTTTTGACTACTGCTCATGCATAGTAATGCTAATAATCTTGCAGCTTTCAGCAACATTTTTCTTCCTTTAAATGAAAGCCTGGTTTTATGCAGGGCTGTTTTGTTCAGTACCTTGTCTCCTGCATGCCCCTTTCACTGCACAGGGTACCTGTGTACATACAAATATCTATTTACTGCTGCCCATTATGAGCTGTTCATGTTCCATTTAGCAGCATGCAGGAGAATCAGACTAATTGGTTATCCATATTGTATAAATTCTAGCAAATCAGAAATGATACAGTCAAGATTAGCTTGCTATTACGTTGACTATTTTACAAATCTATATGTAAGCATAATCCCTCCCAAAAGAACTTATACCATCATTAACCAGGGACCTTGTGCATGTGAAATGGACTTGATACCCAGCAAATTATACAGCAGATAATACCATGTGCAGTCAAGTAGAAGGATATATTTTATACTGCCTGACAACCACAGAGTTTTACAGTTCTTTCCTTAGAGAAGATGAATTCATATCCTATCACCTTCTAAATGTAATAATGTAAATATAGACAATAGATAAGTATTAAGCTCATTTGTCAAGGGAAACTAGGCTGTTCACCTCAGGTCACAAAGCAAGAAAGGACAAGAAAAGCAAACAGAATCCAAAACTTAACTTTTAGTCCAGTCCTATAACTGGTGGGGACCACACTAATGTGCTTTGTGCTTCTAAGTTATTTTTAAGCACTTTCTCAGTCATCATTAAATGTTAAAAGGATCTTGTATCTTTTGGAAAGGGTGCAGTTGAAGATCCTGGCTATTTCCAAAGCTTCCTGAAATAGAAATCCTCACGTGTAAATGGCCAGTATAGAATTACAACTGCATTTTATATAAATAATTCTGGTAGGAAACCTGGACTAAAATCATTCTAATGACTTTGATACAAGTGCACAGTTGGTCTGTGAACTTGCAGCCACTGCAAAGAGTAATCACATTAATCTGAACACTATTCCAATGGCAGCTGACAACGAAATGAACACCAAACTAGTCAGCTCTGGCCTCTCTGGCTTATTTAACCAATGTCCCTGCTGCACTTAATATTATCACTGTAAAATCCAGAGAGAACCCTTCTCCTTAAATATAGTCTAGAAACAAAGTTGTATGCTGCATTCTCAGAAACAGTCACACACTATTGAAACAGAAGAAGCAAATTATAAACAAGAGCTTAGTACAAGGGTGAAAAACACAAGACACCTTCAGAACATTCAACATGATTACAGCAAGTGCCATCATTTGCTTTCCCTTTGAATTTATGTTAACAAGTAAAGCATTTTACTTGTCTTTGTTTACCAGGAGAACATAAATACTGCATAAACTGCATCTTCTTGCCAACTAAGCTTTGTCTGCATGATGGCAGCTTGTTCTAACTATGCTTACACTTGCAAAGAGTTGAAGGCTCAGTGGCTGAGCAGGAGCAACATGGAATGCTATATACATGTGAAATGTATTCTTCATTAAATAACTACCCGAGAAACCTTAAATGTCTCAGCCGGAGATTGCCCAAAGGTCTGCACTGCTCCTCAGGCTCCTTCTCCAACAAGTATTTCATTAAACACCTGAATTGGGAGCCTAGATCCTAGCCTAAATAGAGGCTTCCTAATGGATTTAGAGCCACCTTTCCTAGGAGGAGGATCACAAAGGCTCTCAGGTCTTTCTGCAGCACCAATGTGCTACCAGACAATCCCAGCAGTGCCCTGCCTAGGCCTTCTGTGTGTTCTGGCTTCCCTCATTCTTCCCAGAGAAGCCCCTCTGAGGGGCCACCTAGAGCTCTGCAGGCCCCCTTCAAGGAGCCAGCTGCCCCATGCCTTGATGCACTAACACCAAAGCAGCTGGGATGCCAGTGAAGCCTCCCTGTCCTGGGTACAGCATTGCCGGGCAGGGCTGTATAAACACTGGCAGTGCCTACTCTGGAATCATTTTATACACAAGAGCTTCAGGATGGCTCTGAATGCCAGCTCAGCCACAGCACTTAGGGGGCTCCTCGTGGATTTTCCTGCAAAGCAAACTCAAGTGACGTCAGGGAAGGTTCTTGCATTATTGTGTGCTATTTCATGGAGATAGGAAAAAAGCCTTATCTGCCCTTAGGTTCCCACCAGGCAGGCAGGGGGGTTTCAGCCAATTCAGCATGAGCTGATCTAAACTCAACTGTTTCAATCTGCTTATGATGGGCTGGTTCTGCCTCCAGAGCTGCAAGCTGGCTGGAGACTTGTTGTTAGGACCTGTGGATTGAGAGGAAGGAGGAACAGTTTCCACTGGGTTTGTGCAAAGATGGAGCTGGGCTTATGAAAGAAATTATATCAAAATGTGTCTTTCAATCAGCCCATGGATGAAATGCCCTGAGTGGGTTTGCCTTGCTTGAACAACCTAATTCTGAATTCCCATTTCCCATAGAAGCAAAACAAAAGAAATTATATGCCTAAGCATGGCTCCTCTATCTCATACAAAGTGGGCTGTACTCCATAGATTGCTGGATGAAAAATTAGCATCAAGTACCAGCATGCAGGGTGTAACATCTGGAAAAAAAATTATAGAGCCATCTTCATTATATTTTAGAGGAGATGAGAAAACTGTAAATTGTAGAAGGTATAAGAGGAAATTCTAACAGATTGTACATTGTTGGGCACTCTATTTCCAGCTGTGGCAAACCTGATAATAAAGCACACTATCTCCTCAAAGTTCAGACATCAGCAGAAACAAGGCAGCCCCCATGGAGGGCTTCCATGCAATATGGGCTTTCAAAATGGCAGCTCCCCACAGGTAAGAAGCAGTCTGGATGCTTTGGAGAAAGTCTGAAAACATTTTAAGGATCAAGGTATAGCCTTGAGTAAGATATTCCTTTTTTTGTATCTTTGGGGGACGTTTTCTTTGTTTGGTACATTATATAAAAGACAGTGAGGACACTTTACTTATAATAATATCCTCAATAAGCATATATTCTTAGGAGAATAAAACGAAGATGATTAGAAAGCAAAAACAAAGGAGACAGGAGGAATTCTAGGGACAAAATGTTCTTGCTAGCTGTGGAGAGAAAACAAAAAAAATCAAGAGCTGCAAAACAGCAGCCCCTGTTATTTGCAAACACGTACCAAGGAGGCTGAGAATAGATCCAATGACAGCTGCAGCCTAATTGATAGGAGACTCGCCTAACAGGTTGTCAGACTGCTGCGTGGCTCCAGTCCAGGCCACCGTGCTGGAGGCGCAGTGTTAGAAATACTGACAAACGTTTACTAAAAATAAATAAAAAAATATTCCAGGGCAAAGGGAAATATGGCTCCAAGTGACTACTTGCAAAATTGCGTTAGATCTCTAGGAAAGAGGAAAGTAAGCGGCAGAACGTGTGAGAGTCCCCCCAGGGCCTGCAGGACAGACGCAGGCAGCCTGCCAAGGCACTCCAGGATTGTGCTGCCTGTCAGGAGTGTTGGCTCGGGGTGTGCTGAGAGCAGCTCTCCACAGAGGCAACAAAAATAACCACCAGATCAGCAAAGAGCACAATCAAGAGAGCTGACTAGCTGCAAAGGAAAATTATATTAGATGTATAGAGATGGATCTGTTTAATGGTAGGAAGGAAACCACAGGGCAAGTCCTTGAGCTCTTTTCTTACTTACCAGGAAAAGGATGTATGGTTTCCTTGGCCAGCAGGGATGGGAAAAACTATGAGAGAGTTCAAAGTGGCTTAGGTTCAGCCCATCTCATACAACACACTCACAGCCAGTCACATTTGGGAGTCTTTGAATGCATTCAGCTACATGCTAGGACAGGAAGCTTGAAAGAATCCTTGGTCTTGAGCTCCCAAGGCAGCAAGGCATCCAAGCAAGCTGCAGAGCAGAGAGGTGAACAAGAGCAAGCTAAAGCAGAAGGAGGAGAGGGAAAGCAAGAAGCCACATGGATGAAAGCCTGATAGAACTGTGAAGGCTGCTCTCTTTGAAGGAGTTCCAACCTTGGTAAAGCTGAGACTGGGAGGGAAACAATCTTCTGAAGGTAACACCTAACATTTTAAGAGGCAACTAGGGCAGGAATATTACTGTCCATGTGTGCACAGAGAAACTGTGGGACATGAGTTCACGGTCCCTCTGGATTTACTAGGACTACTGATCAGACAAGTGAAGTGATGCCTGAAGAGAACCCTTCCACAGCAAGGGGGAAAGAACTGAGAAAAGCAGCACTGGCTGAGTTCTCCACCTCTCCTCATTGTCTTGGGATTACTGCACTTGACACTTCTCTGTTAATCTCTGGTTATTAGTGAAGATGATCAGCAAGTTAACACATTCAGAATTCATCCCCCCAAAAAAATTCATTAATTTCTATAGAAAGGAACTTGGGAACAAGCTTTTTCTTTACTTGGTCATACCCTGATATCCATTTCTGTCTCTGAGAATGTCCGAAAACATTGTGAAATACCCATAAACAATGTTATGCCAAACTAACCATGTAATTTGAAATAACAATGAATTTATAAACCTCCCCATCTTCATACACTGCAAAAGAAAAGCAAAATGCAGCCAGGAATCATTTGCTGCTCTCTCCTTTATAGAAATTGACATTAGGTTTTTTATGATCACTGAATTAAAACTCAGAGGGCACTGAGTTTTTCCACAGCAACATACAGAGATCTAACAGAGGGCCACCATGAAAATTAGTGGAGAAGCCATATGGCTAACAACTCTCTATCGAATATTCAGTATATGCTCCTCAGCCCTGAACAAACCCCTAGGTAGCTCAGGAGAACAAGACAATTACTCACAAGTCAGGGCAGTCCGGGTGAGTGGACTTCACTGCAGCCAAGGGTGCTGCAATGTGGCAGTGAGGCACTGTCAGAAATGGGTTTCAGAGGCAGGTTTCTGCAGAAATCTGAAATCCCAGCCTCCTCATCATAATCTCCCCCTGAAGAGCAATTACTAGGAGACACTTCTCTGTACTAGGTGAGTTCAGCAACACAGTTTCCAGTATGGAAAATAGGGAATAACAAACAAGAAACTCAGTGCAAGAATCATGAAACAAAAAGTTACTAATAAATGGAGCCAAAATTCTCAAAAGTTTTATGCTTGGTGGATGCCTGTGTACATACAAATACCAGTTTATGCATGCTGACAGATCAGAAGACTTTCTGATAATTACAGGAGGAGGTGAGCCTATGTGCAAGCTTTACAAGCAAATCACCTCTGCATTATGCACATTCTGAGAGTATCAAATTAAGAAAATTAAATCACACAAAATTTGCTCCACATTTATAGTCCCAGATCTGGCTTAATCCATTAATTACCCCCTCTGCTGTTAACTGTAATGAAAACCCAGTCCCTCAATCAAGGGGAATGCAAAGTCCTGTGTAGGGTTCACCTTCTGCTTCATGAGGACAGTACAGTCCAGGGTGCTGTGTGAGAGAGAAGGCTGTAGACAGAACCACTATTTTTGTGTTGTTTATGAAACAGGCTCCCTGAAGAGTATCCTTGCATCATATTACTGCAAGAATGGTATTACAGCTTTTGCTGGAAAACAAGCATCTCAATTTTTCACATGAAGTTTTTTTCCCCCCTTATAAAAGCCTCCGACTTGGACTGGGTGAAATTTAGAAGCATGATCCCCTTATTGACTTTAATAGAAACACGATTGAGCTCTATAATAAGCTTTTGTTTAAGGCAGACAGGCTCTTTTGTACTGCGTTTTTGTAACTTCACTAGACCTTAGAAAGTATTAACCTGTTTCGAATTCACAACACTACTCCTTAAATTGTGGACTCTCACCCCAGAGACTCAGGATGCTGGAACATTGACCTCCTGCATCCAGGGATTTTGATCATGAGTTTGCATTCCAGAACTGCAGGTCAGGTTTAGATCTCAGCTCAGTATATGAGCACATAGTGGGAGTGAGGAGTTATTTTCTAGGGCACATAAGTCAAATGCTCCATGCTGATAGAGAAAATGGTATAGTTACTGAATGTAAAGGAGTTGCTGCTTCTTTACAGCCAGCCCACTTCAACAGAAACCTCTGTAGGAAATAATGTGGAATCACTTTCTTACTGAGCAAACTACTGAAAAATCTTGTTTATTGACAGGGAGCAAGAGATGTGAGATAGCAGAGCACAGGAATATGCAAAAACATTTTGGGATTTTACCATAAAAACATCTTTCTGCTTTTAAATGGAGCAAACTGTAGTTAGTCCATTTCCCCAGACAGCACAATCAGAATTTTTGAAATGCTATTAATTATTCATAAATTGCATCTGTGTCATCCCAAGAAGCCCATCTAGCCACAGTGCTCAAAATTCAAAAGAGGGCTGCACATGTCAGAAGGGGATCCAAAGCCCCATACACCAAACTGCCAGAGCACAAATATGCACATTTGAAACTTCATCCCTTATTGGAGCATAAATCCTGGGCAAAGCTGCAGGAATCTTCAGCAGGGCTTCAACACTCAAAGTGACACAGCCATCTTCTGTACAATGTTTTTGAACTTTCAGGCATTCACCTGGGCCCCTGCTGTGCTGCAACCAACCAGCATTTGATTCTCTTTTCACGTAAAGAAAAGTGCTTCCTACCCTACCTTCAGCAGTATAGTTTATAATTCATTTATAACTCAAGTGATTTGAGTTTCAGTTACCATTATTCAAGGCTGACATACAGCAGGCATTGGCACCACAGGTCAAGGCCATTTGTTGACCAACAGAATTGCTCAAGAACATCCTCCCTGCAATTTGAGAACTGCAATCACTGACTGTGCTTCTTTAGCAGGTTCACACTTTCCTTTGGCTATGATAGCAAAACTCATCTCTATGGGAGATGGACAAAACTGTGCAAAGAACTCCCCAGAACCACAGTGCCCCACTGCCTGTGCCAAGCATATTTCTAGCACTAAATCCAAATCCCAGCATAGATGACGAGCAACAAAAAACCCATTTCCTTACTATAAACACCCTACACAGCCCCCTGTAGCCCAAGTGACTGTTGCTGGGAGGTAATAGATGATACAATTAATTATTCACAATAGGCAATGGTTTCAGGTACTATTTGGAGGTACATGGAAGAAGGGCAAAACCATCATACAGCAGAGCACTGCTGCCATATCCTACAAGATCATTAGCACAACATTCTACCTTTGTCCTTTAGCACTTTTAGGATCAATTCCTCAGGTTTTACTAAAGCAAACAGACCACAAAACTAAGCCCACATCAAGTCCTTACTCACTATCATAAACATTTCCAGGTCCATACATTTCCTCCAGCAGAAAGGAAGAAGCCTTGTATCACCAAGGGCATCCCAACCACCAAGGCACCCTCTCTACACACCACTGCAATGGCCTCAGAAAAGGCACTGGGCAGTGCTGGATCAGAGCCTTTCTTCATTCTTCCACAGTCCTGTATGCAGTGACTAAGAGTTGCATATTGTCCACCAGTATGCACTAACTGCAGAGCTGGAGTCAAACAGCTTTTGTTTGGCTGCTGTTCACCACTCCCCAATTAGTGGTTTTCTTAATCATGAGAATAACAGTTGTTTTGTCAAGGAGCATTTTTTAATCACTATCAATTCAAATAAAGACTTTGCTAATCCTCCAAGCCATGCAAAGCAGGCAGGTCACAACTGTCTCAGGGCAATCTTTTATAATTAATGCTATCAGAAAGGACGTTTTACCTGAATTGTTGCTATTGGAACTCTGTTTAAAATGGTCAGCAAGGGACTGTCTTGCTCACAGGTGCTGCAACACCAGAGATTACATATTGGTTAATGAAGCTCAAGTACCACACAGGAAGATTAAGCATATGTACTAAATATAATTTGTACAGCTTTGGTCTTATAAGGCACACCTAACAGCCCATTAATGATCAAGTTGTCACTATTATTATTTACTGAAAGAAAACATTGTGTCATGGTACAAAGGGAAATAAGATCTACTCCTTGCCCCAGTAAGTTAGAAAGATTCCATCACCTGGCTTCAATGACGAACTCAAAAGGGGTAATGAACAAGTGAGTGACACTTGCCGTGGACCATGTATGAAAACATTCAGTGGCACAGGTACCTTAAAAAGTGGTAAGACTGTAAAAATAGAGGTGTAATGTAATGCACATTAGTCCTAACCAGTTAGACTTAACCTGACAATAAGTACAATAAAGAAGCCTGAAACTGTGAGAGAAGACAGACCAGCCCTTACTAATCTGCCTGGTCCAGCTTCTTGGCTTCTAAACTCCACCCCTGTAAGCCTTTGTGATGGCCCAGGTTGACTGACTTTGAGAGGAGCTCATGGCTTAGGCAGATATTAGATTGCAGGTGAAGAGTAGTAATGGCCACAACCACCTACACCCAACAGGATCACCAGCTATTGCTATTGCTTGGCTCTGTTTCATCAGGATTATAGTGTAAAGGAACAGCATAGAGGGTTAGCAAAGGAAAGATAACCAAGAAATTCAGGTCCTTTCTGCATGACCTCGGCAACATTCTCTGCACTGCATGTGTTTTAGTCCCTCATGGGTAAACAAGGGCCAACCTGAAGGACAAAGTGCTTGTGATGACCCAGTGAGCAATCTGTCATTTTAAAAGTGTTCCACAGACGGAAACACATTGTAACATACCCATTTTAACATACTAAGTTTGATTTTGTTTCAAATGTCTATGTTTTTTACTGTCTAGCATAACAATATGATTATGGGTTACCCCTTTAACACATGGATACATTCCATCATTCTATACTACAGCAGTAACTTATGTGTATAGTATGACAATCATGACTCTGTTTCCCAGAAAAATTCCCAAAGAACAAAAACCTGTTAATTATTGAAATTATTTTCCCCATGTATGTCAATTCACTTAATCCTGTGTACAACTCAGCAAGCTTTAATCCTTCTGCATATTTCCAATTCAGTTATATCACCCTTTTAGCTACTGCATTCGCTCTTAATAGAAATTTTCCCTTGTGGTTCATTTATATTCAAGAGACTATTCAGGTCACCCAGTGCAAATATTTTTGGATCATTGGCGATGTCATTGTCCAGAATCATATTCACTCTATTTCCTCCATTCCCAGAATGAATTTACTAGGTATGGGATGCTGGAAAAAAAGCTCTTGTTCTCATTTCATATTTAACTGAAGAAGGAAAAGAGAAAATAAATGGAGTCTGATTTGCATGAAATCATGCATTCTGTACCTTAGTGCTGAACAAAAACATAGACATTCCTTGAGTTCTTTCATGTCTATTTCCTATATTTAATTCATCTCCTTGTCACCTTCTGTTGAATTAAGGGAATGATACAGTAAGTTATCAATAACTTAGCATCTTCCATTTCATCTGGCTTCTAACCCCACCTTAACAACACTGTCTTCCTTTGAGCTGGAGATGCAGCATTTGTCTCTCAGTACTCACAATCTTTAAAAACCAAATGCAATTTAACCTGTTGAAAAACCACATAAAGTGGGAAAACAGGGAAGTTCATCCTCCCTGTCGGCTTCCCAGTGGAGAGCAGCAATGCATTTATATTCTGCAGCTCCTGCTTCAGAGGACACGGTGCTCCTTTGCTCCCTGCTGCACTTTGATCCCCCAGGCTGAGCAATGCCTTCTCAGCCACCTCCAAAGTGTGCTGCAGAGATAGCCTCAGACAAGGCTGTCTCCTGGAACTGCCAAGTGACAGATCAAAGCCAGAAAATTGCCCTTGTTTCCAATGCTGCTTCTGCAGTTAACACTTTGCTCTCTCCCCTCTAGGCACTCGAGAGGCCTCTCTGGCTCCTCCAAGTAAAACCTGGAGCCTGAAATCCTGTAGGTGGGAGAGACAGCCTCAAATAGACCCCTAAAGGCCCAACAATCAGATAATGTGCCAAGTTACATGAAATTAGCTCCCTTGTTTCTCTTAAAAGAGACAAAGGAAATGAAAGCCGAGCTGGAAGCGAGGCTGTGTGTACCCCCTATTCCTTATCCGGCCCCTTCTAGACATTATTTACAGCAGCACTGGAAGTGCTGGAGTCTGCCTTTTAGAGCTCACTGAAGAAGGCAGTGGGAATCTTTCCAACGACTCTGTGGCCTTGCTGAAAATTGCTGAGGTTTGGTCTGTGCTCCTTTAAGGCTGCAGTGAGAGTGTGAGCAGTGGGACACAAGCTAAACTGAAACTGCTGTTGAAGGAGGGGCTAGGGAGAAGGGACAGGACACCAAACTAGTCTCAAAGTTGAAAAAATAATAACTTTTAAAAAAACAAAACAAAACACAAACACCTTCCAAGCATTTTTTTTTTCAACTATAAAGAGCAGCTGCAGCTGGAGTGGTGCCCAAACTGTGCAGACTCACTCAGTAGACACAGGCTGAACATCACAATAACTTTGGGTATTGATGGTTTTAAGACCTGGCGAGCTGGAAGTTAGTCAGTGTTGTCTTTTCCAGCCCCTTAACCCTCAAGCTGCTGCAGAGGCCAAGGAACACCTACTGCCACAAGAGGCACAGGTTTAATCCTAGCACAGCCAGCTCAGCCCTTCATCTTGCACAGACAGACAACTTGAAAATCCCACAATTCATTGAGCATAGGCTGTCGTGACACAGCATTAAAAATGGACTGGAAAGGCTTTACAGCATTTTTCTCAGTGTGTCAATTTGCTATAGCACTCCCTGTCTCTCCATTCTTTTGTAACATGCTGGATGAGATGGCTGCCATTACTGCCATGTGGCAAATTTCTGTGACCTATCAGAATTAAAACAGCTGCATAAACATAAAATGACAGATAAACACAAATGCCTGCAATCTTCAGATAAAAGCAACACACAGAGAATAACAGAATTTGTTTATATAATATGATTTTGATTTTAAAATGCAGCTTCTTTTCCTCTGACACTGCTACTCAGATGGACAAATTTTATTCAAAGACAATCTGTTTACTGTGGGTACTTATCTGACCATGCTCTTATTTAAAGAATACTTTGCTGTGCTTGAGTATCATGATTTCACATCTCCTGGATTTAAAAAGGGGTTGCCTGGTGCTGCTCTTACCCTGGTGGGAGGGAGAATCCTCAAAAATGGCCACGCAGGAGGAGCAGTACTGCAAACCTGCAGCTAGCACAACCTTCAGCAGCAGACAGATTTGAGGGGCACATTAATTAAATCACTCCAAGCAAGGACAGAATGACATGATGCTGTGCTGTCACCCAAAGCCTCTTACACCCTAGTGAACCAGGTATCACTAGCACAAGTGTTGCTTCTGTGGGCTTCAGTGAAGAGTTTGATATGTTTTCCTACTGCAGTCAGACAAACACAAATAGCATTTCCTGTATTACTTCCTCTGCTTAGAAGATGGTGTGCAAACTTCATCTGCCTTTTCTGGATATGTAGGGAGAGAAACAAGGAGGTGAATATCTAGAGAGCTGGCAGAAGTTCAGTTAGAGGAAATAAAAGCAAGCCTAAAGAAAAGAAAGCAGAAGCAGGCTGAATGCTCCAAACTTGCACAGACAGTGGTCAGTAAAGTGAATCAGGTACTGTGAAAGAAGGGGAGTTAAAGAGCTTTGTGTGGTAAACACTTGCAATGCAAGTCCCCAAAAGAAGGAAATCTTCTACAGGTAGCTTTATTTCCTGATTCCAAGGGAACCAGCAGAGCTCAGCAGGATAGGACAGCAAGGAAGTAAAGAGATTAGTAGAAACTGAACAAAGCAAAAGGACAGGGGGTGAGGGGGTGGAAGAGAAGGATACAAATGAGGAAGGGAATGTTATTTTGTAGAGAAATACAGTATTTTGCTGGGTCACAGACAGTCTGAATGTACCTGAAACTTCTATTTCCCATTCTCTCCCAGCTGGAGAGATAATTGCCTGACTCTAGAAATATATTAATCATTTTTATGTCTATGATCTCCAATGCCAGCACAAGGAGTGCTGTTAGACAAAGCCTTGTCTCACCATAGGCTACAAGTACAGAACAGGACCCCCTTCCCCTCCTGTATCTGAGATCAGTGTCTAAGAAAAGCACAGGAAACATCAGGAATTCCCAAGGATCAATGGGGTAAGATCTTCCAATGGTTTCAGGCATATATATTGTATTCCTTCCCCAAGACTTTCCTATGCAGCCTGATTTATTAGCCTTAGTCAGCATTCTGTCTTGTACACCTGCCAGAAAAGCACAGTAGGATGAAACATCTGGTAAATTTGCTCAAATTCTATTATGAAATATCTTCAATTCAAGTTTCAGTGAAAAGTAAACAAGTCATTGTCTTTAAAAAGTGCTTTGCTGTCAGAAAACCCTGGCAATCAGCAGTAGGTGTTAGTCCTCTTTTTAGGGCTGTCAAGGGAGAACAGCTCCCATTGTGAACCACCCTGGACCAGGCAGAAGATCATGTGTATCATTGCTGGTTCAGTGACATTTGGCTCATTCACCAGTGTCTGCTGTGGCACTGCCATGCTGTGACATTTGCTTACACTTTAAGAGCACCTGGGGATGCTCAGAGCACATGGAACACAGCAGGCTTGTCCTCCCTGCAAGGCAGGGTGCTGAGGAGCCTCCCAGCTCAGCCAGCTCTGAACTGACTCCAGATGTGGTGCAGTTTGACAATGTGCAGGTTCAAGCCTCCCCAGAGCCAGCTTGGGGGTTTCTGAGAGTGCAGCATGGCACCTTGCAGATGTCACCAAATGCAGACTGTGGTGATAAACAGGTACAGCCTATTGAGCTACAGGCAAGAAAAGGATGTGCTTAACAAATGCTTCTGTATTCCCCCATGCTGGCTCCACATGTACGCAAATCCATTGGTCCAAAACTCCCACATTATCCTTCCATGTAGGCCAGAGGCCATTTTCCAGTCTCTAAATTGGATCAACACCTATAGAGAAGCTGCTCTTCATTTCTGCAGGTGAGTTCCAGCCCTCCTCAATCACTCAGGCTGTTTGTGGAGAGAGGTGAATGTCCCCCACCAAAGGACTTTTCGTGGTAGTTTAATTTCTGTAGAGAATCATTCCTCTCTTATGGTCAGCAACTTTAGTAAGTGGCTGTGCTGCAGGAAATAAATGTATTGGTGGATCAAACTATAGCACTTGACTGTATTGATCCACAGGGGATATTTTTTAATTGGTGAGGAGCCCTTATAGAGCCATCTGACTTTCCTACATACCTATGGCACATGGTATGTTTGAGACAGATTTAGCTACAAAAGACCAAATCAAAAAGACAGTGAACACATTAGAGATCATTACAGGAAACAGAGAACTAAGAACTAGTCCATCTGTACAGGAGCAGATACACACATTCATGGCAGGTTGTGCCCTGAATGATGGTATAGCAGAGAATATGCTTATCAGTGCAATCCACACAACACACTGTCTGCAGTCAACACATTCCTACGTGTGCTGCCATGAGCCATTTGAAACTGATTTTCCATTTATGCCAATTCTCATGTTACACCATGCCAGGGTACTGGAGCTTGGACACTGAATGAGGCAAATCGCTGCCACCCTCTTTGGCTCAGGGTAACTTCAGGACAACATAAAGTACTTGGAGTAAAACAAGATAAGACATACAGTGAAAAAACAAACCAATTAGAAGTGCCGTCAGAGCTGGAATTTCTCTGGGAATGTGTGATACAACTGGAGAAGGTTTAAAAGTGCTGCAGACAGTAATGTGGCTGCCAAAAAGAAAGCAGCTGTCAGAGCAGGGAACTTTTTTGGGTCAGGGCTAGTCATAAAGAAGATGACATTTTTCACAGTTCTCATTTAATCTGGGCAAAGAAGGCTGAGTGGGGAGAGGTGACAGAGACAGGAGCAGAGCTGCAACTGCGGAAGATTAAAACATTTCAGAGTTGTGTTTAGAAACAGTCTGCAAAAGAGTCTTCTGGAAACAGAGAGAAATTTTGGGCCAAACCAATAACAGGGCACCCGTAAGGAGTGCTTCTGAGAAATCTTCTTGAACCTGCCAAGATGAGGAAGTCAGTCAGTCCAGACCAGAACTGATGGGGAGAGCACAGTCCTCTTCTGCTGCAGGCAGGAAAGAGAATGTAAACTACCATGAAAAACAAGACTGGAAGTGGAAAGATGCAAGAAACCCATAGCTGGAGCTGAGTGAAAAAACAACACATGAAGCTACAGACAACGTTATCATTTGGAGAAGAGGCACAAGAATGTGAAGGAGCTCATTTGAACAGGATCACAGCATGGATATCCCAGGAGTGCCAGAAACAGTGACTTCAGCAATGAAAGAACCACCGCAGACACAAAGCAAATGGGTAAAAAACCCTCCCATTTACCAAGCAGGACCCTTCACTAATCCCCACTGCGGGAGGATGTGAATTGTATGCTTGAATAAATAATGAACTGGAAAAGAAAGAATATGTGATAAATAGTACCATGGAGAAAAATACAGACCCCAGGGTAAAACACATGCCAAGGTCCTGGCCCAACAGAGTGAACCAAATGTGGACAGAAGGGAGCAGAGCAGCTGGGGATGCAGTGTGGGGCAGGCTAACTGCTGGGCTGGCAGAGCTCTGCCGGAAACCAGGGACAAAAACCGAGAGGAGGAGGAGGAATGGGACAGATAACAAAGCCATTGCAGACTGTCTCTATGGGAAAGAGCCAGGACTGGAGGAACACTGGTCAGCCAGTACACTAAGTAGATGGAAAACTTTTACTTCTCCAGTGAAGTGTGTAACTAAAGTCACCACAATGATAACATAAGGTAGGATTAAATACTGTCCATTTCACATTCTGGTGAATTGTGTTTTGAATTTAGTTTTTTCCCCCTACCAAAAACCCCTCTTTTTCTATAAGAAAGTAATGTAGCATCTGCTGCATCTGCCATCACACTGCACTCAAATAATGTGTCCTGATCATCACATTTGGAGGAGGCAGAGTGTAGCTCCCTGCAAATCTGCAACACTAGACTAGTGAGAGAGAACACTTTCAAAATGCTAAAATTACACAAAGGGTTATTTCTTTGTTCAAGATAGTAAAATTCTCCTCTGCCAAGCAGTGCTAACAGAGCAGATCAGGCCTGTGACCTACTTGTCCATTCTGATATGGCAAGGGACAGCTGCAATCACACTGTCCTGGGCACTCTGCAGGAGCCTCCCTCTCTCTATACCTCTTCCTCACCTTCCTGCCCCACCAGGAAGAAAATGCCATGAAGTAAACCAGAAGAAAGTACAAGCTGTAAGAAGCCCCCCTGCCAGGACCACCAGAATTCACCCTGATCCAATGGACCAGCAGAAATCCAACTTATTCCAGGCTCAGAGACTCTGGGAAAGAGTAGTAGGGATAAGGATATGGACACAGGGTGGGGAATAACTGTGAGAGGTTTGTGAACAGTGGGACAGTTCAGGTGTCACACTGGGCTCTTCCAAGCACCTTTTTTTGTTGCTTTCTCTAACAGCTATCTTAACAGAACATTGTTTTCATTACTTTCCCTATAATTACAGTTTGTTCTAATCAATAAAGTTAATAATGAATGATCAAGAAAATACAGCAAAGAGGAGAAAGCTGGCTTGTGCTTTTAGTGGGCTCTGATCATCATGGGCAAATTGTTTAGGAGCCCAGTTCCAACCATCAGAAAGTAACCCCTCAGCCATCCCTCTCCACCCTCCAGTTCCCTTTGCCATCCTCAGCTCGGGCAAATCTCTGGTGTTGGGCTGCCTGGGTAGTGACAAGGTAAGTGGGAGGCAGGATAGAGAATGGAAGGGATGGACAAGCTCCATATTTAATCTCCTCTGCTCCTTGTAAAGCTATCATTGCCTTGCTCTTTATAATTTTCCCCCTCTTCTCCACGGCCTAGAAACAGCAAGATCTGAACAACACAGAAGAAAAAAATAAAATGCTTTAGGGATATAATCAATATAAATTAATGGATTTTTTTATTGCCCCAGGGAAGCTCAGGCTCCACACTTCCTTCTGTCTTTTCTTGCAGCCCCCAGGGCTTTTGTCCTCTGGCAAAAGGTCCCCATTGAAGTGCATGGCATTTTCTGGGCACTATATCTTCAGCATATTCTTTTCAGCAGTGTAGTTTTTTTGATAGTCACTTGCATAATCAGCAGTCAGTGTTAGAATACAGCATTGTACATTGACACCCCTAAGCCCCAGGAAGCACCAGAAGATGAAGAGGGAAGCCTGCAGTTCTTACTGGCCTCATTTTCTTTCCTTGAGAACTAGCTCTTTCTTTCCTACATACAACTATCCCACACAGCTAAGGCCAGCCCTAGTTATCCATATCCAGCTCTTGTTCCCACCCCTAATATCCTACAACTGCACCATGGGGGCTGCTTAGGCCAGTAAGGGAATAACATGAGCTTCTAAAATTGTCCCAAAGTTGGTTCTTTGCACAACAGCACTCTGTATTCCAAACCTGAACATCTCTTTAGATGTGGCAGTACTTTAAAAGCCCTGTAGAAATTTTTCTTTTGTCGATCTAAGTTGCTTTGTTAAATGCTACCACAAGACTAGTAAAGAATCTGGCTGCTTCAGGTCCTACCCTTTCAATACCAAGATGCATTCTGTAAATAATTTAACATGACAGAAGAAATTAAGGAAGGAAACATAGAGCCAAGTCTGAAGGAAGGAAAGACTTATTTTATCACAGTCAAAACCATTTACTTTTGTTACATGTGCTTATATTATTTCTTATGTACTCAGCTCTTTTAATGTTAATTCAAGCTTGCTGTTTCTTGCTGACAGCCAGCCATATATGATCCCCTGTTCTTTATAAACATCACATACCATACAAGATGATTATGTGGTTGCAGACAATGGGTTTTTCCCTGTCCTGAAAGACTAAGTTCTATCAGCCTGAACCATTGGCTTTCTGCCTCCTTTCTCTCCTGCTCTGAATTTTCAGCATCAGAGGCTGAGATGTAAAAGATTTTTCAGTGAGGTGTGCATCTTACTGGAGGCTTCTTCTGCTTCCCTGTATTTTCAGGCTGTTGCTTCATCCTGTCCTCTTCCAAGAGTACAGCTGTTTAACCAAAAGTTAAACTGAAAACCAGAGGTGATGATGTCACCTGAGACCATGCGAAGTCTTTTAGAGGGCTTGTGGAAGTATCATCATCCTCCTTTAATCTTCCCTATCTGGTAAGCAGGAGGACTTTCAAAGTCCTCAAAACATGCTCAGTTAGCTGCATTGTTGGAAAGTCTGCTTGTGGCCCACTGTGGCAGTGTTGAAGAGAATACAGTCACAAAAAGAAGCCATAGTGGCATTTTTAACTCAGGAATTTCTGGTTCTGTGATTGACCTCTGCAAACACATACAGAGACCTGATCAGGAGAGACACAAAATCTTCAGGCAAGACACTGCACACATACCAAGCAGAAGCTGACCCAGAAATCACAGGGATGGGGTTAAGGCTGAAACAGAGTGAAACAAGGCCAAATGGAAGCTCTGTCTTACCATAATCAACAGGTGCACTCAAGCAGAGCATCTCAGGAAAGAAAATGAGAACTAGCAGACTTTTTTTGGAGGGGGAAAAATTCTACAAGCAAACTGTGGGTTTGCCGTGAAGGAATCTGGGGAGTAACCCAGATGATTCCATTGCTCCTCTTTCATAGAGAAGCCAACCTCTAGGAGCAAGGGCTACCATTAACCCCTAAAAGCAAGTGCTGTAGTTCAGCTTTAAACATGATCATGGTTTCACTGAGGACAAGCACCACCAAGGGTCTACTGCTTGCTGAAACCCAGCCAATCCTTCTGAAGTTGTTCCTTTTAGATACCCAATGTACACTAAGCCTTCACCATTTCCTTTCTCTTAGGTTTCTTTCCTGGCCTTGGAAAAGCCAAAAATGGACTGGAGCATTGTGTGATTCGGCAGATATAGAAGAATAAAGGCCATCCAATGAAGTACAATGCAGGAAAAATAGACACAAAAAGAAAAAATGAATGTATCTGTAACTAGAAGATATGAAAGGTGTTTGAGATGAGGGACGTGATATCAACAAGTGAGCAAGTGCTGGAATAAAACTAAAAGAATAAAATCTGGCTAGGAAAGGCTGAAAGGAAGAGTACAAAATATTTTCAAGGAATAAAGACAAATAAGAATTTTTCAAGTATGTAAGAAGCAAAATGTCAGCAGGGCTCTAAGAGAGTGCTAGGGTTATTTAGTAAGAGATGAAAAAGATTGCAGAAAAATGAAATCTTTACCAAGTATTCATAAGAAAGGATGTAGGACTGAAGTAGGAGAGAGAATTACTTTTTCCATGAGAGGGGGGAAAATGCTCAAAGAGCTCCAGGTCACAAATAGAAGGAATAAATAAATTACAGCTCTGCATAGTATAGACAGTCCCCCTGCCAATCATAGATGAGGCAAGAAGGTCTCCTAAGAGTGAATTTTAAATATCTTTTGTGAGAGCAAGAACAGAAGAAAAATGGATTCCTATTATATTCATCCATTGCACTCATTTGTCCAACATGAAACAGAAATCTATACAACCTTCCAATCTTAGGTACTTTGAGAGCAGAGATCACCCTCAAGAAACAATAGTTATTCTATTTTAGTCCCTCTGATGCTGCAAGGGTCAGACTGGGAAAGACTGGTTCAGCTTACATCTGGCCCTGTTTCATATCCTGGAGCTGCTGGGGGAGCAACAACCCTCTGAATCCCTTTTCCATGTTCATAAGTCAGGAAAGGATTTCTGGATGCTGCAAGGTGGACCAAGCTCACCTATGAGTCCAGTCAGTGGCTTGCACTGGAAGCACTCACCAGATGAATAATGAGCAGAGTTAAGCTGCAGACAGAAAACCAAAAGTACAAAGTGAAAACAGAGTAGCAACTCTGAGATGGGAAAGGTTTCAGGAAAAAAGTTGCTGGGACTTCATAACCCAACTCTATCCACTGTTCTGATTCCTTTAAAGAAAAAAGAAAGTTGCTTGTTTGGGGGTTTTAAATATTTTTTTAATTTATTTAAGGACATGATATTGACAAGGCACATAAGCACATGGCAAGAGAAGGATCTCCTCATGTGATCTCTTCTTGAGAGTTATAAAGTGCCATGGCTGATGTGCTTTGAACAAACCTCATCTGGATGTGTGTCCCAAAGGACAAACACTACGAAATGGCTGTCACCAGTGTGCACTCTTTGACCTACCTAGCCCTTAACTTGTATTCAATGTCATACTTTATATTTAGCTTTTGGAAACTAAGTGTATAGGCATAGGGTTGCTGTATTATAGCATCTTAGGGTACACTAAAGAAGTAATAAATATTTTCAGATGCTGATCCTTTCTCCTTAAAGTCTTTTTGCTCAAACTTGGCTTTTCTCTCTGCCATATCTCTACGCTTGCTGTTAGAACACAAGGTGACCTTTCCATGCTTAATTATCTGAACAAAATACACAGAACAATAATGCCAAAAATGCCCCTTGTGCATTCTACTACATATGCAGGTCTTCGAAATAATCTAACCTAATCTTTTCTTTTTCAGGTTAGGGTGAATGTAGTGTGAAATAACCAAAGGAGTAAACAAGAGAAGGGAGGATGGACAAACATATGTTGACAAATACAGGCCAAGTGATAGAGTCTGTGTGTGCATGCATAGAAAACTGCTCCCCTGCAGAGTTTGACTCTGTTCTGAAACAGACACTTGATAGTTCTTTATCTTTATATAGAAATAGTCATGCAAGCGTCTCAAGGTGCTTTCAAACAGTCACATGCAGCACAGTGTGGCAATCAGCAACTACCAAGAATAATCATTTTACAGAAGAGGAATTGATTTATATGGTCTGGATGATTTTTCTGCCTTGATCACAAAAAAAAAAAAAAAAAAAATCGGTGAAGAAGCTGGGAGTGGAGTGCAACATGGAAATCACTGCTTATGAGGCTCTAATTATCATCTTTGCTCTGTGCTCGTCAGCCTTGCAGACCAACACTGCAGTGTGAATTCCCCACTGTGCACTTGGGGAGGATGTGCACACCTCTCCCCGAGCACTGCTTGGAGCACACATTGATGTCCTTCTGCTAGCAGGAACTGAAGCCCCACATGCTCACCTTTGTACCTGTAATTTGTGGCACATTCACCTGACCTCTGGTACTTGAACTTCTCACCTACTGTTCATGTGATGAGGCTATTTCACATGACTGACAGCACAGCTGTGCTGGCACAGGTGAAAATGGGGCTCCAAATCCACTTGCAGGAAGAAGTGGAATTGCAGGTATCCTGAAGTCCAGTTGGGCACAACCATCCACAGTGGAATAGGAGAATTAGGAGCTATTACCATGCCTTAGCCATGGACTACTCTACTGCCAGAGCCCCCCCAAGACCAGGTTCTGAGGGAGGTGTGTGCCTTGGGGCTCTCAGCTGATGAGGTGTTAGGTAACAGCTCAAGGTATCATGCAGATCCCCAGGCAGAGGCCTTAGAAACTCTTCAGTAGGCTGGAAGCACAGTAAAGCTCAGGCATGCTTTGGAGGAGCTAAAGTGTGACACAAAAATGTTAAAAGCTATGTGAAGAGGCACTTAAGTAGTTCAGCCAATTAGACAACTTGATTGGCTGACATTCCAAACACTGTCATTATGCACACAGGGTGCCTCGTGCATGAATGAACTGAACATGGCGTTTGAAGGCTTTGCTTTTTTGTGCTTCTGTGTTTCTTTGTGGAATAAGTAAGTCCATATTAATTTTCCTAACATTTTTCTATAAATGCTCAGGGCATCTAATAAATTAAGTTACTATTTATCTAGTAACTGCTTGGTTGTTTAAGAACTTAATACAAACTTATGTAGTGACCTAAACTTGAATTGCAGAATTCCTCATTTGCAGTTCAGCTATCAAGACAGAATAGCTCAGCTTCTCTTCACAGTCCTCTAGCCTGGCACCCAAGTGGACACAGAAGCAATTGAAATCGTTCCAATGGAGACACCCCCAGAGTGTCATATGCATTTACAGAGAATAATTGAGAAAGAAGAGGAACATTTAATACAGGATAAAAATATCCCTTAGGCAAAAAATTTCACTAGGCACTAGAGACTTGTGGGATAATCCCTTTCCTCCACAAATGACGCAGCTCAGTGCTCAGCTCATTATTGTACAAGCAGCCCTAGAAGCTCTTGTAAACCTGCCCTCTTTTCTGCATGCTAGAAGTAAGATGCTGTTAATGATACACAGAATTTCTCTTGTCTTTCACTAGAATACTGCTAAATCCTTCACTAAACTCATTCATGACACATTCAGAGGTTGGCATTCACCATCTCTCTTTCCTGGATGACAAAAGGCATGGAAAGGACAGACCTAGATTAGGAATTACTCTTTGAGTTTTGATGCTGAATTCAAAATAAGTAAGGTTGTCTTCTCACTTTTAAGGCAAGCAAAGGTGTCTGGATTTGCACAAACCTTTGCCACCTCACAGAGGAAAGTAATTTAGCCTGAGGTACCCAAATCTCCAGGAGAGTCCTTGGGTACATTTCTGCACACACAGCTACACACAGACCTCTATTTCTGCTCTGCAGTGTCTGGGTAAGAGCCTGACACAATTTGGACACCAGTTCGCAGCAGTTTGATCTAGTGCACCTCCCCTTACCTCAGCACTGGTTCTGTGAACTTCTGAGTGATGCCCCAGCTAATGGCTTAGCAACCCAAATGAACTATTGCTTTCCTCTTTGATTGGAGTAACAGTCTGGAAATAATTAATTATTCCAGGAGAACATAATCATACCCATCGACATATTCACTGGAGTGATGCAGGTCCTAAAGATGATGATAGACCTCTTCAATCAACCAATTTCAGATTATCTACAGAGGTTTAAGAATAATTAGTCTGATTCACCTTTAAGTTGCTTCATTTGTCAGCTGATAAAAAAAATTGGCTTCACTGCCACTACAATCCTAGAGCTGGAATAAGGTTGAACTCTACTCTGCAATAAATCTGGAATAATACAGCGTTTTGGGAGGACTGGTAAGGAGAAGTGTCCAGTCAGTGGGGCCAGGATTTAAGGGGTCCTTATTTGGGTCTCATGCTCTTTGAAGGGTCAGAATCTCACAGAATCACCGAGGACCTCCAGAAACCACCTCCTGCCCTCCTGCATGGTGGGATCAGTGCACCTCTGACTCTCTCGACAGATGTTTGTCCAATCTGTTCAACAGTGCTCTAAGCAAGCCAAGGACTTGGTCCTTGACTTTATCTCAATCCCCAAGATAAGTGAGAAATCAGGCATGTTTTCTGTATATGTCAGAGAAATTAAAAACACGATGGGTTTTCATATCAGACTGTTGAGAACTAATTACAACAGTGTTTTCCAGCAAACCAGTGATTGTAGGCTAATTTTCTGTTATGAAACAGAAACCAGGGTTAATGAGGCTAATTGTGTCTACCAGTGTTTCGAACAAAAAGGAAGCCAACTCAATTTTGCAGCGAGTTCTTTGTCAGGAACAAATTGAGGAAAATTGCTACAGTTGTACCAGCATTTCCTAAAATTGCTTAGTACCATGCTTGGGAAACCAGCACTAGAACACAAGCTAGTGGCACAGAAAATGAAGCTTATTAGACAGTAATACTGAGTTTCAAATGCATGGCTGTGTTGATGCTGATGAAAGCATGCATGATGGTTGAGCTGTTGAAAGCAATGCAACAGGGAGTCAGTAACAGTGACTGACCCTCATTCCAGCTCTACTGAGGTGCTACAAAGAGAAATCAAATAATGTAATAATATATGTCAGAAAAAACAAAAATCTTCAGGTTCTATGTCTCATCTGTGACCAATTAAATAATTACACAAGCTAGACTGGTAAAAAATGAATGCATTGCCCTGCAAAGCAATTTTCACCAGCAGAAGTCCTTTAAAAAATAATCAGTTTAGCCTCTCTTGCTATGAGCTGATAATTGTATTAACCACTCAGAAGAACGGACTGACTCCAGTGACAAAAAACATAAACAATATATACAGCATAGTACAAGCAAGTGCTGCTGGGGAAACTTCATCAAATGCACTCAGCATTAGTGCCCCTGCTATTCCCTTCCCAGGCACTGCTGAATCCCCAGCCAGGCCAACCAGCAATGCTTTGAGTTTGTGATGTAACCAACTGGAACTAAAATGCAGCCACATTCATTTGCACTCCAGACTGGTGCCTAAATCAAGCCAGTGTGTGCTAGAAAGAGTATGAAGGCTTCCAGCTACAAAACATGCAGGCACAATGTCTGCAATTTGACCTCACTGCAAAATTCAGGCTGTTTTTCTCCTCTGTGTGCTGAAGGCAGAAGCATCCTGGGATTTACAGGAGAGCCTTACTCTGAGCAAGGGAGCTTATGTGGGAGAGATCTAAGGAAAATCCACATCTATACATATGGCTGTGCAAAGAGAAGCTCCTTAGGATGACAGTGCATAATAAAAAATTATAGTATGCCAGACAGCAAGCACAAAAACAGGAAAACAGGCAAGTGGAAGAAGTCCTGTGGGGAAAAATGTGATGCTAAGGAAGTAAAAGAATTAATGTTACAATGCATCGACATAAGAGAGAATAAAGAACATATGGAAGAAAGGGAGAATCTTCAAGATTAAACACAAATAAGGAGACCTAGTAATTAAAAAAGGAAACAAAAACAGGCATAACATTAAGGTCAGTAAACGTCACCAGGTCCTTGACCTACATTTCCTATCTGAAAATCAGTTCTGGGGAAAGGTGGCAAGAGGAAGCAAAGAAAGTCTTGAGACAGGAGTGGGGAGCACCTGGCTGAGATCTCAACTTTTATAGTGCAAAGTTCATTTGATGTCTTTCAGTTTAAAGTTACAGCCTGCAGCTACCCAGCTCCAATGGCTTCCTGATCTGGGACCTTTTGCAATCTGTAATGTGTTCCCTGGAATCGAAACTTCCTTTTTGAAAAATGATGTCTGCAGCCCTCCTGGTTTGCCAAGACATAGCCTTCACCATGTGAATCAGTGCTCTGCTGTCTTGTTGAATCTGCAGCCTGAGGTATGAACATCTCCCATTCATCTTAGTGGGATGTTAACCTCAAAGCTTCATTGTGACTCTCCAAATGTTAATACTGTATTAAACAAGTTGTTTAATATACAAATGCTGGATTTAAGTCACTCACATTTGTACAGCATTTGTATAGGAGAACTGGATTTTACTTTGATTTTGCATCTGAAAAATAGAACAAAACAAATACCTGAATTTCCAGCCATTGGTCATTTTGCAAATCATCTTGGTTTTGGTTTAGAGATGCAGGGAATGGCTTAGGCTGAATGACTGCTGTTTGTCCTATTTATCCTCTCCAGGTGATGAGTGAGTCTTCTGTTTGCCTCCAGAACTTCAATTCCCTGTCTTAAAGCTGGTGTTCATACCACTTGGGTTTACAAACCTTTTGATTCACTTTTCTGCACCAGCTTCTACACTCTATTCTTGCTTTTGGCTCTTCAGAAGACCTCAGCAGGGACATGGAAAGACCAGCTCGATGCTGAGGCACCATGGCACCATCAGGAGGTATCAGGTGCCCTTTGCTCTCACTGTGCAGTTGCATGGGCAGACAGATCCAGCACTGAGCAAGGCAAGGGCTCCATCTCACAGTGCCCACAAGGGGTGAGAACCAGGTTTCTAGAAATGGCTGGCACCTACAAATGCTGCATGTTCAGGTTTCAAGAGGCATCACTTCAGAGTTTGGAAATTGCCAATATCTACTCTGAAAAACCTTTGAAAACCTTGCATAAGCAGTCAACACCTCTGGTCTCCAAGCTCCCCATTAGCTCTATGAAAATGTAGGTAAGAGCCTTAAGCAGAAGCCACAATCAAGCCCCCACACTTTGGCCTTGTGTAAAGACTTCAGTACTGGGCTTACTACCAGAAGTGAATACACATCCATCAAAAAATACATCAAAAGACAAATGAAACTGCCTTTCCAGATAAAGCTCTTTTCAAAGAGTTACAAACAGGAGGGGAGGGCCATGAGAGAGGATGTAAAGAAATGTCTGTTGAAAGACAAAATAAGCAAGATATTGTGATGAAGAAAGTGAACAATGAAACAGAATCCAGTACAGAGAGATCAAGTGAAAGAAAACCACATTACTATTTACAGTAAAGATCACTCATCTAACATGTATAATTAGAAATTCACACACAAAGATAAAAGTGACCAGTGAATGCTTTTGTAATCAAAAATAATACAGCATTGTATATATTTTTAAAAAAACCCTAACACTCTCCAAAAATAGGAATAATGGGTCTCATTAATAGAGTCTTCATCCGAACTAAACAAGTTCCCTTTATTCACACTGCAATTTTTCCTAGCCTGCCAAAAGAAACCCTCCCAAGAAGTCGTCACAGTTCAGCCCCCCCTGCCCCACACATCTGTGCCTCGATGAAGTTCAGCTCTAGACAGGACAATGATACCCAAAGAAACCCATTCACATGTCAAAGACTTGCATTTTCACATGAGTTTGCCTTGCTTGGGCTATATCTGAAAGTCAGCACAGCACTTGGATTTTTCTTTTTGTGCAACTCAATGGCTCACAACACTTCAGCACTCCACCCAGTGCACACACGTATCTTTGGCTGAAACACAAATGTTCAGTGAATATGTGGGACAACACGCTACAGTGGAAAACCCTGAAGGGCAAGGAGTACAGAGAGAAGGTAATAATTTATCAGGACAATTTGGCAGGCTTAAAATATCTGCTTAGGAAAGTGTCTGTTTCTCTTTAAAAAAGAGAATGAAACAGAATAAAAATTAAATCCAACCAACCAAAACCACAAACAAAAACCCAAAAGAAAACAAAAATACACACACAAAAAACACCACAAAGACCCCAAAAGAAAAAAACAAAAAAACCCAGACATCTTCTAGCAATGGAAGCAAATGCTTTTCTCTTGGTTTCTTGGAACTTTAATGGTAGTCAGTTATTACTGGCATGCCAGTATCCTAAGCAGACACAAGTCACAGACAGTTGCTATTTGGAACTTGTAATTGAGTAGAGAATCAGAGTTCCCTGCAGGTGACAAGCAAGAGGGTTTGTAACTAGACAGAGTCCCGTGAAAAATTCAGCCATGAAAATGAGCAAATCTGCAAAAGGGGTCATATGATCAGGTTGCAGCTATATTATCATAGGACTAGAAAATTACAACTGACTATGTTATTTGCTATTCTTTCCAAGTCTGATAATATGCTAACAGTACCTTGTACCTAACAAGGTACTCCCAAAGGCATCCACGACTGCTGACACTGCACTATTCAATCTCTGCCTAGTGAAATTGTGCTGGAAAGGCCATAACCTACTGAGCTGGGTTGTTTCTGGTCTCTCCGGGCTGTAAGTCTACCAGAAACAGTGTGATCTGGAAAGCTGTCACTGAGCAACTGCCAACTCTTCCTGTTGTGTTACAAAGGACAATAAATATTGTCACATGGCCCTAGATTTATCCTCATTATGTCTCTTAGGTGCCATTTTATGCCACGTGGAAAAATACTTGTTGAGAAAAAGGATGGAAAAAGAAGACGAGATGAATTACCTCGTCTGTGGATTTTAATTTGTCCTTACTCCCTATGCAGGGTTTGCTTGTTTGGGGATTTTTGTAATAGAGGCAGCCAAGTGTTCTGCAGATTCATCTGTGGGGCAAAGAGAGCTCTCACTGATCAGCACCTCTGAAGAGCTAAGTTAAGAAGCTAGGTCGTGTCCTACAAGTTTAATATTTTAGACTTCTTGGCAAAGAAAAGAAGTGTCAATAAATCTCTTCATTGTTGTCATCTACATCTTTATCTTTTTCTTAAGTCAGCAGTACTTTTAATCTAAACCTTTTTTCTATTCTCCCAAAGTGCTAAGTAGTAGTTACGTAACTAGAGCAAATCAGAGGCAAACATAAGACGGGAACAGAAGTCTTAAACTTTCAAAATATTATATTTT
Source organism: Sturnus vulgaris (assembly GCF_052056855.1). Taxonomy (NCBI): domain Eukaryota; kingdom Metazoa; phylum Chordata; class Aves; order Passeriformes; family Sturnidae; genus Sturnus; species Sturnus vulgaris. Next base: position 9,954,687 of record NC_142255.1, read on the forward strand.
TATAATATTGGTCTAATTAAATATATATTGTACCCCAGACACTCTCATTATTATTATTCCCCATCAGCCAGCCCAGCAAATATTCACTGAATTCACACATTAAAAAAAAAAAAAGAGAGAGAGGAGAGTCAGGAGAGACACAGACAGATGGAATACATCAGTTAGTCAGGAAAACAGCTATCTAATCTTGAGTCAAACTTTTTTACAGGAAACAAAAAAAGGATTTCTTACTTTCAAAACAGTTTACAACATACTAGCAATTATCAGAAACCTTCCTGCACAATAAGTCTTTATAAACATTTTCTTCACCTCTGAAAGTCTGCAAGAAACCTATGGTAGAGAAATGGTAAGGATGGAGAACAATAAACAATATGTGAAGAAGGGCATGGCAGTTTTATGTGCTCTCCTAATGAAAACATGCCAGAGAATTGAGTAGCAAACACCTGAAATTGCATATATGCTCCAAGAAATATCACAAAATCCAGATAGCAACATCTGGAGATAATGGAACTTTCTTATTGAAGTCAACAATACTTTAACCACCAACATCATCAGGAAGACTGGGGCCAACAAATTACCATGGGTGCTCCTGAGAGAAGCAGTCCTAGCACTTCTCTGCAGTGCTCTGGATGAGCAGTCTAAAAGAAGACCTTATTCTTCCAAATAACCTGCCCTAAAAAGTCCAAAAGAGTACTTCAGTAGGACAGGGAAAAGATATCTAAGTCATTAAAATACCTATCTTCAAAGGACAAAAGTAAGATTCCCCTTATGTTCTTCAGAATAGGAAAAGAACATACATTTTAACAGAAAAATATCTAAGTCACATTCACTGGTTAAAGTTTTTTGCCATCCTGCTGAAACATCTCTGAATGTTGTTCTGAATTTACGTATACAATGTGACTTTAAATTAGCATATGATCACTCACCAAAGATGTCAAGTGCATTATCAAGATAAGCCAAGTATGAAATACTATGGAGGGAAAAATATTTCAAAGAAGACACAAACTGACCTAGTTTCACAGCCCGTTGTTCCAAATTATCAGGATTTCACTAACGATTGCATTTGTTTCATCTTGTCAGAATGACTTGCAGCTTATGAAGTGCATTGATCTACTGGTGAGAATTAATTGTAGAACCCAGTGACTTCTGTCAAAGTAATATACTTAGTTAAAACCTTTCTGTTATATATCTTTGTTGGTGTCTCCAAAATTAAAATTCAAAGTTAGCAAAAGCAGAACTCCCTAGGAATCTCAAAGCATCATTTGAACGTAACAATTCTTTCTCATTTTGTATTCCACTCTAAACCCAAGGTCAGTTAACAAAATATATTCTGTGAATAAAAGCATAATTATTGGTGTAATTTGCAGTGCAAATGAAAGAAAATCATTACTGCCTAATTAACAGTACATATGTCAAGAAATCAGTAAGAAAAATACTTAGAAATAAAATAATAATATTTTTTAATTCTAGAAGCTTTTTATCTTCTGCTGTGAACAGAAACCTCAAGCCTTGTTTGTTGCCTAATTTCTTTTATAAATCATTCACTCCAAATTGTGGACATTTTCCATAGCAGACATTTAAATCTCAAGAAGGATTAGTGCACTAAAGAAGAGGAGCTTCATTAATCATTCTCTATTCCTTGAAGCCAATTTTTAACTATGGCTTCTTGATAGAGAAAACTTTTTTTTTTACTTCCAAGTTTTGCATGAGAGCTTTCAATAAAAACTCCTCTAGGATGTCTGAGACACTTCTAGAGATTTTCCATTTTTAAAAATTAGCATTTTTTAACAGAGCACTTACAAATGGAGATATTCCATGAGCATGAAGCTCTTGATGAGGGCAGAACTGCACTCAGCTCTCAACAAACCACACAGTCACTGAGGGGCTCAACTTCCTAAATTAAGGCAATTCCAATCACTGGCTTTTTCAAAACAAAAAGAACAATAAACACAGCTTTAAAATTATGACAGAAAAGGGATTAGAGGATGTGGCCCTGTAGGCTCTGAGGTAAAGAAATATGATCTGCCAATAGGTTTGCAGCAAAGACAGTGTAGTCAGGATAAAACAAATTTTGTCGATTTACAGGACCTAACCCAAAAGTGAGAAAATTCAAAAAAGAGTTTCCAAGTAAAGAAATACAGTTATGCAGCTGATTTGAGAATTTTTAAAAAACAGTATTTTCAGCAATTGTTTTAAGTATCAGAGGAGTTGCTTATATGTAGTGGCATATGAATTTAAAATGAAGATTTCCCAAACACGAAGTTCTAAACTAAGTTGATCTAATAAAAGCCACAACTTAGAGAAAGATATCACAATGATTAAATTACAATAGAATTGTGCCAGCAAACAGGTGTTATTGAAGATAATTTATCCCCATCAGTGTACAAGTCAGTAAAGGCTTGCTTTCCTATCTCATGTTCTAGGGACTCCACCAACACTGAGTGCCGTGGTGACCTCAAACTCTTTCCATTCCCCCCTTTAGGTAAATGTTTGGGTTTGGTATTTTTTAGGTTCCTCAGTTGGCTATATCAAAAGCTTATAGGCAGAGTAAAGCAAACTGAGACAATAGAAAGCACAGTATAGCAGTTCTGTGAGAAAACAAAGCCTGTTAAAAACCACCCACCCAATCTCACAGCAACAGACATGGCACAAAGCAAGGGGAGAGCACAGGCTGAGGGACAGCACATTGCAAACTGGTCTGAAGAGGCAATATTCCCTGGGTGAAACCACAGGGTGGCTGTGGATCGTTAAAGCCTTGTCTAGAGATATTGAACTCTTCAGAGGACAGACACAGCATTAGGAATAATTAACTGCATTAACATTCACTACACTGCCAAGCATTGTTCATCCCCTAGTAGAATGAACTTTGGGTTTTGCCTTGATTAGCCGCCACAATCAAGGAAAACACGTCTGAAATTTGCAGACAATTTTCATGCTTGAGGAGAGAGCACTGTCTTATTCTGCAGCACAAGTGCTGTATTATCCTTCACTTCTACAGAAGAAGATGTCAGTATGAGACACACTATATGTGACAATTTAAATGCATGCCCTAGGGCTTAAATCAGCACAGTGCCAAAGTCTAGAGATACTTGCAATCACAGACAGACTGACCTCAACTGCGAGCTGCAGAAAATAGACTGCATTTCCCAAATTCTGAGCTGGACAAGGCCTCTTTATAAAAGGTCCTGGGAAGAAGCTCATTTCTCTTTTTAAATTGCGTTGTCTGTCAGCAACTACTCTCAAGCCTGAAAGTAAACAGAAAATTTCCTTGCCTAATTCCATTGGTTTTCTTTTAATAAAAATTACATTGTTTAACAATTTTTAAAGTCTCTCCACTCAAACAAGGTATAATATACAATAATGTACATTCTGGTTTCTGAGTCAAGCAAGCATAGGAAGGGAATTCAATCTTCTCCAAGAGACTTTGAGGAGTGAAGATAGATAGAGATGTGTATTTTTCCACAAAAATTGGAACTACAATTATGGCATTGGAGTGGAGCGGGATGGAGCTCCCTGAGAAGCAGCAGCCCACCCCAGTGACTGATGCCCACCGCAGTGACTGATGCCCACCCCTGCTGCAATGCAGACCCACTTTTCATGCTGGCTGCTTGCTTGGACTGCAGACTGCTTCTCTACCAGCATTGCTATTGCAGTTAGGTATGCAGTCTGGAGCAGCAGCATCATGTCTCCCAACACAGAAACAGCACTATACTGATAGAAAAAATGGCCTTAAAGTGTCATCACAGCTTATTCTCCTCACATGAGCTCCTTAAGGGTAGAATCACTACACAAACACACAGTGTTATTAAGGGGTTACAAGCCTCTTCACACACTTACAGCTATGTAGTTACTGCAATATGCTCCAGCTATTCTTGCTGAAGAACCAGGTGGTGTCTTTCCAAAGCAAAGCCTTCCTAACTCAGTCAGCCATCCATCTCACACTCTCAGATGGCTGTAATCAAATACTGCTCATTTTGCTTTGCATTTTAAAGGAGCTCAGATAAACTCTTCACTGTGTTCTCCTCACGTTTGCACTTGCCTGGACCTCAAGAGCAGATCCATACCCACCCATGTTATTCTGTCAGAGGCGTCACATCACTTCCAACATGCCAGCAAATGTGTTGATATCTGAATTCCCTGGCTATTCCCACTGTGGGTTCTCTCTTTGCTGCCATTTAACATGTAGTTCCAGTGCCTGTTAAGGAACATTGTCTGGGGCCAGCAGAAGAAAACTTCTCATCATTAATTTGCTATTGTCAGTTCTTCATGTATGAGATATGCACAACACAGGGAACTACTCTGAAGAAGAGCTCTTTGCCTTAGAAACAACAAACAGCTCTGGATATTAAACATATAAACATGCATAAATGTGTGCACATGTTTCAACACAGATGAAATCCATTTAGAACCAATCATCAACCAGGGACTAGGAGGGTTTGGAGATCAGAACCCATGGAGCAGTATTCTTGGCAGCATTCTGCTCTCACAAACCCTCAAAGCTGTTTCTCACATGTGTGCCCATCTCACCAAGCATTGCAGAGACTGGCATGAAATTCTGCATTCTGCAGGTTCCTCCCAGAAAACTTCCACAATGGCCCACACTGTCTGTGGTTGCAGAGCTGTGTGAACTCTTGGGGGCTGTATCCTACACAGCACAGTGATGCTATGAAGCCAAAGTGCTCAGCACCTTCCAGAAGGGAGGCATTACTATTCCATCATTTTATGACAGTGCCGACAGACTTGGCCGGTTCCGCGGGCAGGCACACCAGCTACGCCGAGACAAACGGGCTGCCTGCACTGCATTCCTCCTGTTCTCACCAGCCTCTGTCTATCATCTGTTTTCCATTTCAGCCCTCTACCTCCCATTCTTTTAACGTTTCTGGAGAGTTGAAAAGTATCTGATGGCTTCCTGGTCTCTGCTGCTGGAAGCAGAATCGTTTTTGTTACTTGTTCCAGGGAGCAGGCCAGAAGCCGACAGCCAGGGAGAGCATCAAGCCAAGAGGTGGAGTTTTAAGGGGTTCATGGGTTGTTTTTTAACTTCTTGTAATCTCTGCCTCCTGCCTTGAGATTTTCCAAGCATATCCACAGCCACTAAGCCTGGCCATGACATGCACTCATGGTTAGGCCACACGGTCAGGATCACAGGCTGCTGTGGATCAATGAGCTGAGAACAACTCCCTCCTTCCTGCACTCACTGCTGCCCTGATTCTGTTAAAAATGTTAATTGATTTTAATTAAAATAATGCTAATTCCTACATGATCCTCTCAATTTAGTCTAAGACTAGTTTAGTAAGATTTACTCCACTTGTGCCTAACCGATCAAACCAAAATAAGGCATTTTTGTGCTAAAATCAGTGCTTACCCAAACCCAAAGCTGGTTTGTCCTTCCAAATGTGTGGAATAACAAAGAGAATATGGAGGCATGCAGTGAGTATTAGCTTGGACTGTGAAACACAGCATTAATCTGTCACCCCCTGACCCCGTGCTGCATTGCCAATATGTCAAACATCTTCACTCTGCTTAGCCCAAGCACATTTTGTGCACTGTGCTCTTTGTCAATAACCATTCAAATAGTTCTCTGCCAGTAAAAGTCACATTTTCCTGCCCCCTCCAGCAGAGTTTCTTAGCTCTTCATGAAAATTTAAATGAAAAATATCAACAAGATTTCATTGTTTTTAAGCACACACAAAAAGCAACTCCATCTGCTTTTCCCCTTCTTTGAAAGTGAATGTAGTGCCTGCAGATTTGTAATTCCAACTTTGTCTTCAAGTCAGACTTGAAAAACTGAAAATTTGTTTTTATGTGGGTTTTAAGAGAACAACTTCGGAGCTTCTCAAGAACAGTTTAACTGAATTTCAGCTGTCCTACATGTGAACAATTTTGTGAAGAGCTTTGGGATCCTTCAGCAGAGGAAATGCTCTGCAAATGGAAAATATTTATCATTTGCACAATGCACACACAAACACAAAACTGATAGAAAATATCTCTTATCTCTAAGGCTGGGCCATATCCACTTCTGAAGCACAGCTTGTCACAGCTGCTCCTCAGCCCACTCTGCTGCCTCCTACCACAGTAGAAGAGGTAGCATAGGCAGGAAAGGTGAGGTTAAGCTTCTTTTTTTGCTGGAAAGTACTTCTTTTAACACTAGTGAGTACAAGAGGCACAAAAAAAAGGAACTGACATCGTTTGATACCCTTGCAGTGTGAGGAAGAATGGCAGGAATGGCCTGGGGGATCATGCTGGGATCCCTACATGTGAAAAACACCTCAGCAAGCTACAGGGTGAAGAGGCACAAAGCTCTGGGCCTTGTATGAAAATATGATCAATTATTTGGGAAGAGCGTTTTTTATGGGTCTTTTGAGAATTTGTTGTTTTGGGGAAAGGAGAGGGAACATGTCTAACCCTATTTGGAAGTGCAATGAAAATCCTCATTCTCTATGCCTCTTCCATATGTAGTCCCATGTTGTTTCTGGAACATTTTTCCAGAAATATTTCTGTTTATTCCTCTTCTAGACTTAGTTCTATGACACAAAGTTGTGCTGGTTTCAGCAGGACAAAAGGGGAGACATGTGATTAGACTTTGCTGTAGTGCAGAGGTTTGAGAGAATTATTTGCTCTACTGACACTCTATACAGTAATTTCTAAATCCATCATGCAAGTCATTCAGTTCCAAAAAGAATTTACAATTGTAGAGACATTCATTTACTTAGACCTTTAACACTCTGCTTGTAGAGGGACAGTGTCTTGAACTCTCTCGATAATTCCTATTCTCAGTCTTAGAGTACATGGTATCACTAACTTCCAAAAGGAGGGAATAAAGTAAGGAGGGAAAAGCTATAAGCAATATTTCCCTGCTCCCCCACAACCCCAGGTTTTTATTTTGGCTCTCTTAACTGCAACATCCCATTTCCCTCAGGAAGCTTTTTGTCTTTTTGTACCTTTTTCCCCACATGCAAAGCATCTCACAGCAGCCCAAGTGGCTCTGCCTTGCATGGTGCCCTAGAGCTTCTGGCCTTGGAATGACTTCCAACTAGCTGTGATTTATCTGGTTGGTCAGGGGTTACTGTACACAGAAATGCAATTCCTTCCTCATACTTGCTCTAGCCTTCTCTGGCAGCTCCAGGTGTCATCAACAATCTGCTGTATGCCATTTTATGGCCTTTCCTCCAGTATTTTATTCAACTGATAGCCTTTTGCTGAGCAACACTGCCTAGAAAAGACTAGAGCCCTTTTCTCTGTATATATTTAATTAGTTTAACTGCTGATTTATGTTCTAAAGAATTGAAAATTCATTTATAATAGTTCTGTCCTTGCAATGCTGCCAGTGCCTTACTTCATCTTGACATTTGAATAAAATGTCTTTTTATTCCTGACTGCATTCAGGTCTGGGTTGATGTTCCTCTCCAGAAATCAGTGCTCAAAATTACCTGCCTACTCCATGGTTTCCCAATTTTGAGTTACATCAAATACCATTAAGGTTTTACATTGAGCTTTCTGAGTTCTGTGTTTTGATGACCCTCTTAAACCTGGCCACAGACAATCTCAAAACCTCCTTAATTCCAGCAAAATAAATTTTGCCATGCTCCTGATAATGTTTTAAACAGAAAGCAGAAAAACTGTATTTAAAAGCCTTCACTTCCTTTGCAAATCTGTTGCTATGCTGCTTTATCTCTTCTTCTGTTTTTAGATCAGCCCCACTATGATCCACAGTGAAGGACCCAGATCAGATTGTTGCTGACATCCACTGCTTGCTAGTTAAACCTGGGGGAAAGTCTGCACCACAGCTGAGTCTAGTCTAGTGTCAGAGAAAATTTTATAGAATATTGGCAGTGACCAGGACAAATTATCATCCTTTACTTCATCTTATTAGGTAATGGCAGTGCTACTCTTTCTGCTATAAATTTTTGCAGATACTTCCATCACCAGCCCAGCTTCAATTTAATAGCAATAGAGAAAACCAAGAGGACATAAGAGACAAAGGAGCTTTCATGAAATAATTTTAATTACTAAAGTATTGAGGATTTTCAGATTATAGAGAATAACTATAGCCTAGACCTGTGCTCTTGGAGAGAATGGGAATTTTTAGTTATCTTCAATTTAAGCACAATCAAACTCAGTAAAGCCAAGAATGCAGCACTGATCTATGATCAAAAGGCCAGTTCAGAGTGAGGAAAGACACAGCCTGCAAAGGAAGAAGATATAGCTTCCATTTTTCTTACTAGGTGCTCTAAGGTGCTCCAAAGCATGATTTATGGCACTCAAGATTTACAGCACTTGAAAATCCTGTGTACCCAGATACTTTCTTCTTTTCTTAATCTGAGTCTTTTTTGCCCTGATTTGAAATAAAACCGATGTTTGATTATCATCTGCAGCAAATCCACATGCCAACATTCATCAAATTAGGCCACTAGGTATACTGCTAGCTCATTTTTAAAATGTTTCCAGCTTGGGCTGCCTGGGGTTTTCACCAAAGCAGATGCACAATTACAGCTTTATAAGGCTAATTTTTAAGCACCAAGGACTGAAAATATTGGCCTAACAGATAGTCAAGAATAATAAGCCCTGTCACTTAGAGCTGGCTGATTAAGAATGAAGGTGGCACTAAGAAGTCAGCCTGTGATCACATTAAAGAACATGATCCTGTTATAGGAGCACATGACAAGAGAAACAGAAGCAGGCTCTGAGCACTGCTAAACCATTGAAGGAACAAGACAATTCTAGCTCTGAATACTTTTTTTTGATATTTAAATTTAAGCAATTAATTTTCCGGCATGTTTTAATATGACATGTAATTTATAAAATATCTCCCAAGATGACAAGAAGAGTTATCTCAGTCTCCCTAGGAAAACAACAGAGATAATCCACATATTTTTGGGCACAACTTTGCAGTGGGTCAACGGATCAAGCAAGAAGATGAAGAAATGAAATGTTATCAAATTGATTAACTTCATAAGGCCAAACATTTACATTAACTGCTTTGTCAAAATTTATATCAATAAGTATATTGAGCAATACCTTCAGCAACAGATCTGCCCTGAAATGTGTATGAACAGCTCTCCACACACAGTCTCCCAGGGGTGAATTCACTGATGGCCAGTGCTGGCATTGCATGGTCACACTTGTGTGGTCATTGTGGTGCCAAGGGGGCTGCAGTGCCTTTCACTAGGTCAGCTGCAGACCCATCCTAAGCTGGTTGGTGCTTCATTGCTGACTCACAGAGACACTGGCCCAGTTTGTGCCCCTCTTTCTCTGTTGGCTTTGGTTGTCAGCTTGAACACTCACAGCTCAGACTGCCTGGGGAAGCCAAGGCAGTTCCACGCAACACACGATCCAAACCTTTTGCTGTGTTCACTGATAATAACTTGAGATTAACATGAAGCACATGATACATTGGCTCACATTGCATTACTTCAACTGTAGCATGTCAAGTTATGTCAGCCAAGGTCAGCATTCAGTGTGACATGATACGATCTAACACGGTGCAGGGTTATTGCCTCCTGAGTTAGGAATCTCAGGCTAAGAATCAGAAATAGAACGAGCAGATGCACATAACAGATCACTTTATAATACTCCTGGGCAAAAAGAATCATTTAATGCATTGCAAATTTTGCCAGTATCCTCCTTCCTGGATTCATCTAGACCTCCAAACCACCATGATATGTCTTTTTCTTTTCTCTTTTTTCTTTTTTTTTTTTCAAATAAGACATGAGGCTTGTCGAGTCAATCAGACACACTTGGACCTCACCACAGGAAGAATTTCAAATAATTCAGTGAACTTCACAAGCTCTGATCACTCTGCTAATACTTTCTGCTCTCGTAGACTTCAGTGACCTCTGTTTCATGAATATGTGAGAGGTAGTGCTGAAAGTCCCAGGGGATTCTGATTCCACTGAGCAATGTGGGGTTTTGGACTGCAAGGTGACAAGCTGTAGGAAGGAAATGTTCGGCTGTATCCAAAAAGGGGAAAATTTTATAAGAACTGCTAAGTCTTCTGGAGTTTTAACTTGTTTTCACACACTGTGGAGCTTCCAAGTTACAAGCTCTGCTCCCTCCTCTGTTACACCCACAAAACTGCATCTGTACTTCAAAGACCAAGTGATACCAAAGATAAACTCAGCCATATGAGTCAAAGGGCTGGTTAGATTCATGCAATTCTGCTACATGGCAATAACCTCCCTGATTTTGTTCCTGCACCCATTATAAGCACAGCCAATATGTGCAGTGTAAGGATGGTAATTTTAAGCTTTACATATGCAAAAGCCACCCAGATTGCAAGAGACTGAAGACAGGAAATCTCATGCTAAGGTAAACCTTTAGTTTTCAATTAGACATAATAAACTTGCAAAAACTACAATAGAATTATCAATGGCCACTGAGATAATTTCATATCTGGCAAAACAAAAAAGCAGAGCTTTAAGAGCCCATCCTGTCTCTGATATAACACAAGGATGTATCATTTTTAGAACAAAGGCTAAGCTAATCACAGCTGACTTCACATTTCTCTATTTTTTGTTCACCTTTGTAAACATGAAGGTAATGTTTTTTCTTTTTAGAATTCTGTGACAACAGAAAACACAAGTATTATTTTATTAACCTTTAAATGCAATTTGGTTGCTCTCTTTCCATTTCAGCTCTGGAGCTTTGATGTCTGAGTGACATTGGATATACCTTAAGGGCTCAAAAAAAAGTTCAATAGTCTTCATAGCCTCAGCATAAAATACAGAATAAGAAGAGAAAATAAATAAATAACTACATACACACGTATTTCCCTCTTTTATGACTTTGAAAGGCTGCAGCTGTCATTTAGTTCCTCGCTCTTTCCTCAGGCTAGAGATCATCCGATCAGATAGGAATGAGCAGAGTGGAGTCCTTAGATTGGATACAGAGAAGCTGATATTTTTACCTAGTCAGCCATCTCAGTGAAAAAAAATTCAAAAAGATAGACAACTCCTCAGATATACCCAGGAAACTGCTCCCCAAACTCATCAGCACTTACTTGCACCAGTTGACTCCCATTTCTGTGTAGTTTTCAGAATCTAGGAAAAAAAATCTTGAACCTTAATCTTCAAAATTTTTGTACCAAGGTTTAAAAGTCTTGAATCTTGAACCATCACCATGGAATCTTGAACCACAGTTTTCCAAGACTGAGTAAATTTGGGTAAAAAATTGACCCAAAATCAACACAATCATTAATTCAGGCCAGAAAAATCAATTCTTGGAGTAAAACATAAGAGTGTTGATTATTTTGAAACACCTTCAGCACCACAGTTCCAAACCTTCAAAACAACCTACCAGTACAGAAAACAGATGGCACATTTAGGTACATTTAGAGCCCTGTTGACAACAGGCTTTTCTAGCACTGCAAGAAATAAGCTAGATTCTTGATCCTTTCAATGTCTAAGTCCCTAATAGAAATACTAAAAAAAAAAAAAAACCAACAAAATTTTCAATCCAGAAGTGGGATTGACCATGCAACAGTCACGAGGAGACATTAGTTTCTACTAACATCAGTTTTGGTGAATTCTGTGACCTATGCCTTGATGGATAAAATTATCTCTGCCACCCTAACCCTAAGCCTCAGCATAATTCCTCACATGGGTGACAAACCCATTGCTTTCACAAAAGACAATACCAGGCATAACAACACTCCCTTCCAGCACATCACCTGCTTCTACAAAAGCTCTCTGGAGGGCTCTTCATACAGTCCAGTAAAGATAAAAATGTCTAAATTTCTTGCTCAACTAACAATCCTGTGAAAAACTCCCCAATAATATGGTTTGTTGTTGTGAATTGAGGCTTGATGAGGACTGTGAAGATGCCTCTTGGATCTTACCATGTCTTGGAGCTTTTTTTATTGTCTCTATTTCTGATATTCAAAACAGAGCTTACATTTAGAACATAATATTGCATCCAGCTCTACAGAAAATATGTAAATAAAAACCTGATCATGCCCTGACAATGGTGACTCATTTCACTTTCACAAATAGCACAAGCTCCTGAAATGGGAACAGCAGAGCAGCATAAGCCAGGATGGCAGGTGTCACTACTGAAGTGACAAATCATCTCTACTTGATCTTTAAAACGAGGTTGCATCACTAGTTTAAAACATGAAACTGAACTTTGGTTCAGAAACAAGCAGGTGATCTTGTACCAGATTACCTGATTGCAATGACCCTCCTTTTGTTTGCATTGTACTGAAAATAAAAATAAAAATCACACCCTTATCAAAACAAATGGAGCCGAGTTACATATTGCTTGTACTACTCTGTCATTTGTCAGTGAGCAAAGGCAGAAAGCAAAGCAGCAGGGTGATGTAGTGACTATAACTAATGTTGCTAAATATCACAACATTTTTAGCAAGTCTGGCTTCTCTCCTCAGTAAACAAGAGACAGTCACTGAGTTTGGTGACAATGAAGAAAAATCTGCTTCTTTGTGGAGGTGGGTGCATTTCACTGCCAGAATTATGAAGATCCAGTATCAATGAGATATTCTGATTGAAGCTAAAGGCAATCCTGTCCTGAAAGCTGATAAATTCCCAAGCATATACCCAGGCAAAAGTTAACATAAAGGACAGTTCAATTTCTTCCAAGGGATTATAGAGAAGAAATGGACATTTACATTTCAATCCCACAATAATATTCACAGCAAGTCTTTGCTCCCCTGAAAGTAAACCTGACAAACACTTTTTTCCCCCAAGGCTTCCACCAGACCTAAGCAGGACGTGATTTTTTTTAGAGATTCTGAACCTCTAGAGTAATTTTGTAAAAATCTAGACTAAAAATTATTATTCAGGAAAACTACAGATCTACAAGAACTCCGATTTAAATAAACATGGGAGAAGATCCAGTAAAGGAAAGCTGCAACAAAGAGGCAAAAGAACAAAAAACACTGACGGTCCAGCAGGAAGAAATCACTGTGGTCATCTTACCTGCACTGTTAATTAGGTAGGGCAGTTGTCATACAGGAACATTAATGTTAAGGTCCTGCCTGAACAATTTAACATACTTGAAATATTCAAAATCCATTTCAGTTTGAATTAAGAGCACTTTTTAACCTACAGTAGGTTTCAAGATGGAATGAGTAGCCATGGTACACTTCACCTGTAAACAGAAATTTTTGGCTCTTAAACCACATGCCCTAAATCTCTGTATTTTCTCATCTGACAATCTTCATTATAAAAATTCCCATTCAAGCTGAATAACTGTCTTCCAAGACCTCATCTGCTTATGGCATTGATTCCCCAATTGAAGCAAGGCCTCTGCTGGAGATGTCATCTGCACATCCAGCTGCAATGTCATATGCAAGGGATTACAACTTTAGGTAGAGGACTGGAAGATGATATAGATGCAGTTAAGGAACTGAAAATTTCTTTCCATGTAAATGCCCCAAGCACATGGACAGTAAGCATAGAGATCATATAAGCCAGTGTATGCAGAAGGATTTTAAAATAGATTTAAGGTTTCAAAACTGCCATGGAAATGAGCAACTGCTGAATAAAATGCTTGGTATAACATACCTCACTGCTGGCAAAATTTAAATTTGGTTTTTTAGGCTATAGGGAGAGAAAACACAAGAAAAAAGAGATTGTGCAATATTCAGATGGAGCTACTCGTGATGTCACATTGGATGAGGTTATTGACAAATACATAAAGATATTTTAGGCTTGGGGAAGCTAGGGTCCTCTGCTGTCTTTCCAGTCAAAAATTGTACTAAGAAATTTTTATATTGATTTGACTGATATTTGGTATAATGATCTTCAAAGCAGTAAAACTCATTCTTAATCAAGCCTGCTTAATAAAGGATGTGTTGTCAGAGGATATGCTGCAAGGCAGCAACAACCTCAGGGTTATTTCACCTAACGAGGACCATCCCACAGCAGTGCTGAGCCTTTAAGGGCTGCAGCGTTCTGATCTGCCAGGAGAACCATCTTGCTGGCCTTGAAGCAGAAAAGCTGAAGCAGTGCTGTGAACAAGCCTTAGCTGGGCGAAGGGGGGAGACCATGGGGGATTCCAAGAACTGGATTAGCTTTCACTGGAATCCTGTCATATCTCCAGGATAGATGTATAAGCAGAAAAACAGAAATAGGGTAAACGCTGCCAAAAAGCATCCTGCCCTAGTAGTAATCTGCACAGTAAACTTGACACTCCTGCTTCATCATATGTTTTCCAATTCCAGGATTATTAAATAGTAATTGTTCTGCTCTACTTCCTGTTTTGAAAAATGCTGCTTTTTGCTCTGCCTTTGTAACATCTTAAGTCATTTAAGTTTTAATACTTTCACAATGAATGGCTGTGAGAAGGAACCTTGCTGAACTGTATAAATTTATTTCAGGGCTTGAAGATGCCATTACTTATATTAGTTCATAATTATTGTAGCAGTCACTTCCAGCTGCCTCATAATGCCCCCATGAAAAAGGGAAGTATTAAAAGGAAAATTTTCAAAGGATTTAAAGCTTCTATTGTGGTTGTTGGATACAGAAAGTTGCCACATTTAAGTGGCTAAAGAAAAAGCAGACAACTCATTCAAGAATGTGACCGTGAATGACTTGTTCTCATGGATGTCTGTGTCAGAACTGAGAACAGGCCGTGCACCCACAGCAGTGAAAGTGCCACCTTTAAAACTCAGCTTACAACCCATGTAAGGTAGGGAACAGCAATAACAATTTTCAACATCACAGTGTTTTACCTTTGCAGGATAAAGTTTCCTTTTCCAAGTTCAAAAATGTCAAGCAAGGGCATGCATATTCAGGTGAGGGCAACACTTGAGTTTACAAAAAAAAATATGCGAGGGAGGAGGAGATAGGAGGATTGTGAGAAAATGACACAATAGAATTAAACCTGACCAAGCAAGATATAATTCTGATAAGACAGGGAGGCAAAAGAAAGAGTAAGTAAGTATCCTTATGAGGAAAGCATCTTTCTCTGTCACTTTACTATTCAAATACTCTCTATACCACATGTTTTGTATGTTCTGGTGCTTTAAAGCAGGGTCCCTGATCTGTGGTGCTCTTTCCTACTGAACTCTGCTGTGGAAATAAAGGTGTGTGCTTCTGCTGCGCTTGGCAAAGCAAGGCTTTTGATAAACGCAATGCAGCAAAAAAATCAAAGAACCAGGCACAGAAACAGGAGGGGAATGACTGCATTATGCCCTCAGTACCCCGTGGTTTGCTCAGCCAGTGTTTCAGAAACATCACCAGAGCAGAAACCAGCAAACTAAGACATTCTTCACTGTCATCACACGCAGGAAGTTTATAACCACCTTGCAGCATTCATAACTGTGCTGCTTCGTAGCTGTTTTCTCCAAGCAATATTGGGCAATGAGCACACGTCAGTGTGCCTCACCTCCAGCCTGGGAGTGACCATCAGTGCACCCAGAGCAAGCTCTGTGCCTGCTGCCACGTTTATTGCTGACTTTGGCAGGGGCTTGAGCCTCCCCTCACAAGCTCAAAGTCAAGCTGGACTTGCTGCCAAGAGGGCTGTTACCAGTGTCAGCAGTGACATCTGATTGCTGGACTAAGGTCCCACATTTGACAGAAAGCTGCCTGCTGATCTGCTGCTCACTCCAATCCTCTGCCTCTGACTGAAGATTTTGCTCCATCCCAAACTGCAAGTTTTTAATAAAAAGGCAGAAATTCCCAAAGCCCTCCTTGGTGTGCTTCCTCAGAGCCTCTGGCTTCTCAGTGGTGGGTCCACAGCAAGAAGGGATTCACAAGCTGCAGAGGAAAGTATAAAATCTGCTATCGCTCTTATGTTATCACACGCATGAGAGCTGCCCTGGACTTAGCAGTGGGGTTGAAAACTCTAAAAGAGAGCTCAGGAGTAGGACCTAAGGCTGAACAGTCTGGAATAAGATGTAGATATTTATTTGAAGGAACCTATAAAGCAAAGGAAAGTGTATGTTCAGATCACTCCAGGTATTGCTACAAATCTCAAAGAAATTAACTGCGATGCCTGTGCAGAACCTCTCTGAACACCATAAGCCCCTCAGGAGCTTCCAGAAAAGGGTAATTACCTCAAAATTGGGAAATCCTGTGTTTCAGCATGAAGGTCACTGACACTGTGCTACCTTATTTTCTGCAGAGTGTGTTTAAGAGCCTTTAGTAAGATGAAAAAGCTGGGTCATATATTCTCACATCAGCGTGTTCACACTCACAGAGACAAGGGAGACTTGCTAAAAGCCTGCAGGGTGAGAACCTCTCTGCCAAAAGGATATTCCCCCAGAGGCTGGGCATGTCACACCTGGAGTCTCTGCAGCTGCCCTACCTCCCTTTGTTCAGCCCATCCTTCCCTTAGCTCCCACTATTGCTGCATCCAGCTGGCTACCAGTAGCTGTACTGGGAAGCAGTCATGAGGACATGAGATGTAAGCAGGAATCCCCAGACCAAACCTAGTAAACAACCTTGTAGCTCTTGAGTTTGGCATTCAGCAATTCCAGCCAGATTTCTCCAGCATTCTCAGGTTCTGGGTGTCCATCTCCAGGTTCCAGCAGGAGGGGGACTGCAGGGACCCCCATGGGGGAACGGTGGGGCTGCCCTGGCTGGGCACAACCAGTGCCAGCCTGTTCCCACCTTGGGCACAGCCAAGTCCCCAGAGCAGCTGGTGCAGCCTCTGTGGAATGTGTTTAAGAGCAGGCAGAGCCCCACGGGCAGTGGGTGTGAGGAACAGCCCTGCCTGCTCTGGGGCCAAGGGGAAACAGGTACTGGAGCAGGGATTCCCCTGCACCCCTGAGCAGCCCCCAGAGGAGCAGGTGTACCCTGAGAGACTGCAGCCCATGGGGGTTCATTTCTTACCAACCAACTCCGTTTCAATTGGCAACGGATGAAATTAATTTTCCCCAAGTCAAGCATGTTCTGCCTGTGAGGGTAACTGGAAGTGACTTCCCTGGCTTTATCTCACCCACAAGATTTACATCTTATTATTGAGGAGGGAAGTGGGGGTGTGGGCAACTGGCAGCTGGACATGTTAACCCACCACACCATGTTTAGTAATTGCAGGGGAGATAGTTAATATATTGCCAAGAGCAAAATGTGAGGGTGTGATTATTCCCACTCAGAAATAAAATTAATTCTAAGCTTTTATTCCTGGAAAACCCAGTTCTGCCAGTGGCATTACAGCAAACGTGACCTCCTTACCTCTGTCCACTTCTTGCTAAAAGTAAAATACCCAGATGAAAGAAATCAAAATTAACTATTTAAGCAGAGAATTCAGTTTAAAATGGTGAGAAGATACAGATGCAAGAAAATCCCCTTGCTTTGACATTAAGGCTCCTAAAATGAAGTCAATGCCTCTTATTCTAATTGATAATTGCCAATAATGTGTTTTTTCACCAGTATGTCTAGTTGTTCAAATATAGTCTCAGTCCTGGTTTAATGACAGAACACTGTCCCAGTAAGCAGTATTACTCAGAGTGACTTGGACACTGGATATTCATTTGCAATTACAAGCCAAAGTTAACTGCTAGAGACAAAGCCAGCAGAAAACACCTTCTAAAGGAACAGCAAAACTGTGAATAATGTTTGTCTTCAGAAGACACTCAGTCTTGATAAGGGCTCTCAGACAGGCAAGACTTCTACACCTCCCCCACCTTCTTTGGGTCACCCATTCTGCTGGGGCTGAGAGGACCCCTCACCTCCCGGGGCAGAAGTGGAAGAGGAAGGACCAGGGGCAGCAGAACAGCCCCAAAGGGAAGCTGAGGTGGAAGGTGATGGCAACTGCTACAGAGAGGAGCAGTTCTTGGTGCAGTAAAACTCTTCCTCACCTCACTACTCCTTCCATCCCCTCCCCACGCAGGCAGGAAGGGCTGCACAAGCCAAAACAGCCGACCATCATCTCCCCATCCCCAGGCAGACCTGACAGGCAGTTACAGGCTGATGAACTAGGCATGGCCCATTCTTCCAAGGCCCAGAGCTTGGAATGGCCTCTTGGAAAGCAAGTACAGACACCTGAGTAATAGCAATTAAAATGATGCAATACATGACACACATCCGTCAGAAATAACCTAGCAATTGGGTTGCTGGCACACTGTGCTGCAGATAAGGCAGCGCTGATAATACTTGAACTTTTATGTCTCCCACTGAGATGTTTGCCACAATGCTATTTGTTCTCTGCTCTTCAGTCTGTATGCTCACTTAGCTTTACCAGCTGATTGCAGGATAAGACTCTGATTTGCCAAATCCAGAGATAATGCAGCTTGTGTTTGAAGATGCATTTTGCTGGGTTTTTTTCTCATTGATCTTGGAAATTATGCAATAATATTAAAAACTGAGCCATCACAAAGAGGAACAACCTGGATAATCCCCTTCACAAGTTGTTTCAACAACTATCTTGCACACAAAGAATAGTCACATATTTAAACATCATTCTAGGTTCTGACAGAAGGCAAGAAGTTCAGTGGAGGGCTCGCCCCATGTTGATTGTGACAAACTGCAGTGAGGCACTCATGGAGGTGAGAGGTTGGGCCAGTGCAGCAGCTGGCTGAGCAGGACAGCCAGGTGCTGTTGTAGGTACAGCCACACTGTGTGACGAGGAGCAGGAGCTCTTCCTCTGCCAGGCGTGCCTGCACAGCACAAGGTGGGGCCAAGCACAGAAACATGACTCAGTCTCTACATAACCCAATCACAGCTATCTTAGATCCTAAAAACAACAGTCATGTTAACATGGTGCTCCTGCCTGGGCATGGCTAACCAGTCTTCCCAAATATTGCACAATGGAGCTGTGCCTCTGCTCTACAAAACCCAGTCACACAGATCTTCTCACTCCCCCCCTCACTGTGCTTTGTCAGTTTAGGTCTGAAGCACCTTCAGAGAACATCCACTGGACTGTCAGCTGGAAGAGGCTGCATGAGGATCTCTCAGTATGAGTATGGTTAAAGAAACATGACCCAGAAGTTATGAAAAAGTTGAAAATCATGCAATTGTAAAAAGGCATAAAAAGCTCAGATCTACATGTGAATGGACAATTATACATCAAAGAAGCAGGTAGTTTCTATGTGCCATATAACAAGTACTTGATTTCTGCTACAGTAATCCCTGTAAAAATAGCTATCAGTTCCCTGAGGTCATATTTACTAGTGTTCCCTTCAACTAAAAACACCCACAACAGTTATTTTTGGAAACAAGTTATCTGTATGTATTTGGTGTCTTACTAGTACTCCACACTTTGAAATCTTGGCAATGCCTCCCAGTCAAACACAGCTACAGGTCTTACCCAGAAAAATTTTCCTTCTGCACATAAGGCTTACTCATGTTCAGTAGTCACATGAATTGGAACAACATATGTACCTGAGTTAGGATTTGCAAGAAAGGATCTTGAATGGTGATGGAGCAGTCACTATATTCATAGCTAATTAAATTAATTTGAAAAGATGTATTTATGGTTAGGATTAGACGATTAATACAATAGATTGGCAATGGAAGCATATATTTTAATTATCAAGGAGTTTTTAGACAGGATACAGTAATCATAGAAATTCTGTACTTTGATATATCACATGCTGTCAGGGTGGGTTTTTTTCATTTTTCTTTGCCTAGGTCAACCAACTACATACCATGCCTTGAGCAAGAAGTAGCCATTGAACTGATCACTCCTTAAATTTCAATTCCTAGTCACACTTAATAACTGTCTATCCACAAATCCCTGCAAGGGACAGGAGAGTATCACAATGATGCAGAGCTCACATCAATTTCTATGACACTGACTTGGGTACTGCTGACATTAGAAACACTCCACTTTCAGCTGGTGAGCCTACAAGCCCAGAGTACAGTGCAGGGAATAGAAGAAATATTAAGGGAAAACTAGGGAACTGGGACTCTGCTTCTTATTCAAGTTTGGGGGGGGTTTGTGGTTTTTTTTTTTTAGTCTGATTTCAAACACAAGAATCCAATATTTTTAAAGGTACGGATAACAAGAAACTGAGAAAGAAGCATGATTGCTAGATGCACTCAATACTTATGCTTCAAGTGTTTCCTCAAATTCTTCAAGCCAGATATTTTGGTTAATCTAGTCACATGCTTGCTCAACTTAGCTTTGGCTCTTTCCAAAAGGAAGCAAATCTAACACTATACAGCTTGGAAGCAGTCTTTAAAGTATTTTATCAAGACTGTTTATTGGAAAAACTGAGTGATCCTTCCATATTCCTGAGCAGTGGACTCTTGGCCAGGAGAAAGTGGGGACTTTGAATCTTTGAATTGAATTTTCTCCCTACTGGTTTATAAAGAAATCACACGTTAATTATGAAAAAAACCCTATCAAATATCATAACAGTGACTTTGCTACAAAAAGGAACAGCAAGTCAAGTGTGTCCAGGGAGCACTGGACTGTCTTCAAACAAGTTTGTTGGCAGCTTAAAGGCTGCTGAACATTATGATGTTAATACAGCTGCATTATCTTGTTCACATTAATAAACACATATGTGGGAAGGTTCAACTCTCTGCATGGCAAAGTAGTCCTACCTCTTTGGATTCCAATGGGACATTGTTTTAGGCTTAGTCCTGAAAGGAGATCAAAGTTGGTGAAAACCTCTGAGTGGGCGTTCAGTGCTGCTGCTGGGCTTTGTTTCCAGATGCTGCTGCAGAGAAAAGGCATCTTGCAAAGAACTGACACCGTATTTCATCGATGTCATTCATAATCCTTTTTAACAGATTAAAATTATGGGCTGTCTGGTTCTCAAACACAACATCATCCAATTTGCATGGTCCAGGTCCTCTTCTGCAATGAATGATGGGCTCAGTAAGTGATATTTACCAGTCCGTCATGCCACTGCACTGCATCTAATACACACCGAATCCTCAGAAAGGCAATGTGGAATTAATTCTCAGAAGCAATCAACATTCATTTGACTCTTTCCCTATATTTCCTCTGCATCTCCAACTTCAGTGATTTCACATCAAGAGAAACAAGCAAACCCTTGAGCACTCTCAGCAAACATCAAAATGTGAACTGCAAGAAATCCATAGGGAGACTGCCAAAGGCACCAAATGGCAGCTAGGAATTTAATTTTCACTGATGAACCATGATCCTGAAGTCAGCAAGCATGGGATAACTTTGCTGGCATTTTTATTTTTGGAAATCTCGCCCTATGGCCTACATGTGTCTACAATTGTGCATTGTAAAACCAAATGCCATTCTAAAGCATACACCCATACAGAGACAGACACACAGACTCACAACACAGATCAAATGCTTGGTTTTGCCCTCCAGGAGTCTCAAGGACCTTCAGCTATTGAAATTAACCCCTGTCCTTCAGTGCACCAGAGCCTATGGCTTTACAGCATTCCACAGCATCTAAGACAACACAACTATTTATGTTCCTGCACATACTGAGGTTTTTAGAAAGACCACATCAGAATCCACATCATAACCATTCCTCTTGACAACAGGAGTGTATCAGGAACACTTGCAATACATAACAAATAAACCATCACAACTCGTCTGGTGTTGACATCTGCCTGAAGGATCTGCAGACCCTCTATTGCTCCAAAAGTGACATTTATATAGATAAATAGATGTCTAACTTCTGCTTGTTTGTACACACAGGTACATATACACAGGTAATATATGCACTTCACTCCCACATAAAGGCCTCCTTGTGAAACCAAAATATTATAATTGCCATTTCACTGCCAGTGAAGCGATATGTAATACACCCACTCTAGTCCAAGGCACTGCCTAGAGCTGCCCTGAGCAGCTTCTGCCCCAAGTACCTGCAGTAGAGCCCCAACACCACCTAAGCTCTGGGAGTCACAGGGTGGTTGCCATCCTGTCCACAGGTAATTCCCCAAGCAGGTAGCAGGGAAGACAGGCTGTACACTCCCCTGTGAAATACAGATACCGATACTGCCTGAAGAAGAGAATTTTTAAGCAACTTGTTAGAAATAATCAGCACTTCATTTACATAATTTCAGAGCACAGTTAAGCCTGAAATCCCAGCTCCCCAGCTTCAAGACTCCTGGCTCAGCAATGTCACCAGGAGCTCCTGGGATCCCCCTGCCCCATCAGCCCAAATGAAGCGACAAGGGGTTCAAAGCCCTGCAAGCCATAAGAGAGCAGGAAAGCACAGAGCTTGGGAATCATGGCTCCTACACTTCCAGTTGTGTGGCATGCTGCCCAGAAGCCCTCAAAGTACCCATGGTATATGCCAGGTCTCTGGGGATCTCCAGAGGCAGTCAAGGCTATCCCAGAGCCACAGACCTCACAGCTCGCCAGGAGCCATGAAATCAGGCATGAAGCCTGTCAGAACCCATCCCATGTCTTTGTAGAAAGTCACTAAA
The DNA here is from genome assembly GCF_052056855.1 of Sturnus vulgaris. Classification (NCBI taxonomy): domain Eukaryota; kingdom Metazoa; phylum Chordata; class Aves; order Passeriformes; family Sturnidae; genus Sturnus; species Sturnus vulgaris. The sequence continues at coordinate 9,976,955 of NC_142255.1, forward strand.
AAATGATATTTCTGCAAAATATTTTGGTATCAATGAATCTGCATTTTCTGATGGAAATTTTTTTGGCAGAAAGTCTCCAGCTAGCTCCAGTCTGTCCCTTAGGCAGGTTAAAAATTTAGAGGAGCTGCTCCACTGAAGTCCAAAGTACTTGTCTAAAATCATTTAGAGAATTAACTTACACTTGTGTACGTATATCAGACTTCCACTGAAACACCCAAAAGACACTACTTCCCTGTAAATGAGGTAACAGACTGGACCTGCATTTCCTTTTCCATGATCACATTTGTGTTTTATTTGCAACCTCTAGTGCTCTAGCATTTTCCTTTGTCCCAACTACAAGTTTTTTGAGGCAGGGCCCTTTTCTTGACAAGCAGCATGTGCAATCATGTAAGCAACAAGTTCATATTAGTAACAACCCTGGCATTTTCTGTTTCAGAAGAATGACCTCAGCAATGCATTTCCAGAGTGACTTTGTCCTTCAGAACCAAGCAGTTGCAAGAGCATAATATTGCCCATAAATTTAAAAGCATTTTACATAGAAAATACTCTCTTTAAAGGTTCACATAGAAAATTCTCTTATGTAAGGATCTGGGCACTTCTAAAGTACTCTTGGAACAGAGTGAAGTATATAAAACATATTTCACTAATATAATATTTCTCTGTAAAATAAGGTGTTGCTTATTAAACATTAAACTGATGGTTTCTTGATCTCACTGTTGTACTGCCACTGACTAGATTCTGCATCTTTTCAATAAATGACACAGCTGTTGGATTGCCAGCAGGTAGGAAAACTCCCCCCTAAAATGTTTAAGAACAAATAGGGAAGGGCATTATTCTTTTGTTCAAATGAAAGTCTTATAAAATATTCTAAGCCCTGATTTTTCCATATAAAAAACATCTAATGCATTAAGTAACATCACAGGATATTACTGCAAAGCTTACATCACAAGCCCAAGCTACATAAACCAGCTGTAAAGCTTTTAATTTGTCTGAAGAGATAATTAAGCTGGATCAAGCATACTCAGGTGTTACAACTCAACAAAGGAGTTGGGCAATTCTTCCTTTGACAAAAGAGCTGCACTAACCAGTATCACTTCTGTCTCAAGTGATCCAACATGCAATACCTACTGCAGCAATAATTAACTTTGCCCACATTTTTAAAATGCTTAGACTTTTATAATAGAACAACTACAATTTTAGAATTTTATTATCATTTTACTTTGGAATATCAGAAAACCTTGCCGTGCTTTACCTAAATTGCACACAACAAATACTTGCCCTCAGTTCAAGTCCATGTATAGACAGAATTATTGATTTCTTTTTATGCAACTTGCTTCTGCATATTACCTGAAATTTGATTTCTGCTTCCAGCTTTCTTATAAGTTGAACTGGAAAGCATAATTTGTTATGCTAAAATATTAATAGCTCGAAAAGTTAGATTAGTTAGTATTTTATAGCCTCAGTAACCTCTTTCAAATACTTCATAAGCAGAAAGAACCTAACCTAATAAAAGCAGACAGAGTTTGAAACCTACTGCAGAGTCTGAGGTAAAATCCACTGAAATGAGTTACAAAAAATTCATTTGACTCGCAGATTTTCAAGTGCGGACTCAGTAAATGACCGAGTAAAGACAGTGATCACGGCATCATAGCTTCCTATGCTTTTTAAATTTCTCATTAGCAGCTGCATAGTTTCACGAGGTTTATTTTGATAAAAATCTTTTTCAATCCATTGAGACACAAAAGTGAACAGGGAATCTGACTGGGTCTGGTATAACAGGATCCCAACAGTTTCAGATACTCTGTGGCCTGAATTTAGCTGAAGTCTCCAGCAAGACCTGAAGAGCCACATTCTTGCCACCATCTGACAGAAACTTCTAGCTTGCCATACACCTACAAGTGCTGTTCCTTGTTTTGCAGTTCAGAATAGGCTCTACATTACATACTCTGAGGAGCTGACAGCAGACTAACAGATGTTGGGTAAATTGCATGCACCATGACTTTATCACATACAGCAAAAGCTGGTTCAGAGTTCATCCTAAATGACTGGCAATTGGCATCTGGAGAAACTTCCTATCTCGATATTTTTGTCTTCTAGTCTGGTAATGAATTTTGTTTCTACTTTATATTTCAATCCCTGATTTAAGTACATTTGAAAGATTAGTAATACCCATATATTACACACAATGGTACATCACTACCTATATATTTAAGAACCAACTAGCTCCCATCCTTAGCACCTTAGTACTGAAAGATGTGCAATTTTAGCCATGGTTAAACAGCTGACAAGCTGCCATCACTGCTTGCTGCATAGCCTGACACATTTTTCCTGAGTCCTTCCATTCCCCACCTGTAGTTTGTGTCTGCCTCTTGCCACATCCTCACTTGAGCTTGTACACCACCTGACATTGAGGCCTCTAGTCAACAGCCAGGGCTTTTTGATACTGCTAGCCTCCAAAAAAATTAAATGCATAATATTGCGTTGATGCACAAGCTTCTTTATAGAGAGATGAATTTACAGTTTGTTTCTATTTTCATTTTAAACTGCTTGGTAAATTTTTTGTCAAATGCAACATTTTCTTAGGAAGCAGCTCAATGAAAAACTAAGTTGGCTAGTCATTACAAACCACAAAATCTCATGTGGTATGAAACTTGGAATACTTTTATTGCTACATATAAAGGGGAACCTTCAAGCTTAGGCATAAAAAGAAACCTCGCCTTATTCTGAGCTATATCAAAACAAAGTTTGTAAAGTACATAAGGATCATAGTCATAATGCAAGTAAACACTTCACTGCCTCATAGTTTTCAAATACTCAAACTAAGTATTCCAAAGAGTAAGAGAAAACATGCAGCAACAATGTTATCAGAACAATAAATAAAACTCCAGTCATTGTAGGTCAAGTCAAGAAAAATGCTGCTAGCTGTGATACTGCATAATGAAAACAAAGATACTGTGTTAGAAGAATTAGCGTTCTTAATGATTCTAAAATCTATACAACAGCACAGGCTGCTCAGAGCTTTTCACTGAATTTAGTGCCTGGAATATTTGATCCTCCATTTAATTTGATTTAGAGCTCTAGAACCAAAGCATTTGTATGTGCAACCAATTCCAACCTGTTGTTTTGATCAGTTTTCAGCACTTGTTACAACAGTATCTACTTCACAACTGCAATTTGGTCACTGACTTGTAAAAAGAAGACATTTAATTAAAAATGCCAATATTAAAAGAGTACGAGAACAGTCCATTGAAAGTTAGATTATATGGGTCATTGGTGCCATTACAGACACTTTCCTGTTGTTAAACAGGTTACATGGAGCAGCTTCGTGCCTATACATGAAAAACGCTAATCAGCCACTTTTACTGATCAATGAAACATGAGCAGATGTTTTGAAGGCAGCAAAAAATACAAAGGTGCACATGGAAATTGAGTTATCTTAGTCTACTGAGAACTACTGCTGCACTGTGTGGGTTTGTTTTCTGAGAATTTGACAGCTGTTGTACTGGCCAATACATGCTCACTGCTGCAGTGTCCTGGATCTGTTTTCCTGGCTGAGAATTTGACAGCTGTACAATTATTTCTAGAGCAGAACAAGAAAACACACTGATTATTGCCATCATCCTGCTTTATGAAACTCAGTGTCAGTACAATGCAACATAGCTGCTATTCTTCCACATCAGCTGCTTTCTGGAACTGCAATTTGGCAATGAAAACACAGAAGAAGACAGGCCTTAGGTTCACACACAAGAAAAAGTCTTGATAATCATCTGAAAGACATTTTTTCCATCCAGACAGAATGAACTCAAGATGAGCTGTTTTTTTAGAAATGAGGCTGATGTGATGACAGCCCAGCAGATTTCTCAGTGATCTTAATGTTCCAATCAATTTTCTGATTCCCAGTGGATTACTGGTGATGACCCTTCAAAGACTATTTGACCAAAAATAGTCTTTGAAGCCTCTTTCCTATTTCTCATTAATTGTTCTACATCAGTTCTTGGAACAACTGCCACAAGCATCTCTCTCAATCTCACGTTCCTTCACCTCCTTCTATCCATTTTCTTCCACTTTTAAAATTTAAAAAAATAAAAATAAAGATGTTTGTGTATTGTTTTATTACTAGTTTTCTGTCCTCTGCAGTGACTACTCTCTCCCTCCCTGCCATATCCTTGGAGTCTCTCTCACTCCAACTCAAGAGGAGCTGCATGTTGCAACTGGTGAAACTCTGATGTGGTTAAAAGCTGTGCCAAGGGCTCTGGAGAGAAGAATAGACACTAAGACTGGCAGGAAGAGGGAAGCTGGATAATATTCAAGAAGCTGACTACCGTTTTGTTCAGAACAGAGAAGAATTGATTTCAGAGTAATCACCAGCTATGTGACTTTTCCCAGGTTCAAACTCACCCCCCCCGCCAAAAAAAAAAAAAAAATTTGGATATTTGCATAGTGTTTCTAATCCACAGATCTCGTCATGAATGTCATCACCCCTTCACCGAGGACAAAGCCCAAGTCACAGAAGGGTTGGGTGACTTTCCAGTAAGTACAGTAAGGGAAGGGCAGAGTCCTGGCTAAGATCTGGTTCCCACTCTTGCAGTGACTCCACAATGTCCCTACAAATCTCCTCTGTTCATGACGGCCCAGAACAAAGATCTCTGCAGCATTACCAGGGCAGCACAAAGCTCCAGCACAAGCTGGGTGTCTCAGCCATCACCCCACTTCTCAGCCCTTCCTGGCACAGCTGTGACACAGCTCGGGCAGTGGCAGCACGGACCAGCAGGGATGAAGGCAGAGCCAGCCAGGTCCTCACTGCCCCACCCCAGCCCTCCCGCTGGGCTGCACCTCTTCATTCTGAAATGTGCAGAGCACACACCTGAGCCCTGTGCTGCCCACGTGTCCACCTCCCAATGCTGGTGAATGCACTGCCTTTAATGTGGAAGTTTCCTACATTTCCTGTAGGGAAAAGATAAGAAATTGCAACAAACAAACAGATTTCCCAACTCACCAGGGAGACTTTTCTAAAGGATTATTCAGGAACTGTCACCAATTTACTGCCTGTCTCTATCAGTCTTAAATTGTGCATGATTACTTTGTTTAGTTTTGCTGACATTTGTGTTGTATTTAAGGGTCTCTTTGTGCAATCTTTTGTGTCTGCTTTAAATAAACACTCTTCCTGTGCTTGTTGTAGCATGCTTGGGTTCAGCAAGATGTCTATCACTTAATAACCAAATGAAAAGTTTAATCACTCAAAAGCTAGTTTTCAACCTGCAGTTAAGAAATCAGAAAAGCTAAGGGTGTTCCATATGCATTTTTCTTTCTATTTCTTCTGTTATAACATTTGCTAGTTCAAGCAAGTTTGATGTTGTGTATTTAGGCCTGTAAATATCAGCTTAGCACATGGAAACAAGAACATTTATTCTTCTTTTAGTAAGAATCAATGCAATAAAAAGAGAAAAAAACCCACACTGTATTCCTTAAAAAAATAGAGGTTTTTTTGCCTTACTAATCACTGAGAATGTATCAAACAGAAATATACTCTAATAGCTTGTTGAGCACATTGACTGCAGAAAACTGGGCAACCATGACATGGAAACCAAACAGGAAAATACAAGTCATGCCAAAGTGTCATTCTTACAAAGTGACTTTAAAAAAAAAAAAAAACAAAACAAAAAAAAACAGAGCGACAATTTAATGTCCCAATATGGGACAATAAAGCTATGTTAAAAACACTTGCCATTAACAGCCATCTGCTCTCTGCAATTTGGGGGTAATTTTTATGTACAGCTGACAGCTTTGCATCATCCTCCCTCACTTGTGAAGGATTGTCTCTGCCTCTAGTGTACAAAACCTCTGAGAAGCTGGATCTGTCCACTACATTGTGGCTCTCAATAAGCTTGTGCTGCTAAAAACCCCATAGCATTCTGCACTGGATTTCCAAACAGAAATCAAACATAAGGTTTGGGGGAAAAAAAACCAGTGTATCTATATATGCTAATAGTATTCCAGTTCTCTCTAATAATATTCTGCTCATGTCAGCACTGCCTGTAAAAATCAAGAGGCAAAATGTGCTCACTGCCCTTGACATATTGTGATGGTAAGAAAAATCAAGACTGCTTTCTCACTGTTCTCTGAGTACAAGGGCAAACCTGTGCTTAAGTCTATTCTTTCTTGATCAGAACGTCTCTGGCGTCCTTATGCCTTTTTCTCCTGTTTGAACTTGTCTCTTCAGAATATTTAGTAAATACATTTCACGTTCACACCTAAAGTAAAGCTACCTTCTTTTGTTTTGTGTTAGAAGTCCTAAAATACACGTGCACAACAAATGGCAGGGTCACATTTTCCTCATCTGCAATCCTTGCAAAGAACAGTTATGGAAGAAACTAAAATTCTATTGACATTCAAATCATACTGTACCATTTCCATTCCTCAAATCTGATATAATTTCAATATACATTAGGAATAAGACCAGGGGAAAAAAATAAACTTGAGCAGCTAAAAATGATTTGTCTATTGCCTTGTAGTGCTCCTTTTGATACACAATAGATAGTAAGAGTCTTCCACCAAACCCCAATCAGTTCCATACCTACATCCCACCAAAAAAACCACCCTGTAAACAGTGGGCACGTGTACAGGGTATCTAACACTGGACTACACAAATTACTGAAAAACCCTGCAACATCAAGAGTTGTTGATGAGGCTACACTTAATATTTTATTATTGATTTTATTCCATGTTTCAAACATTCCAAAGTTAAGAAGTTGGCTTTCATTAACTTGAGGGGAAAAAAAAGAGTGGGGGGGACAATTTTTACAGGTTTCCTTCAGCATCAAGTTAGAAACACCTTTAGCTGAACTGAATTTTCTTCTACTTGTAGTAGCCTGTAGAAGGGAGACAAATTATGATGGTGGTTTTGTTTCATGCCCTCAATTTCCTTACACTTGGGTCTGACCCAAACCCAGAAATATAACAATGGAAAGATGTGCAATTTTTACTTGATTTGGTTCCAAATCAGGATCTAGTATTTTTCTTCTGTGTCATACCTGAACGTTGGTGCAGATGACCTAAAGAGGAAGTTTCAGGAAATAATTCCTCATGCAAACTGGGAGCCTGATGTTCATCAACAGTGAAGCAGACATGGCATTTCTGCCTGAAGAGATACAGCTTAGCTTCAGCACACACCTTAGACCTGAGCCTTTCTTCAGGCTGTTTTTTGTTTTGCTATAAAAACAGCCATTCCTGTTGTACAATCCACCACATAGCTCACCTCTGGACTGCATTGCCAAGGTATTGTAAGTACTCCCAAGTAGTGAGAACACCACTCCATGAGGTCCTTTTTGGGAATATTTTACCCTCCTAACTCTACATTGTTTATAAGAAATCATCCTCACCAAGATTCAGTCATTTCAGGTAAGCCCTTATTCCCTTACCCCTTTTCTAGGTGTTCTGCAGCAGCTGCTTTCATAGGCTGAGATTATCATCACATTGCTGCCTCTTAGCATGACATTCTGCAGCTCCCAAGTGCTACTAAACCACATCCATCATTTAGTGTCCAAGCTGGATTTCCATAGCTCCTGTACTGTACATGATCACAGGATCTGCAGAACCCCTGCAGCCACTCTACAGCTTCTCAGTGTTTTCCTCATATGGCTGAGCCACTTGTGAGTGAATTCCAGTTAATGAGACTGAGCACCATCACAGTCACTGCTCTGTGCTCTCACATGCCATCTTTTGGTTTACATTTACAGGTGGTTCCGTGTGGGTGCTTTTCCCTACGTGACCAGTATGGCACTGGCCTGTGCTGGGCTGATCCTGCAGCCAGTGCAGCCTCCTTGTCAATGTGCTGAATGCTAACTGTCGAATCTCATCTCTGTACTGGTGTGCTTGGGGTATCTTCCAGAAGAACTAAAGCAGAAATAGCATAATTGATATTACATTTTTTGCTGTCTCCTCCCCAACTCCATTTTTTTCAAACAGTTACTCACTTTAGGACCACCTTTCTGCAGCTCATTTCCCTGCTTGTCCTGTCTTTCCTAAATGTTACAGCTCACTTCCTATAGTTTTGTTTCCTTTGAAACATTTTGATTCAGAACAAAAGGAAATTTGTGCTTTGCATGTCTGTAGGCACAGAATCATGCATGTGTTTCACATTATACTGCTATGAGTATTTATTTAGTCATCCATTCTAGCAATCCATATACCTTACTTCCTTAAGTCTCTTATTAACGATCCACTAGAACTGAACAACTCGCTACTTTTCACAGATGAAAATTATGTATTGTGTTTTAGAGTATCATTCAATTCCTGTCTCCCACTCAAATCAGAAACATTAGAAACTATTTTTTACCAGATTTGCAGCACATGGAAAATTTCAAATGTCTTTGCAAAGCCCAAGATGAGGAATACAGCTGGTACAGGCAAACCATTTAGAATTTGCAAAAAGCTTATCAGCTAAGCTGTGAGTCTGTAGGCTAAAACAGATCTAAGTCCATTGAACCCACACAGAATATCCTCTGCAGCTTCAGATAACTAAGTCCTATTTTACCTTTTTCTATATAGAACTGTAATTCTATGAGTGACTGAATTACGTTAAAAAAAAACTAACCTCAACCCACGTCTTCCCCAGAATTCATCTCAGAGTTTACATGTCTATTTTTCCTGAGATTTTCCTACTGCTTCTTCCTGTGGGGCCTGTAAACACACTCCAGGAAAGAAGCTTGCCAGGATATAAGAGAAATCTCACGAGAAATTTTGTTGTTGGTTCATTTCCAGGAAAATTCTTTGGACTCATACAAGACATACAAGTAAAAGTCTCTAAACTGGGGACACAATACCTGCAATATCTCTAAGAGCAACAGTGATCACTTCCTGAAAACTGCTCTTCATAGTCTCATTTTTCAGAGCCCAGTTGGATGTGGAAACATCATTTCCAGACTGAGTAGCACAGTCATAATCAAAATTTAATCTAAAATAGTGAATTTAAGTTTTGCAGAGGGCTGCAGATAGCTTGCTTGGAATTTAAGAAAATTAGAGAATGAAAAACGTGTACTGTTTCTCCTTCCCTTATTTTCTTGGGTTCAAGACCCAGGTGTTTGTGAGTGTAACTGGTTGTTCTGCTTGGGCCCAAGTCTGTGGTTCTACAAACATTTCTTTAGCAACACCATTAGCCTAATTAGCTGCTGTGCTAGGAAGAAAGCAAATCTCCCGAGAATGTGTATGGGGACAAACAAGGGTCTCAGAAGAACCACACTAAGGGGGGAGCACTTCAGCATACTCAATGAGAAACTGTGCAGTACCAGCAAAAAAAAAAAGAAAGGAAGATGACAGGAAGGCACCTGAAAACCAAGACACATTTCCTCAGGACTGAAACCAAAGTTAAATACCTCTGTCTGATTATGATCCACAGCTTAGAATGCTCTTGCAATGCCAGAATGTCATCTTCCATCTCAAAAAAACCTACCTAAAAAGGAAAAAAAAATACTGCCAATATTGAAATGGGCCATTGCATAAAATCCTCAAGTAGTAACCACAACTCAAGTTTCCCTAATCCTAACACCAACACACTATCCATTCCCTCATATTCTTATTTTGCCTAACAAATTAGACCAATACACACACATTTTTTCTGGATCTAACTCCCTCCTAGGAGAGGTTACTGCCCTCCTCACCATCACCACTTTGGTGCAGCTTACAGCACAGGTGATGCCTGAGACCAAGTGGAAAATATTCAGAGCCAGCTCTCCTACCCTGATCAGGAACTCTGCTGTGTTCCCTAGTGCACAGACAGCACAGAGCCCAGCATTCCCAGTGCACATGGTACAGACATCAGCCAAAGGCAGCTCCTCAGGAGAGACAGATGGAGGAATCCCACTGTCCACTTCAATCATGTTTGGATATGTCCTGGGCAATGGACTGCTCTGACTTGGAGCTTTCTAGGTGTTCACAGCACATATCAAGCAGCTCAGGAATGTCATTACTAAAAACATTCATGAAACTGAGGCAACTCTAGGGCCAGGTAGTAACTGAGCTAGATCAGAATTTCTTTCTTTAATTTAAATCCAATTTTAGGCACCGTCAAGTGTTTATGAAGTCTAGTTCCAAACTGCACACCTTATCTGCCTCATTTGAGTAAGTTAAAAGAAATGCTTCCTTGTTCAGTATTCTTAAGCCATTTGCATACAACAGATACTAAATAATTCAGGAAATTGATTTGTAAAAGATGAAGGCTTTACAAAAGGCTGGAAATAGAATTTCTAGAAAACACTTCAGAGTACCCTAGTTCTGCTGTTGAGCCTCAAGTGCTTTTACTTATTACTATTCAAGGATTTTCATTTCTAAGACAGGTACTAATCTTTCAGAACACATCCCTTGGATACACATATGCACCCATAGCACACGATTAGGTGAACAAATGCACATTTTCCCACCTATGAACCATTTTCCTTGATTTTTTGAATGCAATTTTTGCCCAGTTGCTAGTCATAAGTCCATAATTTTACTTTCATCAGTTGTAACAGAGCATTCCCGCTCAGCAAAATTAACATCTGACCATCTAACTAATGCCCACTGAACATACAAGAAAGAAATCCTCTGATTTCACTGGGTGGGGAAATAAGCAGATAGCAAAGTGGTATGCAGCTATTTGTTAACTAAATCCTATCAGCTTGAAATGCATACAGTTTACTGTCAGGCAGGGGTTAATTTCATACTGAATTATAGAAGGTTGTTGACACAATCAAAGAAAGGCAACATATCCAGATCAACAAAATCACCCAAGTTCTGATTTATGAACTATAAACAAGTGTGGACAAAGAGTTTCCTGATTGAAAACAAAAATGCCACCCTTTTACATTCTCTTTTAACTTTTTCAAAATTACTTTTTGTTGGTTTACGGTGAGATAACTATTGAGTTCAGCGGGTTAGAGAACCAAATGAAGTCACTGATTTAACCCCACATCCTGCAGCCCACAGCCACAAAGATGTCATTTCTGCAACTGAAAGCTGTTAGCGAGCAATTCAGCACAGCTTCACAGGACCCCTGCTCTTGGGTGTCTGTAACTTGCATCTTTGCAGTGTAGCAATCATATTTCCACAATAAAACTTGTAGGGGTAATTTGATTTTACGCTGCCAGCCAGCACTTCATTGCTAGTACTTATGATGCATTACATATTTGTCTGAGAACATTAGCACTCAGATAATTAACTCTTCTGCTGTGTGTCCGGTTTATGCTCTTCACTGAAAACACTGCTTCCACAGAGACATGCCCTGCATGTAAGCTAGGCTAATCCCTAAATCTCTTATGTGGTCACTAAATGAAAATCTAGGTTTGTAGCAGTTAAATGAATTCCTTTTTCCCTCTTTTTTTTTTTTTCTTTTTTTTGGCACCTTCTAGCAAAACAGTTCACATACAATCACTCAATGGCTGGAAAGTGGGCTTGGCAGGAGGAGCCAAGGCTCAGCACGGCTCCAGTCAAGACAAATGGCTGAATTATTGTGACGTTAGTAAACAGGTAATTAGCTTTACATGTCATCGTTCACCACCTCAAGCTCATTACTGAAGTCTTACAACACTCTCTTTAAAAATTCAGACCTGTTTGACCTGCTACCAGCTATAGTGCATTTCAAGCACTCATGGATAAAGTGCAATCTTGTCAAACTGAAGACACCTGCTCCCAGCAGGAACACTACTTATGAACTGCCAAGTCTTTTGTTACAGTACCTTGAGAAGCAATGATCTTTCCATCTGGAATAACCAGCATCAACTTGGCTGCAACCACTGTAAAGCAATCTTTGAATATTTATTACCACATGAAGTACACAGAGCTATAAAAGCAGTATGTACACAAATGCAAAAAGGGAGAAGACTACTCCTGATAAATTTTGCCATTTGCCATATAAGTGTTTGAAATTAGTTTTCTTTCAAAACCAGCTGCTGGTAACAACATCCAGGTCTTTTTCTCTAGCACCAGTTCTACCAGGTTGAAGCTCACCCCTGTATAAATTCACAGCTGACACATTTAACTCAATGTATCTCCTCTTTCTGTGACACTCATGTTCAATTTTTGACAATGATTGTACATCTCAGGTGGATAATTCATGCTAGGAATTCATCAGGCTTTGTCCTTGCTTCCCACCCAGGGCCCCAGCATGGCACACTGCTTTAGGCTCCACTCCACCAATGTTGTTTCAGGCTGCCCCTGCTCCCTCCTTCTGCAAGCTTTGCAGAGGAGTGTATACCGAACTATTCTTCTTTGCTTAGTTTTTACTTCAATCTCATTTCCTCAGTTACTCATCCTCCTGGATAGTGGACTCTGTTCCTCAGTTTACTTCTGATTAATTGCTGTGATTAATCCATTCTGATACAAAAAGAGCACAGGATAATTCTCCCCTTGTCATCTTTGTGAGGGTACAAGTGGCAATTTAAGCTAATTACATTTTAGCACTGTGGTCATTAAAAATCCAGTAAAAGCAGTCTAGGGCTTGGGTGAAGGTATCATAGAATTTAGGTTTACTCCTTGCATTTTTTTTGCTTCAGTGTTTCCCACAAGGGCAATGAAAAGCCTGATCAGAAGTTCAGTGCTCCTCAGACTTCCAAAGACAGTTTAATTCAACAACACATTTCTTGCTATCTTCTCTGCCCTTAAGAGACCTCAGTGAGCAAAGTCCATTCTGCAGCACTTAATCATATATATGTAAATGTTGCATTTAGAATTTGGAGCCCACTGTGAGCCTGTTTTTCTTGAGCCGTTACTTTAAAATGCGCTTTAAATCAATTTTGCAGTAAACATGGGGTTTGTTTCAATAACAACCATTTTTCTCCTGATTAGTAAATTACTGTTGTTTCCAATGTTTCATTCTAACTACTACTTGCTCAGAGTCATAGGAAAACAGAGCACTTAGTCAAGACAAACTTCCCTTTATTTCCATCTCAGCAAAGCAAGGTCTAGATTACTTTCAGAAAAACAGTTTTGAGCTGACAAAGTGAAAAATGTTGCATAACACCAAACTTATAACGTGGTAAGAAAGTTTTAATAGAAGGATTACCACTTGCTGTTGTAACTAGTTTAAAAGTCCTTTAAGACTCTCTGCTAAGAACAGACGATTATATTTGCAGTATTTATGTAATTTCTATTGGCTGGCTGGGTAATAATTTATGAAAGTTGTGACAGAACAGTGCTTTAATACAGATTAAACTATACTGAGAGAGGAAAATACAGCAAAACGCCAATGTGCTGCAGAGAATACCAATCCTAGGAACATCTAGAATTTTAAAATAATTCCATTGGAAAATACAAATTGTCTTTTTCCAACCATTGAACAACATTTCTCAAGCACATTTTTTTATATGGATATGCATTACATGTCTCTTTGCATGAGGTTATCTGTATTGTCAGACCCCCATTATACAGGCTTAGGAAAAGAAGCAAGTCATTCATGTCATCTTCATCCAGGGACAGCACATGTCCTAAATGTTATATCCTGGTGCATTGAGCACTGGCCACGTGTCTTGGAAGTGTTATTTGTACACATTTCTATTTGATAAACTAGGCAATCATAATGCAAAAGGATTGGAGGAAGTTGAAGGTTTTAACTTTTTAATTCATGGCAGAACTGTCCAAAACAACTTCAAAGAGTCCATACAAAATTACTCTGATTGTAGCAGCGTGGAAAAAAAAGTGAGGCCTATGTAAATCCAGAGCAGATCCCTTTACACTGACACTGCTCCCATCCACAAGCCTGATAGTTACTGGAAACATTCTTCTCATGAAGGATTTTTATTTAGGGTAGCAATTGGAGGATAAGTTAGGTTTTTGCTTTGGTTTGATGCTGGTCAAGAACCTTGATGGCCAGGAAATCCATTAGCAGATCAATAAACTGGTAAGAAGTGAAACATAAAAGCAGCTAAGGACAAAAATTTCACAACTTTATATCTGTAGATGCACACAAAAATGTACCTGCAAGCCCTAGAACCTGTAGATCTGCCTCTTACATTTGCAGAGTCCCCATTTTAATTAATATCAACTGTAATCATATGGGAAACTAGGCATAATAACAGTAATTAAAACCTTGGCCTCTTAAAACACATCAGGCACACACACAAGGGCAAAATCCAATTTGGAGAAATATATGGAGCATTCAAGGGTCGATATGGAGATTCTATCTAGGCTACCTAAATAAACAGGCAAATCAACCCTATTTAACAATGAAAGTGTTTTTCTTGAGATCTCAAGAGGATTTCCAATTATTCACAAATGACTAACCGTGCACGCCTTTCCCAGAATTATAAACAAGTCACCAGAAAATAGCAAGTTTGACAAAATTGTCCAACAGCCCATTAACTGTACAACCGTGCTAAATAGCCAGAGAGAAGTCTAAATCTGCCAGAACCAGTGTCTCTCGAGTCTGCCAAGGGGATAGATGTTTCAGCTGCAGAATATCCATTTGCAGCTTGCCACCATCTGGACCCTGGAAACTGAGCACTCAAGTGATGGGCTGGCACGATCCAGCTCAGGAGTGACCCTCTGGTTCTCAGCAAACTCTTTAAAGTTAAGGATGGTGTTACTGAAAGGAAGTCAAGCTTGCTTGCTTCAGGTGAATATTAGAATTCACCAAAAAAAAATTTTACCTGTATTCCTTCAAAAGTCTGTTTAGCATGTAATTTTAAAGATTTACTAAACATAGCAACAGCTTTAGTTGTTGTGAGGCCCAGCAACTAGAATTCTTCATATATTCAGATTTACACATCGCCTCGGCTTACTTTAAGTGTATTCACCCAAATTTCACAACATGCAGATGCAAACAGATAATTGGGAGAGTCCTGTCAGCACTCACATGAAATCAGATTGGGCACATGGGGATCACCTGAATGCAATTAACAGGGATGTGGCACAGTAGTGCAGCAAGCATTTATTCGAGTTTCAAACCTTTATAAAAAAGCATAACAAATTGGTCAAGTAGTCTCTGCCTCTTCAAGCTTTGTTTTCTTCAAGTGTGGAAGGAGAAAAAACAGCCCACAATATTTTTTTTTAACAAGACAGAGTACTGCATGCTTTGAGTTAAAGCAACATATGAAAGGAGACACAATGACTACAGCCTACAGTAAGAAATACTATTACAAAGGAGTTTTTGCCAAAAAAATCAACTATTCTGTTTTTTAGCAAATGTACCTGCTTGTACTACCTTTATACAAACAGGATTATGAGGCTGTGCTTACCTCGTTATTGGATTGGCTGAATACAAATACTTCTTTAGATCAGGGTTGCACTCTTCGAGCATAGAGCTCTGTGAAGCTTATCCCTTTTGTAATACCCCTAGAGAAAACTAACATATAGAATATTGTTTTGAGGTTACATTAGAGCACACTAACTTGTGAGCCTGCAAATTGGTTTTTGTTCATCTATTCTTCATAATCAGTTACAGCTCTGATGTCAAAGGCTCCCAGTTGTCTTCAAACCATCAGATCCAGAGCCATCACCACCAGCAACAGGCATGCTTAGAGTTGTTTTTCTTAAGTCACATGGAATCAACCTGTCTCTATTTGTTATCTCCTGAAAAAGCACTCTTCAGTCTCCTTTGAGGCTCGTGCTTGACCCTGACACCAATGAAACAAGAATGGTTCTGTTGCACTGGAAGTTTCTTCTCAAACTATCAGCAACTTCCCTGAGCTCTGCTCTGGAGGAAGCAGACACAGGAATGTGGGTCAGGCTTGCAGATTCAGGTTACTAGCTGGAGGAATATCATCCCAGCTTCACTCCATTGAGCACTGCAGGTTTAAAAATTGCCTTTGGAGTTTTAGAGCCGTTTCTGTATTTGAATTGACTCATTTATAAACTTAGACTATTGAGCACTCTTTAATCACCTAATTTCATTAACTTCTCTGATGATGCCTTTCTACTCAATAACAAAATCTTAGATCAAATTTTTTAGGAACCAATAACAGCTCCAAACTTTTGGGAGTGGGCCATGGCCTTAAGAAGGGCTAAGCCAAGATCCTGAGCCAGGTGATGGGCACTTGCACAATGACGGGCACATTTAGATTAAACCTCTTCCTGACTTTAAGAAGCAGTTCTTTATTTATTGGCAAGTGTTACACAGTGATTGAAAAGAAAAGAAACTCCCCTTTAGGGCCCTTTGGCCTTCTTCTAAAGACACATTATCAATTTCTTTAATTATCACAGTGGTAGGAAAACTTAGTGAAAGATTTAAAAGGAAGAGGAAGGAAAACATGTGTTACGCTCATTTAGGACCACTTGAAAACAGATTATTCTGAAGATGGAAAGAGAATCATTGGACATTTAAATAATTAATCTCAGCAAATAAATTAAATGTGAAACAGTGTAATGTTTTTACTGATTCAGCACAATCAGCTTTCACTGCTTCCAAATTGCTATTGCTAAATTGACATTTGCAGGAATTTCAGCATAGCACAGTGTAACTCACTAGTCAGTCATGTGCCCCAGGCACAGGCAGAACTAAGATACAAACAGCCTGGTGACAGACTGGCTATGATAACTAGATAGGAATCATGCAAACAGACACAGAACTTCTATCCTGTCCATCTCTCCGAGCAGCTCCCCTGTTTATAAAATATTAAACCCTGGACATTTAGGTAAGATTTACAGCAAGTCATCTGCCATATTGTTGAGCACTCATTGGTTTCTATGGTTGAAAAGCAGCATAATTTCTCAAGCTTCATTGTTTGCTAGAAGACGAGAAGAAGAAGACTGGTCTGGTTAAGACTGCTCCTTCCAGTGTCTTTATCAGAGCAGGAAGGCAAGATGAGACGTAGTTTTTGCTGGTTCAGATGAGCTGCACCAATTCCCTGATGTATAGAGCATAAAGAGCCAAAAGCAGGCAAATGCACAAGGTCAAAAGTAATAAAAGCAGCTTCTTAAAAGCTAGTCATCTTTCTATGCTTGGCTTTTGTTTTTTGGGTTTTTTTTAATGAAGTATCTTTGTAAAACATCTATTTTTGTTTCTTTACATGTAAGTGATACCAGCCAGTTATTGCAATCTCAGCTCAGCCAAGCTGACTAAGGTTAAAGAAGGGAGCCTCTTCCAAAGACACTGCTGCTGCAAGAGCTCCACACAGTCTGGTAAGCAGCACTTCATTGTCAACCATATAACAGCTTAAAATGCATGGGTTTTGTGATGTTATGCTGACAAACAGGCAGTTGCAATTCCTCTATATGAAACATTATTTAACCTGCATCCCAGCAAATTGCCTGTCCCTGGAGCTGCAATTTTTCACATAAGCCATAAAGGCATTTCTGAGCCTTTTGAGTTCAGACCCCAATTCTCATGGTACATTGTGTGGGAAAAGAAGCTACACCTCCCAGTCCCCTGCCAGGACCCAGCTGACAATTACTTTCTCTGACTACATTCTTCCAGTATTTTGAGTTTATCATTGTGTTTTCCCATTTAGATATCTATAACATTTTGTTTTGTTCCACTGCTTTGCCATACAGTGCTCTACCTTGACAGAGCTTCTGTAATATATATATAGTTTGCATATTGATTCCTGTAGTACTTTGAGATCCTTCAGGCAGAAGGTTACCACAATATAAGGTTCTTTCATCTACCCTTTAAGGTAACCTTTAAAAAAGACAGAGCTCAGTTCAGTCCAGATGTTTATCCAAACTGTTCCAAATCTCTAATGTCTGAAAAAACAGAAGGAACAGGTTTATTGAGAGACTTCCAGTACCACTTAATACCAATTCAGACAAACTACCATATCATCCTGTCACTGTAATCACATGGAATGCTAATAACATCTACCATTTCTGTATAACTTTATCAAGATGAATCACCACAACAGTCCTTTGCAGTATTATCCCCATTTTATTATTGAGGAAAGAGTGTGTCTGTTTTTACATCATACCATTAAGAGACCTGCTCTTTCAATCTAAAACGAGTAGCAATGAAAAATGCAGAAACTATTACTGTAACTTCCCCTGCTTTTGTTTGGTGAAATGCTGTTTAAATATTTAGATCCTGCAAATTCTTTTACCATCATAGAATGTTGTTTAAAAAGCAGGCCTCTGAATAATCAAAGTGACACTCTCTTTTGACTCTGCTCTGACTTAACAGCAATATTTCAATTTATTGCAATTTTGATCATGGTAGAAAAGTCAGCTGAATGAAAAAATAAAGACACCTGTCACTGCTCACTATTTTCTCATGCAGCCTTGAATGTGCAATCCTATCATTTAGATAAGGCATCAACTTCTTGAAATCACAACAGTTCTCCATAGGAAAATAACAAGGTATGTATTCACTATGTACATATCACAGACTGCAATATAGTCCATTATCTACTGAAACACTTTCTAGTTCCTGCTTTCCATGAAAAGCCAGTGGGGTCGAAAAATCTGGAAGTTGTTCCAGGGAGTTTTGTGTTTTCTGAAAAACCTCAGCCTTCATGACTGACCTCACAGGTACGAGAGAACCTTGGGGAAAGCATTGTATGGAAAATATTTTTGAATCTCTATCAGAAATCTGAAGGACCTAAGCCTAAGAGATGCTGTGTTAGCTTCACTAATCACAGAAGCCAGAAAAAAAACCAAAAAAAATGCTTAGCATCATTTTTGACTCAATTCCAAATGAGCATTTATGTGGCATATAAATGTATACAACCTGGAAAAAAGAAAATTCTACAGTAGAATAGTCTCTGCAGAATTAATTAAGTACCAGCTTGGCTCTGCTTCACATTTCAGCAGAGTCATATAAGGAAAAGTTGTTGACAAAAAATCTGACACAATTCCAACTTCCAACTCCCAAGGGTCACAACCTGGGAGTTATCCCAAAATATTGCAGTATGGGTTTCATGGTTAACTACACTCCAAGTTGTACAAGATATAAATCTTTCCCTATTAACAAAACATAGCTTCCTGTCAAATACTGACAGAACCATCAGTACCATGGGTCCACAGCTATCATAGAGTTGGGATTTTCCAGTGAAAAGCCCTCCAGTCAAGACCATTTTGAGATTTGACCTTCTGGAAGAAAACAATTCACAGGAAACGGGTCACCACATCCAAATTCTGTCCTCTGCAGCAAACTGGAGAGGGATCAAAGGAGACTTTCATGATACCAGTTGTGTAGCTGGATAGAGAAATTAGTGTCATGGTATACACCTAGGTGTAAATGTAAAAGAAATTGCATCTTCACCTGTATTTTATTAAAAAGTCATATTTCAGAATTAATTTGTATGACACTAATAATTAAATTACTGGATATTGTATCACACCACATTTTAAAAATGAAGTATAATTAGCAGAGAAGCAAATAATGTGAGATTTTCCTGATGCTTCTATTTCATTCTATTTCATTTTGGCAACTTTGAGACCAAAATACAGCAAAAGCATGGTCGTCTCAGCTTCATCTAAGGGTCTGGCTCATTCTCACATCTCAATAATCATAGAATAGCTCTCTCCTGCTTTCCCTTGACTTTGCAGAAGACAGACCTTATCAAAATTGAGCACTCCCACACTAAAACATGTGGGTGTGTATTCTTTGTTTTTATGTGCAGAGATGTTTCTATGCCTAAGTAGCAAAGGAAGCTTAAGTGAATTCTAGACATGAAAAGAGATGCAGAAAAGTCAAAGCTGGCAAGATGGGAAAGATATAATTGGATAGCTTCATTTGTAGGATTACATGATAGAGTGGCACATGGCAGCAAAGGACTAGATTCCACCAAGGAGTCTGGTCTAGTTCTTACTTTACATCCTTGTAATAAAACACTGATGCTGAGTCAATAAAAAATTATGGACAGGGACTGAAAAGGGCTGGGAGAAGAAAACTGCAGGATACTGAAGTGTTATTCTCCCCAAACCTTTATTCTTTTGATCACCAAAGCATTGCATCTTCTGCTTTATTCTATGTGTGATATACATGAACAGTGATGTTCAAATAACCACAGCTTGCAGCCACATTCACCCTTCAACAATTATCTGTGTGCATACATAATGCTGTTCCTGGAGGGTACTATGATCTCTGAAGAGTCAAGATAGAGAAGTTGAAGATAAGCCTAGCAGATTTGCTAATTTTAGTCGACAAATAATGATTCTCCCTGTTAAAGAGAACTAGGAATTAATCAATGGTATTGTTTGTTACTGCTTTCTAGCCTGAATCAGATCATGACAAGCTGTAGCTAACTCCATGGAGTCCCACTATTGAGCATCTTTGTGGTGAACAGAAGCACCAGCTGCAAGGAGGAGACCAGGCTCTGCAGCTCCATTTTCAATAGGGAGTCACTAAGATGCCTAGAGGAGTCAGCTTTGTACAACTGTACTGACACGACAAGAGAGTTTCATCTTGTCAAGCACCTTTACACTCCCCTCACCACCAAAGAAGAAAATGAATACCTCTTAGTTTCTTTTCTGTTCTAGAAGAGACAACAGTAATCAGTCTATGTAGAAAAAGAAAAATGCCTTGCAAACACAGAATTAAGTAAGCCCTCAAAAACTGTATATAGCATCACGATAACTTCCATGACAATTCTCTGTGGCAGGACACATCCTCATGTGTAATGCACTTTCTAGGCAAAACACTAAAACTGGCCAAGGGTATTATTTCAATTTCTAGAAAGGGCAGTTGATATAGATGAGAATCAGTGCTGTTTAGCAGAGGAGACAGCAGCACTGACCCACATATTTTAACAAGGATGCATGCACACGCAGAATAATTCCAGTAATTCACATCAAAGTAACATGCACAAGAGGTGTGGAACAGGGCAGATGATTGTAATTGGACATGAAGACTACAGCAAAACATTTTTGTAGTGTTTTTGAAGACGTTAGAATAAGAGGCTTTAAACACATGGATGATGAGTGAGCTCCTATTTTAATCACCCTCCAAAGGATTCTACAGTCCATGTCTGAAGCCAAATTCCAAATCTGTTACAGCCTAGACTGAGTTGCATTAGACAAAAAAGCCTCATATGCACAACCAGTGTTTTGTCACACTCCATTCAGCTTCCTAGAAGGCATGGCACTTGAATTTTGCTGGCTGTACTGTCACTGTCACAAATGTACTGCTACTTCCTCATAGCATGAACAATGTATTTTGATCTCCCATGTTACTATGAAGGAAGATGAATCAGCATTCAAAATTGTGGCATTTCTTAGTTTCACCTTACAGAAGAAAAGCTGTAGAGTATTATGGATCCTTTGCACAAAAGGGTACTGTTCACATTCCTTTAGAGAAAAGATTTAGTATGTAGGATACAATCCCTGATAGAAGTACAGAGAACACACATGGGCCTCATTTTCCAGTGCAATGGACAAACCTAAAGAAGCAGTCTGATATTGCTGCTGAGATAGCAGCAGTTACTGGGCAGCAGCCAGCAGATAAAGCCACAGTATTATCCAAAGCAATATTGCCACTGTCATTCTGGAACAGTAACTTTACCTACCACCAGTAGAGAAACACAGTAGATTGAATACCTCTCTAGGTGCTTCATGCACTGCAAGGCTGCTCTAATTGTGCAGCTGTAAATCCTCCATGAAAGAGAAACCCTGGGCAAAGAAAGCCAATACAAGAGGCACTGGACACTTGCTTCTATCTCTGTCTTGGTTGATTTGGCTTATTGTGAGTAGTCATGTGAGCATCTTTCCACCCCCTCTTTGTCTGACCACTGCCTACACTCAGTCCTCTTCCAGACTTTGATTTCAACACCAAGGAATGGGGTACAGCATTGCCCTGTGTGTTTACTAGAGGATGATCCTTATGAGAGTGTGTCCCAATGGCACAAGTGTTATGTACTCTTCCTCGAGACAAGCTACATATTTGATATTTTAGTGAAAAAGCAGCCAAATTTTATTAGCAGTTAATGTAGTTAGATTAAAAAAAAAATCCTCAGTCCTCTCTTTCTATTTTCTAGAACTAATTCTCTCACTATCCTGATTTATCCCACTGTTTTACTATTGTTCTGTTGGCTTTCTTATCTTGCTGGAACAAATTTAAGACTCTTTATTTAATTGCTCTTATTAATATTCATATATTAATGCAACACATTTATTATTCAAGTTGATAACAATGTCTCTCTTCTAACAGTCTTAATTCAGAGAATGAAGATCCTAAGGAAATCGGCACATTGTTAAAAGTCAGAACATTACTGTTTTGTTTCCAGCTATCTTGGAGCTTTTTCGGGTCCAACAACATTACATGTATTTGAACAGGAGTAGAAATGATGCACAGTTTTCTCAATACTCACTAATTGCTCTTTCTTGCCAAGTTGCCACTACGACATTTCAGCGAGCCCTTCTCCAACTCCGTGCTTCTACCTTCAAACAGACCTTAGACTTTGGAAGACTGACAACAGAGTGGATTAAAACACATGGAGAAAACTGACCCGAAACCAAAGGAAAAAGCCACGTTTAAAGCAAATGGACAAAGAACAAGCGAGTCTGACAGAGATGCCAAACAAGCCCTGCCTCACATTCATTCGCAGAAAAGCAGAATGTTGACCTTACAAAGGGAGTGGGAAGCTCTTGGTTTTAATTTTCAGTTTCCCAGTGACAGTGGGATGCCGGGCACAGGCACCACATCCCATAAAACAGGAAGATGCTGCCACCTGCAGGTGCGAGCCCCAGGAAGGCCCCAAATCGCAGCCCTGGGACCCCACCACGGGCACGGAGCCCGCAGAGCCGCAGCCCCGGGGTCTGCTCGGAGATGCTTCATCCTGTTTCTTGGTCTCGTGTTCAGACAGCAACACGGGCACATAAACCAGCATCTTCTGCACAAAATAAGAGTTTTTTGCTTTGTAGTCTTCAGAGCGCAAAGATCCACTGCAGGAAATACAAGACCTCTTCAAATCCTCACCACATGACACCTCCAGCCCTACGATGCCCAGAACTAAAGTCAGTTGTTCTGGTAAATAAGTTCATGAATCCTCCTCTAAGGCCATATCAACATTCACAGAGGCCCAAATGCTTCTCATGGCTGTAGTTTTCACTTGCAAGTTATGGAAATTTGCAGGTTTTAGCTTTATTGATGCTTATTCTTAGTTCTAAGGTGGGTTTATAAGCATAGTTCTTTATAACAAAAGCTCAAGAAAGAGTAAACTGAGAAATTATTTAAATTATGGCTTAAAACAATACAAAAAATTGGCACTAGAGAGGAAGAAAGTAGTGTGTAACTATGGTTCACTCAGAATTAGGGGTTTGGCATATAACTTCCATATTCAAGGAACAGATTTAGAAAGCCTCCATTTTACAGAGTGCTCAGTGAAACATGGAAAGTCTCACCTTTTGAGTCCAATAGTTTACAATTTTATATTCCTATTACCATGCAATACTAGTAGTAAAGAAAAAAACCCCACATAATAAAGCAAGAAGTCTTAGGGAAAAAAAAAACAAAAACAGTTCCTTTTTCTCTGAACAGCATATTTGATTTTTTTTTTTAAATCAGAGTGTAAATATTGTATTATGTTTATTCAATAATACTCCCATCAGCATGCCAAACAGCATAGCTTTTTGACTAGGGACACAGTAAACCTACAATGTCTGCCAAAGTTTACTCCCTTAAGGCATTAGGGAGTCTCATGAAAGTAGCTGTGCTTTGAACTGCCCTGGCTCCTGTGGGTTGTGCCTGATTAACTGATATTTTACATAACACTAGCAACCATCACCACAGCTAAAGAAAATAAAAACAAGTAATCTACAAATGCAGGGGGCACTTTCTTCCCACATTGCCTGTTGCAAACTAACACAGCAGATTATTCCATGCTGTGTAAATAGCAGTGGAGCTAGGACAGCTACTGGAACCTGGTCTGCTTCAACAGCCAAATCTGGCATTCCAAGCCTTCATTTTAAGAAGGCAACAAACAGCCCTAGTCCTAAATTTTACAGAGACAGAGAGACTCTAAAAGTTGAATGAGACCTAGCTGCAAAGGCACCCTGAACTTTACAAGCAGAACAGCATTAACAGCACTCCTGCAGAGGTATGGACATGTGGAGCAGCTTGTTTGCCTGCATGCTGGGCTGGGCAAGCAGCAGCCAACTCTGCCTCAAATCCTGCACACTCTTACAGCATCCTGCACATGCCTTCCCCAGACAGTCTGCACAAATGCTGGGGCATCCGTTGTGTATCCAATTGAAACATGCTCCCTTTGTGTTCACATTTCAGTTCACACTGCAAAAGCTGAAGTAACATCCAATAAAATACATTTTTTGTTCTCTGCTTATGAAAATATCTGACACTAATAGACAACAGCCACCCACATGCAGCACGCTAGGGATTTCCATAGGTAAAAGCATGTCATGCACCAACTTGAATAAAGCACTAATGCTTGTTCCTAGTGGCTATAATAATTCACACCTTCTGTATCAGACACAGACTACCTAAAACATACTCATGCCAGAGGGCTACATATGCAAATTACACCTTGCTGGGCAAAGAGATTAAGCCTAGAACAGTTGTGGGTGTTTTACACCCATAAACAACACCTGTATTTCTCGGTATATATTCAGATTCAGAGAAATGCATCAGTGCTATTAGTATATTAGAAAGGTGAATATATGCATTGCAGTAGGGTAAAAACAGACACTTTACTGATTCTCACCAAGCTGATGACTGGCAGATAAACCCTGGACTGAGTAAAGCCAACAGTTATATTGGCATGAAGTCAAAGAAGAATCAGCCTTGATGCATAGAAATATAAAACAAATTTAGGATAACAAATTCTGCCTTTAAAATTTCATTTATAGCTTTCTTAATTTAAACTTACCTTTACTGTGTTAGAACAAAACAGCAGCCTGCATAACAGGAATACTGAAAACAACTTACAGATTTGGGGAAGAAAACTTCTACTTGGATGCATTCTCTTGATCTTGTCCAGCTGAGCAGAGCTGGAAAGTGGCTCTGCAAATGTAATGCAAGAAAGCAAATCAATTCATCTCAGCAAATATAAAAATACAACACTCCTATATTGGTCAGACTTTCCCCCATATGCAACAAGTAATACATTCTATTTCCAATCATTGGAAGACAAAATGAAAAAATGCAGGTCCTGATACTGTTTGCAGCTCTATGCAGAGACCACTGCATCTGCATGAGTCTCCTACCAAAAATCACAGTCAAAAATCTGACAAAAAGAGTAAAACCAGCTTTTACTTATTCTCAGTCTGAGTTTGGATGGCTGGGACAAGTTCATCTCAAAAGACATCCCTGTAAATTCACCTAGGTTTAGTCTGCAGCAGAACTAAACCCCCTCCACAAAAAAGTACAGCCCCTCCCCACTCCCACAAAAAGAGGACGGTGGGGGATGAAAAGAAAGATGTTTTCTTTTGCTCTCATTTCAACACACACCACATATTCAGACAGACAGAAGTTCATCACTGTTTTACTTAATTGCTGTATATCACTGAGTGCTTTCATCCTTTATGACAAATTGTAGAAGGAAAACATCTTTGCTTGCCTCTTATGGCACCTGCTGTAGCCAGAAACCAATTTCTCTTGAACCACTAGCCAGTGAGTGTGTGATCTAAAGCTCACACAAGCTTAGTCATTCCTTCTTTATTAGATCAGTGAGAAACTAAAATATCAAAACTTCTTTATTCTGTCTATCACTTATTACCATTTAATAGCATGAGACCATCCAAGTGCTGTTATTGTACTAAAAGATGGCATCAGCATGACCCAGCACTCTCAGCTTACCACTCATCCCCAGCTAAGCAGCAAACAGGGTGTTTGATCATGACTGTCCAAGATTCAGTCTCTTCCTTATAGATTGGCATCTTCTGAAGAATAAAATCATTCATCCAAGTCTTGGCAGTTAGAAAGTCTCAGCAAATAGCAAAGTCATGTTGAGAAGTAAAATCCATCTGATACTAAACTTTATGGCATAAGAGGCCCCTCAAATTGTGGAAGATCTACACAAAGAGACAGCCCTGGACTTCACAAGCACTGCAACAGCCCAGAACACGAACCAAGGCACAGCACTAACCTCACATCCCTGGGGAGGTGCCCAGGTGCTCACTTGCCAAGCTGGATGAGCAGGAGCTAGCTCCTCTGACATTTATCAAGATTCATTCAGAGACCTGCACCCAAGCTAAGCAACAGCAGCTTAGAGCTACTGGTGCTTTCCTTGGACAATTTGCACAGATGCCAATGGATCTTCTACTGCTGCTGAAGAGTCAGGTCTTCAGTAACTAGAAAGCAAAAGAAGCGATACTATCCTGATTTAGACTGCTTCAATATTTAAACAGTACTGATTGTCCTTATAAGTTTTTCAGATAAATAGCCAGAAAATGAACACTTAGGATTTTAAGCTCTGGATGAAGCTGTGAGTGGGTGAAGTATTCCTACATTCTTTTTCTCCATACCGTACTTTCAGCTGCTAAATTTGAGAATTCCTTGCCAGTCACATGCAACAGATTTCTGCTCATCCCTCCCCACTGTATAATGGAATCAAAGATGACTTATCTGAATTATCCCATAATTGTAATTGAAAATATCTCTGCTCTGTATGTGCATTTTGCAATATGACACCAAGTTTCAATAGATTTGTCCATAACACCCATTTCAGCTGATAAATGATTCCGTGCTTGGGGAAGAAAGAGTGGCAAAAAACCAAGACTTACTGCTCTAATACTGGGATCGTGTCTTAAGGCTTAGATTGTTTTATATTTGGCAATATGAGCAAAGTAAAAACCTGATTTTTCCACATTTTTCAGTGGCCAGAATAACAGAGCAGATGAAATCACAGCAATACAAAGCACCTCTGCAGTGGTGCAAGTGAAACTATTATTCACTTCATGGCAGTAAAATGGGGTAAAACAGCTTCTAATCTGCCCTTGGGTAAAAGGCAGGGAAGCGATACCAAGAAATCTCCTGCTGGATCTAATAGGTCCCAAGGGGAAATTATGAGTCTTATCTTTAACTCAGCTGAACCATAAAATAGGATGAAAGCAGACCTGAACAGAAGACAGATTCTGTAACTAAGCTGCTTGTTATGAAATTCTATTACAAAATTTCAATAGCAATTTCTGTGTCAATATTTTACAAAATAAAAGGAGCTAGAAAGAGGCAAAAAAAAATGCAACTCTGATGGGATCAGAGAAAACCAGCTACTCTTCACTCATTCCTTTCTATAGCCCAATCTTTATTAAAGACTTTTTTTATAAGTTTAGGATTTCAAAAATAAAGTTCAGATATCTCATTATCTGTAGCTTTATGCTGATTATAATCCTACTAATTCTGAGAAAGAGAAAAATAGTTTTACACAGTTTTCAGAATCTCCTTGCACAAATCTGTTCAAGGGTCTCACATATATGGGTATCCCCTCAGGTACAAGGGTCCAGTGGCAGGTCACATGGACTAATAATGTCCCATTTATTCTCCCATGCAAGCTAGATCTTGCAGGTTAGGTTTCAGCAGGTAGGATTTTTAGATCAGGGAGATATTAGGTCGCCTTCATGTAAAAAGTAGAGTTGGGGTTTTTTGATGAAAACTTTATAGTGGCTTCCCTGCCTGCTGCCCTTATGCCATCCACTAAGTGATCTTATCTTCAAATATGTTCAAGTGAAGACAACTTTGCATAAAGAGCTTAAATTAAACGAAGCTGTCTTCACCAGAATATATATATACATACACTGTATGACCCACATTTAGTTGTTTTTTTGGTTTTGGGGGTTTTTTTGGCTCATACTGTTGAAAAGAAAATCTCTTCTGATGCACTCAAATGAGAAGCAGAAGAAAAAGCTAGTACAAGCTCTGTCAATAAATACACACTTTGAGGAATGGCATCCTAGTTCATAGCAGATTTATAGTTCTTATCTCAAGCTTCCAAAGTTCATCTGAATCTCCAATACAGGGAATTTCAATGTATCAGTAAATCTTTTAAGCCATGAAGAAAACTCACTCAAAGAAGCAATGTCCCTTATCAGTGGAAGAAGTGATAAATCTGAAATAATATATAATTCATGATGACACATATCAAGACATTACAGCAAACACTGACACAAGACCTATTTATGGCATTGCTTTGCTAAGCATATTCCCTACAGAACTATCTTTTTTCTTATTCTGAGCCAAACAACTGCTTTGATAATGCACATCTTTTCAGAGCTGGGTAAAAAAAGCAAATCTAATTCAGCATCCATTTCTCATTATAGAAAACTAGTGGCCCTCAGACAGCAACATATAGAAGTAAATGAAAATTTAAGTGCAGATCAAAAAGAAATGTGACATGGTATGGCTACTTTAAAAAATTCATGACTTCAGACATCAAACTATCCATTGTCTAAAACATGCTAATACAAATGTTAAACTGTCCTTGGCTGGGGAACAAAGTTTACCTCTTTCACATCTTTCTCAGTCTGTACTTTTTAATACATTTGTGGATACACAAGCTGTGTAGAAAGAGTCTTCTCAAATCTCTCTGATATGGTTCATTGCCACCCTGAAATTCAGAATCTGGAAATACTCTGCAAATTTTAGCTAGAACTTGCAACAACCTCGGGAACAAGGTCACCACCAGACAATTTTGGGAAGTGCATTAAATTTAGTGATTACAGATTACATGACTGGCATAAAATACCACATGAGTCAGTATCACAATCCTTGAACAGTAAAAATAGCTTTTAAATAGTTTAAATATCATTCAACAAAACTACCTGGGACAATGTAGAGTTTGAAAGGAGGCATAGGTATCTATCTGGAAAAACAAAAGAAACCATTTCCCTGACAAGGCCATTACTGGAGTTCACCTTCAAATTAACAACTAAGCAATGAAAAACAAAACACTTAAACAAACAAACTCCCCTCCCGCCAAAAAAATAAAAATAAAACCACAAACACAAAACCCCAAAGTAGCTTTGCTAGTGCAAATATTTCCTTAAGAATCTACAGGAGAGACAATGTTCTCCAGACACAGAGCAGGGAGGCAGATATTTCCCTAGCCACCTCCACACCATCAGGCATTAGCCAAACAATAGACCTGCAGTGGCTAGCAAGTCAGGATTAAACTAAGGAGAACCCAAAAGCTGGCACAGATGTTGCACACAAGTTTCACACTATTTAGCTAATTATGTTTTTTTCTCTCATCTTTTTAAATGAGTTATACAGCACAATATAATTTCAAATGTTAATATATTGGGTTTGAAGAGAGAAGATTATTCCAAACCAGGCTGTGCTGCAGTCAAAGGAGCTCCGTGCTCTGAACAGCAGCAGATGTGCTGCCTGCAAAGTCTGTTCAGATCAACCTGTGAGATACCAGGACATTAGAAGATTAGAGAGAACACTTACAGACTGGACAGGGTTACAGTTCAATTATATGGTTTCCAATATATTTTTTTTAAAAGACAAAGAGAGTGCAAAAGACAAAGAGGGTGGGTGTAGACTGGTGGAACAAAGAAACAGACATGTAGGAAACAAGGCTTACAGAGAAGTCAGACAAGAAGAATAAACCCAGTAATACATGTGCTTGGGTAAACACCACAGTAATATTGAAGCAGTGGAAGTGCAGTTGTGTCTACAAAGGGGAGTGGAACAATAATTTTATGCACACATACATTTGATATATACAGATGCACACACATATATGTACTTGTTCAGTTTAGTTAGGTTAAGGGCTGATTGAATTTGATAATGCTTCTCATCTCTTCCTCCCCCCTCCCCACAAAAAGAATGAAAAGATGAATCCCCAAAGCCACGCTGCAAACAAAAAAAAGCAGGACAGCAATTCTACATGCCCTGAGCTACATGAGACTACCTTTGTGAAGGTGAATTTTCACCCATCTTCTTCCCAAAGGTATGTGCAAAGAATATCACAACCACTTCAGTTAGGAACAAAAAGGGTAATAGTCACTGGCAGCTCCCTGTCGAGAGGAATGGAGGGCCTGATGTGCCAGTCAGACCCAGTCCATAGACAAGTATATTTTGCCTCCCTGGTGCCCAGGAAAGGAACATCACAAAGAAACTTCCCAGCCAGGTATGGCCCACTGACTAGTGTTTTTTTCAGGCAGGAATGAGGTCCCAACAAGAAGTCTGCAGATAATCAAGAAGGACTTCAGGAGCACAAGTTGTGTTCTCTACTGTGCTGCCAGTTGAAGGGAATGATGGGGCAAGAAACAAGAAGATCATGCAGATGAACACCTGGCTTTAAGACTGCAGCTACCAACAGAATTTTGGGGGGTTGATCATTGTTCTGTTTATACAACACCAAACCTACTGGCAACAAACAGGGTTCCCCTGTCTCAAAGGGGAAAGAATAACCCCATGCACCTGTACAGGTTGGGGGCCAACCTGCTGGAAAAACAGCTCTGCAGAGAAGGACCTGGGAGTCCTGGTGAACAACAAGGATCCCTGAGCCAGCAGTGTGTCCTTGTGACCAAGAAGGCCAGTGGTATTCTGACATGCGTTGCCAGCAGATCAACCAACATGATCCTACCCCTCGAGATCAGCTCAGTCGATTAGAGCAGGGTGCTAATAACACCAAGGTTGTGGATTCAGTCCCCTTAGAGGCAGTTCATTTAAGAGCTGGACTTGATGAACCTTGTAAGTCCCTTTGA
Source organism: Sturnus vulgaris (assembly GCF_052056855.1). NCBI lineage: Eukaryota > Metazoa > Chordata > Aves > Passeriformes > Sturnidae > Sturnus > Sturnus vulgaris. The sequence goes on from NC_142255.1 coordinate 10,007,459, forward strand.
ACTTGGAATGTTCTGTGATCTCTAGCTACTCAGCTGTAGTGAGGCCAGGTCTGGAGTGCCGTGTCCTGAAGCAGATCCAGCAGAGGGCAACAAAGACAAGAAGGGACTGAAGTGTTTCTCTTACTGAGACAGCTGGAGTCGGCTCTGTTCAGCTTCAAGAAGAGAAGACTGAGCTGGGACCTCATCAACCCATACAAGTACCTGAAGGGAGGGTGTCAAGTGATGGAATCCAGCCCTTCTTTGCTGCTGCCAAGCAACAGGACAAAAGGCAACGGGCAGAAACTGACGGACAGTAAATTCCACCTGAATACAAAGGGGAACTTCTTTACTGTGCAGTGCCATACAGTGGAACAGATTTCTCAGAAAGATTGTGGAGTCTCCCTCAGTGGAGATATTCTGGAACTGTCTGGATACAGTCCTGTGCCATGTGCTTTAGAACAACCCTGCTTGAGCAGGGAGGTTGGACCCATGATGGTCCCTTTCAACCTGAATTATTCTGTGATTCTGTGATATGCAAAACAGCTTAATTTTCAAATCTGCATTCAACTGAACATCTGTTCCTTGGTGCCCTGGGCTGCCTTGATTACCTTTGCAGTGAGGAAACCAAAGCTTTGCAGCATCCACTGTAATTCAGTCCAGTTTCCCCTTAAGCTTCATGACAGCCTGATCATTTCTGGCAGGCTCACATGAACCATCTCCTCTGACTAGCAGAGCCCACATTGATTTTTTTTTTTCCCCCTACAATAAATTAACAAAATTGAAAAATCTTTGTCATCTCAATTGATCAACCTGCAGTTGTGGGGCACCATGAGAAGAACCTCAGCATGAAGTTTTAATCATCAAGTGATTTCCTGGATTTCAATTCAGTTTATGTAAACTAGGCTATTAGGTGGTCCAAACTTGGCCTTTAATCAGTCAAGTGATCCTGTTTTCCATCTTTATAGTGGCATTCCAGACAAAGGTAAAAACAGTCCATTAGTAAGTATGGATTGTTTAGGTTCTGTGATAATGGGGGTTGACTAACAAAGCCAAGATAAGAAGAGGCTAAGACATACAGCAGTAATGAAACTGCCTACCTCATTGACAAACAGAAAAACCTCTCAGTTAAGTATATCAGATAACTCCCACTAAAACCAATACATTTTGTGGTACAATAAGTGCAACTCATCCCCTTCCATTCTTGGGTGTTCATAGTCTTAAACTCGTACAAAATGACCTGTATCAGTATAACTTACTCTACTTCTGTCCATAAAGCGTCAATAAAGGGGAATCTTCAACTATAAAACCAAGAATCAGACCAGAAAAACTTGTGTAAATCAGCCCATAACCAACCTTAGAGCAGAAGGGAAAGAATCTGCCACTTTGTCCAGCTAATCTTAATATGTGGAGGAATTCACCTTGCTTTATTGTTCAGCTAAGAAAGAAGAAAAGAAAATAAAGTGTTCCTGAATAAAATGTTTTCTATATTCAAGCTAGTTTATACGATAGTAGAAATTTTAAGTATGGAACCATGCATTGGCATATTACAGAATAAAAGGAACCAGAAAATAAGGAAGAAATATTCATTTGGCATCTATAGGAACAGAGGATCATGTAACAGATGGAAAGGGAAATCAGCTCCAAACACTGAACAACCTTGTCTATCACCAGCCTCAGAAGCAAAACCTGCCATAATTAGAGGGTTCCGGACAGCAAAAAAAAAAAAAAAAAAAAAAAAAAAAAAAAAAAAAAAAAAAAAGAGTGCACTAAGAAATAGAATATTATTGGTAGCAATAATTTCAATACAAGAGCAACATCTGATTTTGCTGATTTTCTTTCTTGGAAGCATTATTCTATTCTTTTTCTTAGAGATTAAACATAGCCCAAAACTTCATAAATTACTCCTGTTCTTCAGAGGAAAACCAGCAAATACTCTCTTGACTTCCAGCAATAGAGAACTGATTTCTTTCACACATGGATGTCTCTGGTTTATTCAGTATGCATCTATGGACCGAAACTTTGGAGATCTTTATTTCATAAAGCAGTAAAACAGCATTAAAAATGTTTACTTAACATCTTGCTTTAAAACAACACTTTCACAACTTTCAAGGTTATAACAACCTTTTCAGAAAGTCCATGGAAAACTGAAGTGCTTGAAATTTCTGAGAGCCCTTATCACTGTTTATAACAAAAGATCATCCTTTCATACAAAGCATCAGGTAGGAATGGTTTGATGATAGGACATATGATGTGCTATCCACTAGTGCTTTTTAAAAATCTAGATAGGTTTCACATGACAATGATTCTACTGAGTTTCAAACAGAATATATTCCCCATCTCTTCTCTCTCAAAAAAAAAAAAAATTAAAAATCAACTGAACACATAAGAACTTCAGAATAATTTGCTTAAAATAAAAGAACATCACCACTGAAATTGCTATGGCAGACTTGAAATATAATACTCTAAACCAGCTTAATTTTCAGCAAACTTTATACAGATGCTACATAGATGACATATTATTTACACCATCATAAAAATGATAAAAGGCCCACAATGGAGACCTTCAAAGTAACAATAACAAGAGATCACCTTCATAAAGACTAGGAGAGACTTTTTCATTTTTAGGCAGTTATTTACATGCGAGGGACTGAACTAAGTACTAAACAAAAATTAAATAGCTTTAAGTACCACACTAAAAATTGCCAGAAATTCAAGCTATTTTCCTGTAGCTTCCCCAACATGGGATGCTTCTTATTGATTTGCTTGTCCCTCTGATACAATAGGGCTGCACTAATTCCAAGTGCCAAGGACTGGGAAGCCAATTGCAAATTACCAGACCTTGCAAATTAGCAAGTAAGCAAACAAACCCTATTAAAAAAGCCCAGCCAAGGGTAATATAGCACATCATTTACTTTGTTCATTTGTTTTTCCAATGTACAATTCAGTCTCCTAACATTCGACTGCACAGCAGTAAGAGTAGTGGCCAGAAAAAGCATAAAACCCCTACCATCGTCTCTGTTTATTAGGTTTTTCAATCCTGTCCTCTCAGCCTGTTTGAAGAGCTAAGACTTTGCTCCTAGACACAACTCAGAAGAACAAAAATCACTGTGGTACCACAACTGTGGAATCTGCACACGTGTTGCAGCAACACTGAATGTCTACAGATGATTAAGGTGCCTTCCAGTCCACAAGAAGATATCAAGTGCCCTGTTCAACCAACAGCAATCAGCATTTGTCACAAACAATTAATTATTTATAAAGCAGAAGTAACCACAAAGAGTTTAGAATAAACTATGTCAGTACAACATATCTGTTGCCTAATTCTGATGGTGACTATTAAAAGGCTGATTGCAGACTGTCTGTAGCAGAACAGACACGGTAGAACCCCAGTATTTATTAATGGTTTAGCTGCACCTCTTCTGTTCTGATGGCAGCATAAACATAAAATAACTAGAAACACTCTTCTGCATGCAGTCATTAAACTGCAGAGAGCTGGGGCAATACCACAAGGGGGGTTGTGACAAATATCAAGTTCAAAGTTTTGCAAGGCTGGTGACATTTTCACAGTATGGATATTGCATCAAGGATTTAATCTGTATATTTAAGTCGGGTATTTTTGTTCTTATTTTTCCTGCCAGTTGTCTGCTGTTTTTTTTATAGTAAGCTGCTCTGACATAGGCTACAATTTCCAGGTTGATGTGTGTGTCAGTGCACTGCTCAGCTCTGACTGCAGGCATGTATGTACCCACAGTGGGCTAAAGTTTTAGCCACCTTAAGGCACAGCCACACTACCTCAAACCAAACAGGACCTGCTTCAGACCCGGCAGGAGATCTCTAGCACTCATGACAGTCCATTTTCTGCAACTTCAACTACACGTGAAAACTTAAGGTATTTTGCATTTCTTAAACCCTTACACCTGCAAGCTTCTAGGCTTTCTTTTTCCTCAGAAGCCCACAACATTTCAACAGATGAACAGTGTTTTCTTCTTAAAATACACTCAGGTATTCTACCTGAACTTTAGTAAAGAAACAGTATTGAGCTAGACTTCCCACCTTGCCACAGCCCTCTGAACTACTTTATGTTTTCATGCAGCTATAAGGGGAAACTACAGCCTCGGGAAAATATGATAATATAAATTGATATCACATCTATTTACTATTCACAACATTTAAAATACATAAATATGTATTTAAGTAAATCTAAACAGGGATTCCACTTTATAAGGGGGAAACTAAATTATAAACAGCAGCTTATGAACTTTGTGATCAGTAATAAGAAATAAGGCAGACATGCATTCCTGGAGAAAGTCTTAAAATTAACATGGTTTGTTATTCCAATTTAATTGGGTCAGATCCTTGGCTGGCATAATGCAATACAGCTGTAATTACCTAAATTAGTCTATGGAAATGGGCATAGCTTCAGCTATTCCAGTGCCATAAGGGGTTCATTATATGGTTGAAGTCAGTTCTTTTTTATGACACCTGCCTGAGGAGGATATGTATTAATTCCTTCATTAAGACTCTAGGATAAGATTTGAGCTAATTTGCACTGAAGTCTGGTAAAACAAAACACTTATGCCACTTCCCCAGTTTGCAGAGCACACTGCTCGTGGCATGGAATGCTCATATCACAGAAGGCAAAAGAAGCCACAAGGAATCCCAGCCTAATCCTCTCTCTTCTCTCATAACACTCCCGATGTTATTCACACACCTTCTGCCAGTCAGTCCTGAAGAAAGCTGGCAGTGTGTCCCAAAAGGAGCCCGGACAGAACGAAGTGTGAGCTCTTTGCAGCCCATGAGCTGCCTGGCAGCCGTGGCTGCTCTGTGATTGCCCAGATCCCTTCTCGGGGGCTGCCTGGGACACACGCTCCTGTTCAGCCACTTCTGCAAAGATCCCAGGCTTTGCTGCACACCTGGACCTGCTCTGGCTGTCAATAGTGCCTCGGAAGCAGCTCTGCTGCAAGGGGACATTCAGGAAGTGCAGCAGCTTCGAGCACCTCAGCACTACAGCCAAGGCGTGCAGAGAGCTCAGTTTTGTTCAGCTCAGACAGTAAATTGAGTCAGGCTTAAGGAGTGGGGTGGTTATTTTTGGAGGAGATGCCAGGATGATAGTCCAGGTCCTGTCTCTATGCTAAAGCCTGACCTATGGGTCTATCTTTGCAGTATATTCATCCAACATGATAACAGTACTGAAGTCAACCAGGGAAAGTTTTTAAAATATATATTGAATTCCTGATATCCTTGAGGAAATTATTTTGACCTTATATTGCTGAAAGTTCTCCCACAGTCATACTGACAGAGCTCTTTTGTGGCATATAAGTTTATTAGAAAAAATGCCTGTTGCAGATTTTCTGATCAGAACCTAGTAATGCAAGTCAGAGGCTCTGTTCAGCTGATTCAGTGATAGCTCTCTTCAGTAGGGAGAAATTACTTTTGTGTAAGAAGCAATACCCAGCTTGTTTCAAACCTCAGCCTCTGGCAAATCTGTCATAGCAGGAGACATTCCCTGTTTCTTTGACAGATTGGCCTGCGGCTGAAAGTTAATCTAACATGTCAGAAAAAGTATACAGTAGGTAAAGAAAAAAGCCAAAGCTAACCCTCTCAACATTTTACATCAGGGCATATTTGAAACAAACACTGATTTACAGGCAGTAAAATATTGGTCTAAGTCTTCAAATTAAAAGAAAATGAAGGCATAAAAATATGCTAGCAAAAAAATTTTAAGCTTACAAAATTAATGGAACAGAATCTGTGACCTACACCACGGATAAAAAAATACTACCACCAGCTGACATCCAAGACTGGGTTTTTCCTATTACAGATCAATTTTCTTTCTCCTTATCACTCCAAGTGCCAAATTAATAACTGGTTTCAATTATCATGATGCATAAAACCATGAATTTTGGGTACTACAACAATTAAAAATCCCACTTGCCAATACTATCAATGTCTAATTTTGTTCTTGTCACTGTTTTATATATCACTACAGCAAGCAGCCCAAGTTTGCTTCAGTTTCTCCATTCTTTCTTGCTGATAAGTCCCTGAAGTTGCATAAAATGGCATTCTCAGAAATGTACAAACATGTAAACACACTGAAGCTTTTGCTTTAAACTCGACCCCAGATCTTAAGCAAAGTTAATAGGATTGCTACTGGCTAGCACTAATCTTAGTAAGCCAAAGTAAGCCAGAACTACATTCTCTGTGGGAAATGTAGTTTTATCAGAAGTCTAAATATTTTGCAAGAATAGTTCAATGACTTGACTCCCTTGATGAATCCTAAAGCAATAATTTTTTGGGTTTTTTTACCCAGTGATATGATTCTCAGTTGTACCAAACTATTAAGATTATATTTATGTTTTTACATTTATAAAATGAAAATACTGAACATCTCAAAAATTACTTTCCATTCAGTCAAAAACCTTATAGATGAGGGGAGAGGGTTGGAGAGAAGAGGGGTCTGACACCAAATGAAAACACATTTAGCAGTTTGAAATTTTCCCAGGGGATTGAATTTCCAGGCAGCCACATCCAAACCATTAAAACAGGATGAAATTCTGCTGCTTATTGCTATTCTAAACATGTAAGGAAAATTTCATTAATACTTCTTATGTTGCCAGCTTTCTTGGGTAAAGTAACATTGGTTACTTTACATAAGTAAAATAATCCTGGTTCATCTGTAAAGTGTTTCTATTAAATAGTGAACAGTGTGAGAAAAAAAAGTGTGATGCAGTTTAATCTCTGTAGCACTTTTACAAGCCAAAAAGAATACAAAGAATGAAGCATCTCACCAACCAGTCTAAAACTTGTGTCAAGTCTCTGAATGACCTTTGTCAGTGTCACCAGAAGTATCATTTTTCACTTTTCACATCTTTAAGGTCCTAGTCCAACACTGTGGCAGTTCTTTTCCTAATCCAATAATGCCAAAATAAGGGCAATCGTTAAAGCAAGGCCTGTTTGGCACAGCCACCACTTGACGCCGTTGTGTTATTTTGCATTTCCCCGTGCTCTGCGCTGGAAGGTGCAGGGGAGGGGCTGCCCAGGTGTGCAGCCCTGCTCCCTGCTGGGCACACCCCAGCCCAGGTGCGGCTCCCGTGCTCAGCACAAATCCCTGCAGCAGCAGCAGCAGCCCGGGCTGTGTCTGCCAGGAGGCAACAGAGCCAGGCCAAGAGAAAGGAGCCACAAATCCAAAGAGCAGCAGGAAATAGAGGGAGCTTCTTCTAGAGGGGAAGGCACCATCCCAAGCCCCTTTACTGCTTTGTCCACCCTTGTACCTCCTGGCTTGGTGGCACTCCAGTTTCTGCTGATCTCATGTGATGAAATGGATGCCTGCCCCACCAGCTGGCCCTACTCCTTAATCCTTGGTTTAAGAAAAACTGGAAAATGAAGACAGTCATCAAGAGGCTCCGGCAAGACCACCCAGAAACAGAGAATCAGAAGTGTGTAATAATTTTCTGCTGCAGGGCACCTTCTCTCCCAGCCAGTCCTATTGACCTCAGCAACCTCTGTCCTGCCACCATCTCCGAGGGCTTCTGCAATAGTGGGACTGGGTACCTACCACTGTATTTACAAGACCCAGGTAAGGAAAACAGGGCAAGGAGAAATGAAAGAAGTGAAAAATGTTTGAGAACCAGTCCTATTCATTTCTACAATTACTGAAAAATTCAGAATTAAACGACTTACAAATTCTGCTCCAGTACACCTTTTGTATCTCAAAGGATGACTTAATGAATGGTTGAAAACAAAACACTAAGCATTGTTCTTTTATAATGTATGTTTTGAAAAATTGACTAGGCTCATATTAATCTAATGGCAGCTTTCCAGCCTGATAGCTTCATAATGGGCATCTTGGCCTTTCAAGAGGCTTTCTTTTAATCCCTCAGAGAGTAGAAATGTGCAATTGCATGTGAACTACCAGCCTTGACAAGAAGGAGGTTCCACATCATGGTGTGCTGCTAGCAAGCTGATTCTCCTAATAATTGCACCAATCTTTATCCTTTCCATTATGATTTTTAAGGGGGTATTTGTGACAGCAGGCATGAAGGATCACATTTGCTTTTGTGTGCATTTTGTTCCCCCACAATTTTGAGAGAAGCCGCAACAACAAAGAAAATCCCATGAGATTTCTTTCTCAGATTTAAAAAAGAGAAATACAAGTATTAAGAGTTACCCATCAATGCAGTTCCCATAATAGTCATGGAATGAGTTCCACTTGCATAGCTTGTGAAAGTTGTTTCACATTGTAAGTCCAAGCATTAAGAGAAAATTTCAGACTTTAATAGTATGGAACATCAAGTTCAGTTCTCCTTTTAGGTGAGTTCTCCTGTGGTACATTTGAAGCACTGCTCTGACAGATTATTTGAATGAGCCTGTATCATAACAGTTAAGGATTTCTTAAATTTCATTTCATACAATTGTTTAATCACTGAATACTTCATATTCTGAGCATGACAGCCAGAAAATTTGAGAGTCATCAGCAAGCAACAGAATCATATTGTCAGCTAATCATCACTGCCAAAATCCAGCATCACAGCAATGAAAATACAGGTGCTCATATGGAGAGGACCAGACACACCATAGCAGGCTGAAGCCTTTGCTCTCTGCACGTGTATCCCCACTGTAGTGTACTGCAGTCATCTAGGTGGAAACCACTGCAGGCACAGGCATGAAAGGAGTGTGAAGTACAGAGGTTTGGTTTCATGAAAGCTTCTGAGCTTTCAACGTTTCAGCTTTCTGCCAAGTCTGAATGGAAATTATGAAGCAGCTTCCCATAAAATTATTACAACTCAATCTATATGTCTGGTTTTCACTTTGGTTATATGCCGTACATGCACAAAAAGAACTTTAAAATGAAAATCTGCTTTCAATTTAGAGGAAGAATAAAAAAAAAAAATGGAAGAAAAAATATTTTAAAAGTAACTTTCTATCTATTCCCAAACAGTAAAATAGGCGTGACCTCACCAGAAGTTCTCAATTTTTTCAAAACCAATGTCCCTAATCAACCTAATTTGGCAAGATATTCTGGTTCATATGAAGTACTTACTCCCAAAAAACCATGCTTCTATCAGAGTTTGGACTAGCATTGGCAGGCCTGCTGTTCCCCAGACAGAAGGGCTGATGTTCTACTCTCATGAACACTGAGAACATTCGTTACTGAAGAGATTACATAAACACAAATGATCAAAATTAAATTGAAACAAGACCCTTCATCTCAGAGTTCAGTCCAGACATGACTGTTGGCTGTGCAGCCCTCCTGCCACTCAGGGAGCTTCCAACCACTGCACCAGAGGAAAAGAAAAGTTATTGGACAGGGAGCTACACAGTGCTCACAAATGCAGTAACACAAGGGTGTCTCAAAGAAATGACCACTGAATAGAGCCCTCAAAAATCTAGTATTTTAAATGCTAATCTTCTACTTAGGAATGGACTAGACCCTCTGATACTTTATTAAACAGTTGTTATCATTTTACACATCAGACATACACACAATCTATTTACTGTCCAACTTCCCCATGTGAGCCAAAGGGACGAAAACAAACGTCACAAAAGTCCTTGTCCTTTCATTCAGAAATATCAGCTTCAGACACTCCGCTTCCAGCTGTGAAATTAAGTCAGACTGGCATCAACAGAAGAAAAAAATATTTTCCCTTGGGATATTGTTCCCAAATACTCCCAGCAAAAATCTTTTTCTTCTAAAGGCTTCCTTTTGGGATGAAAAAAGTCCAAGGCTTTGTCCTCTGTAGGCTGGCATTTACAGCAAGAGCAGATGAGCTCATATGAAGAGTCCTTTGATTCTGAGAGAACAGTTTCAGTGCTGTCAGCACAGTACATGTGACTTCACATGTGTCTGGATAAGAAGGGAGCAGCAGATGAGAAGAGGAGATCACTGCAACAAGGAAAGGATCCAGTTTCTAGTCTGAATGCACAGAAGGTGTCACAGTGCAGCTTGCCCTCTGTCTCAACACTTCTTGATTTTGGTTTCTAACATCACAGGCTAAATCAATTTCCCCCTTCTGGACCAGTGCTGGAAGAAAAGCTTAAGCAAAATGTCTTTGTCATAAAGGATATTACTCCCCTGCAGTGCCAGATGGGTCTACAGACGTGCAATTCATCCAATATTGGGAGGTGAATATGGGGTTAGCAAAACCATTTTCTCACTACTCTCTTAAGTCTTTTTTTCTTTTGCTATCCAAAGCTGTGGTTCATGGTTTCAGGCTTTTCCCATACTGCAAGATTTAAAATCCTGAGCAAGTATACAGGGCCGGAAGAAAGGAATAACACATAGTGAAGAATATTAATTTGAATTACCTTTCAAAATCAAATCATCAAACAGAGCCACTCTGCAAACACTCTCAATCAAAAGTAAAGTATTAACATACTCATGAAGGGAATTTGATCAAATTATAACCACTTTAATTCTGAGTAAGTAATGAACTATTGAATTGCATGTTGCATGAGCTGAACAGTCCATAGTAGGCAGCTGACAAGCTGATGCCAGAGTATCCAGAGGACGTGGGGGAGATTTTGCAACACAGAGTTGTTCAAACACATCATGGAGCCACATACAACGAGTCTGCACCACATAGAATCTGCTCAGAGGAACCTGTCAGCTTTAGGGTCACAGCCTCTAGAGAGAACAGAGCAGGTGCTGACTGCAAACTGTCCCAAAGACTCTGGTAGGGGCTGAAGCAGGGAGCAGGAATCATTTCATGCAGGTATGGGGTGCAGAAGCAGGGTGGAATTGCATGGGTTAAACCAACCAACGTTACTGATTTGTGACCCAATCTTCAAGGTACATAGCTTTTAGCCTCCACTTCAGGCAATTTAGAGAGAGGGATTTTGCAGAACTTCATGACCGTTAGAAACAGGTCATTTAAGACCACATCTCTGATTAATTGTGACCTTTTCCTTAACTGCACAATTCCCTCACTATTAAGAGGGCAGACACAATTCCTTTGCCTGAGTTTGTTTTGTCCAATTTAAGGGTTTATTGTCATTACTAACATCTGGGGAAGCATGAAGTCTCAGCATTATCAAAGAACCTGCACTCTCATTTGAGCACATGAAGAAACTGCACTGAATACTTGATTGTAACAAGGAGTAGAGAGAAAAAGAGAGAAGACACTTTCCTTGGACTCCCACTGCTGCAACAAGAATGCCTCGTCTACACTGCTTTTACCCCAGTTCTCCGTTCTAGCTTCTGAAAGCAGAATAGCTTAACACCCTTCCCAGGGAACAGCCTTCATTATCTAAAAAAATGAAAATTAAGGGACTAAATAAAGTAAAACTATTCTTTGAGAACTGGCACACCTAGGGAATTACCAACAGAGTTACTCTGGGAAGACAGCTCTGGGTTAGGCTTAGGTTCTGCCTATACCTGGAAGGTGTTTCTGCATGCCTGAGCTGATAGGTTGCTGTTAGAGAAAACACACATCCTTTACAGGTAATTGATCTCATCTGAATAAATTTCCTGCTCCTCATTGGTAGACAAAATACATTTACCGCAGTTATATGTTCACTATTCTCTTGCAGTTTTGGAGAACTGATCCTGTTTAAGCCCCACTGCTTGTATGTGGTCAGAGGATCAGAAGGCTCCAACCAACCCGAGCAGTTTTGCATAGCTGTAACATGGCACTCATGACATGCAAGGCCCCATCACAAACAAACACCCTGCTCACACACAACAGCATGACAAAGGGGAAGGACAGCAGAACAGAGGTAGTTAGGAGCAGGCTACCCAGCTAAGAGTCACTTCTTTTGCCCACAGGCCTCTTCCAAGTTATCCCGGGAAGCTGGCAGATGAATTACCCTGGTAGACCACACACAGCCCATGGCTAAGAAGCCTTTGCCTTGAAAAACTGAGTTGAATTATGAAACTCTCTCTCATCAAAAGGTGCCAGGCTTGAAAAATAATGCTGCACAACCTTGCCTTCATTCAGCTGCTATGCTTCCAGTTGTATTCATTTAGGATGCAGCCTATTCACCCTGTTAGCAGACTGCTGTTGGAGGGGAACTGCAAAACTCACCCAATCCCAGCCTTCTAGTTAGAGGGCTTCCAGAATATGGATACTGTTTTAACCACAGAAAAATACATGCATTTGTCACCATCCTTCCAATTTCTCTGCCAGGTCCACTTTTTATGAATGATGGAAGTATAGAAATCAGCCAGAATCCTGCTTTCATAGGGTCCAAAGCTGGAGGAATTCTTGTGAATCTCAAATCCTGCCAGATAGGAGAATACAAGGGACCACATGATGCACACTGGATGGTGATTGAGGTTATTGTTTTATCAAAAAGCTTCTGGGCAGACAGAATTTTGTCATATTTCAGTGTTCATTTCTGGAAGCATTCTTTGAGTATTGTGCAGAAACGACTATAATCCGTCTCCAATGCAAAAGCTGTGCTTTCTTTGGGTACCTAAAGTGCTAAATAACTTTGCAAATATCTGAAGCAGCACAGCACCTCCCAAGTGACTTACCATGACAGTGATTGTTTCTCTACAACTGCAACTGATGTGAAAGAGACTAGAGATGCTTTAAGGTGGGCCTCACTGTTCCAACCTTTTGTTCTAACACTACAGTTCACAAAACACCGAGTCCACCCCTGTGTCAAACACAGGGTGTGGATTAGTGTGAACTAAAAGGGAATTGTTCTAAGGTGCTGGACTGTGAAATGGAGTGGCTGCATTCCCCTACACCAATTCTGTTGCAGGAAGGCAACCTCTAGCAGAGGGACATTAACAAATTACTGCAGGGCAACAACGTCTAAATTGCTGCAGATTCTTGTTTGGGCACACAGAAGCCAAGGCAGGCAGCTTTGTTTCAGCAAACAGCAACGGGTTTGAGACCTAGTAGTGGGCACTTCACACCACAGAGGAACATTGAATCCAACCACCCCAAGAAAGAAGCATTAAACAAAAAATCAGAGAGAAATTCAGGGTTGAGAGGAGGAGACTTACTTGAAGGCAGTAACCTGTAAGTCTACCATTGGTAAAAGCATTAAACATCTTCCAAGGTCATCTTCCTAGACATGGAAGAGGATTACTTCTGGGGCATACAGACCACTTCCCATGGTCATTTTCCCCACCTTTTAGGAATGTTTTCCTTTGTCTATCTGAATTCATTTTCACAAAGTACTTGACAGCCTGGCATAGGCTTGATATACTTCGTTTAGTCCTTGCTAATTACATAGCACCTCTGCAATTGATTGTACACTAGCCAAATAAATTCAGAAAATATTCTCAGTAAGACATTGTTTGCAACAAACTGATGCATGAATCTTTAAATCGATGCTTTAATTTCACTGCTAGTGAAATTTCAGGCAACTTAATTAAGATTCTCTTGTTAAAGGCTGAGCAAAATCCTCTGCCAGAAAGGAGGCTTAAAGGTGAGTGGAAGAATGAGCATGATATACAAGGAAGGCAGTACTCATCTTTTGGCTATCTACAATGAAAGGTTGCTCCGTGGAGTAATACAAACTTCCTAGGAAAAAGAAGCTTTCTTCTAAGGACAAAAAACTTTCCCATGCCAGATTCATCCTCCCAGGAAGTCCTGCTTAATGAAACTGCAAACAGTAAAATCCCCTACTGTCTTCCTGATGGGGCAATGAAAGTCTCAAGTTATCAAGGACAGTATCAAGAAACAGCCCTCACAGTGACTGTCAGCTGCCTAGGCTTGAGTTAAAATAGCTCTCTTCTATATCAAAACTTGAGTCAATGTTGACAAAAGTTTACCAAAAGGCTCAAAAACACATATCCTCTCTGGACTAATGGGAGTGAAACAAAACAAAACCAGCAAAAAGTCACCAGGCCAAACCACAAGCCAATCACCACAAGAGAGGCCAAGCTAAGCACAACTTCACCCCTGACAACAGTCAGGAAAATCATTGTCAATACTACACAGCTTCAACAATAACTGAAGTATTTGGCACCAACCCACCACACAAGGAGCCCACTAATCTTGTGTGAAAGATCCAGAAGCAGTGAAAATATGAGACATGAAGAAAATCATTAAATGCTCATCTAAGTACAACAGTTTGAAATAAGCTAAAGTTATTGGATTACATGATTTGTTGGCTTAAACGCCCTTTTAAGAACATAGTAAATGTTTCTATTCAGCAGCCACCATCAAATTTACAATTCTATATATTACACCTATATATTGGCAAATCCCTCTTCTTTATGCAGGATAATTTAGAAATAAGGAAAGCATATGCAACAAATTCTAATAGAAAATGCACCTTTACATGACTAAGAAATAAACAAAATGTGGACCTGGCTGTACAACACACAATTTCAGAATTCCTCACAAAGCCTGAATGAGCTCAGCCTTAGCTCAGCTGACTCTCCTGCATCATACTGCAGGACTGAGGCCCATTTTAAAATTTTCTTAACAAAACAGTCTAACATAAAAAAAACCAGTAGCATATTCTCAACCAAAACCAAGATGAAAACTGATTTCATGTTTAAGTAACACAAGTACTTTCTTAGGCAGAAAAAAGGCAAGACTTAGTTATATATCACTACAAAATAATGGTGGAATGAAGTGAAATTATGATATCTATCACCTCTGAGTCATCTGAGCTGGTTTTAGAAATGGATACCAGCAGCAGAACTAGTTCTCTGGACTGTTTAGCCACTGATAGCTAATCTATTGTTTCTTGTCTTTTCTCCCCTCATTCTCTCAAATCTGGAGTTCAGAGAATGCACATTAAAACATTTAACAGACCTCAGTGCTGTTTTGTCCCACACCACTTTAAAATAGTAGCATATCAAAAATTTTAAAAGAAATGTTGTACAGTAAAAAAATGACATTTATGCTCTATTGCTACAAGAATTTGTCCAGTTCAGAATTACTTCTCAAATATTAAAATATTTTATACAGTATTAGAGATTATTTGAGAAAATAACACCTATGTTCAGCTGGTGTTTTGAAACAAAATACAGTAAGTGTTTCAAAGTAAATTATCGTTTGTCTATAGTACTCAGTATGTAGAATTTCAGAGGGAATATTTGAAACATCCAAGAGAAAACAGACTGGCATTTACAGTTACTAAGTTCAAACAGCTTGCATTTAAAACAAAGAAACCCCACCAGATACAACACAAAGCTTTAAAGCTGTTTTCCCCTGTTTGGATATCCAAGCCTCTCTGACAGCAGGACAAGTCGAGGTTTCTCAGACTCAGGTGAAACCTTGTGACAGAGACTGTTTGCTCAAGCATCCATAGCTACCATGAACATAACCAAGTGCAGTGGTACCACGGTGGCCTTTTGTCCAACCTTACAAAAGGAGAAACTTGTCCTTACATCTACTCTAAGTATTAATTCACATTCTGCAGGCAACAGAAACCAAACAAGATAATTCTGTAATATGCAACTCACCAAGGATGCACATACATTCAAAGCAAGATTCTGAGAATATAATGGTTTTGATAGATTTAAGATATCAACAGCCATTACAACTTTCATTACAAGAGAATACAAATAAAGCAAAAGAGTTACTTACCAATACTAATGACTGCTTCAGCATTAAAAAATGAATTATCTTTAGGAGCAAGAAAGGGTATTAAGCAAGTTCTGGCACATATCCACTGCACTGGCCAAATGGGAATTACCAACATTTAGATATCCACATCCAAAGTAGAATTTTTTTTTCCCCAAAGGTAAAACCCACCATTTAAACAAGCTATGGTCACATTTTAGGTAAGAGTACTGCTGCTGCTATTTCTGCCACGAGTTTTTAGTCAGTTCTTAGCCACTTATATCAGTGAGGAATCAATAAGATGATAGCAAGCAATGCTGTCCTGGACATGTAATTAACAAAGCCCTGGTCCATCTAAGTCACAAATACAGATTGTACAGAACAGAATGTGTGAGAGAGAGAGGGGGAGGGAGAGAATTAATTATAAATGCATCTAATTTGGCTATAATACAGGCTGCACATGTGGACTGAGAAGAGTCCATGGCCCACAGTGTGTAAGCTGTCACCAAATTGCATTTTGCTAATATTTCATATCTGTAGCCAGCAAATTAAGCCAGCCAAAGTGCCTCCTGCCCAGGTAGCTTTGCTGACTGTGTTTAGATATCAGACAGACAGCTACAGCTCGGTTTTGCTTAATATGGTTTCTCTTAAAATTTCGACAGCTGGCTGAATGCTCTAGCAGCTTTTAGTCAAATTATTGCAAGGTTTCAATTTTCATCTTAAACCCTGCAGAAAGGAATGTAATCATATTATGCTAATAAATAACCAGTGCTTTCAAGGGCAACAGAGGAAAGAGATCATAAAATTGTACAGATCAAAAATATAAAGAAAAAAATCTTAAGGAGGCACAAGTTCTAATTTATTTCACATTGATGCTTCACACTGGTGGTCAAATAAATGCTGTTTTGCTTTCGGTTTTGCCATTCATTTTGATATCCTGAGGTATTGTCACCAGCAGGAGGAGAACATTAGTTGTGATGGAACATTTGCTTTCTTAGAGCTCTTAAATTCACCAAATGTCTTCACATTTGGTATATAATGGTAGAGATACACCTGAAGCAGACAGAAACATCAGAAAAACATCATCTGTTTCACATGCACAATCTTACAGTCTACTCAAACAAGCTAATTTCCTGAGAACAAATATTTAAGGCTATCTGGGCATGACTGTTTCTATCTCAAACAGAGATTATGGTAGTAAGTATCATTTACACACATAGGTAAACTGATAGATCCAGAATGATCTAGCAACTTTAGTATTTTATTACTAGAGTAGATTATGTACCTTTGGAACTTGATACAAAATCAGCCGCAAACACAAAGGACCTAAAGGCAGGATAATTACAAATGTTGATAAGCAAGCTGCCGATTAATAGCCATTCCTCTTGCACCTGACATTTGTCTGCATTTGGATATGACTCTGAAGCACCTGGATTTTTCTTAACAGCTTTGAGATTAGAAACTAAAAGGTCACCAGGATTTGATTTTTAAACTTTTCTCTCATTCAATATTTTAATTATATATCATATTCAGTGCAACAAGAGAAAAATCAAAGTAAGGTATTCAAATGCATGAATGATCTGATTATATTTTTTGCCTGTATCTGTACAGATACATCTATCATAAACACTGGTATGGAACTAAGAACATAAGTTTTTCTTTAAAATTGTTAACAATAATTAAGTATCATTGGCACACTATATTTGCATGTACTCCAATAGGAAATGCAGAATGAGGCAACGTGTGACAGAAGCAAGCTCTAGGGAGACAAGGTCACTCCATTACTAAATCCACATGGACTGTAACAGATGCCATCTCCTGTCTCAGCTATTAGAAAACACTTGATCATTTGTTCCTGTTTTGTTTGCCATGTACAGGGTAATCAAGAAAGTGACTTCTCAAGTAACACTAATATTTAGAAGGTTATTATTTTTTTACTCCTACATAGAACATTGACACTGTCCTTGTTTTAAAGGCTACAGATGTGGGAGGAACTTGCTAAACTCATCCTGCCAGCACTAGCAGAGACAGCAACGTGCATTTGTTTATCACACTGCTCTCTGTGCTTTGCAAGGTCACTGTCTCCAGACAGCTGTGAAGTATCCACCTGCAGACACAGACACAGCACAGATCTGTCCAGCACTTGTGGAACAAAACACACAAGGAAACAGTGGGGTGAGCTACTGAAAGGCAAGGGAGAAACCAATCTGCCCAGGAGTAAACACAATAATACCCATGTGCCTGGAGAAAACACCAAGCAGCTACCACACAGCACTGCTTCAGAGACCCACTTCCCACCATTCAACTGCCAGGGGAAGGCCACTAATAACACAAACCCTAGAAATCACAGTGGATGTAGAACAGTCAAAAGGAGCAGTAGGAATTATTTTCATCCCCCTCCAAGTCATCACAAATCTTCAATACAGAAAACTATTCCCATCTTTTGAAAATCCAAGCACACTAACAAGTTACAGAAACATTGGCCATACACTGTTGCTTTACCTGTTGGAAGTCTCTATTTCCAGCCCTGGATTTTAAAGACATGCTTGGCATGACTGCTCAACCAGATCTGGCTGAAGATCTTAACAGGCTCATTCTGTGTGAGTACCAGCTGAACAGAAATTGCAGCCACAGCACCCAGCCAAGCATGTCGTGCCCATCACAGAGAGCTTGCTGTGTTAAACCAGACAAGATTGCAATAACCTTGGGCTTTTAAGACAACAAATACTAATCACTGGCTGACACCAGCAAGTCCTGCTTTCTAGTGAAGAGTTTTCATTTTTGTATGTGTCACCTCAAAAACCGTCGCATTTTTAATTGCTTCAAACACTGCAATGGTGGTGCCAAGGACTCTTATCTTAAACTTGTAAATCACTGGTCCTGCTATGAAATAACATCACAAGGAAATGTTGCTAACCATGGCTAAACACTACCCACAATACACCTGTCAGACAGAAAAATAATTTCATTTTTTATATGAAGTAAGAACCAATTTATTGAGGGAAGAAAGTAAACTGTAGAGCTTTATTGCTTCCATAATCATTTTCTGTTATCTGATTCTTTCCTGACTGACTGCACACACAACTGCCTATAAACATCAATGGGAAGTACATAATGACAACTTGGGGAGGGGAGAAAAAACCTTCACCAATCTTCCCAACAGCTTTTAGAATTACCCTCTTCTCCCTCAGTTTCAGATAAAATATGTGGACATAAGTTATCTGAAAAATAGCTGTAACCTCTAAACTCTCAAAGTATAAGCTGGTATATATTTCCTTATAATAAATGATACTACCTTATTTAACTAGTTTTTAAACTAAGATATATTGAAGCCAACAAATATTACATAGAGGGGAAGTGATGTAGCCGGTGACATTAATGGGCATTAGGGAATTGCAAAACGAAAATAAAGCACTTTTGCATTGCTTATAACAGTTTTCAACCCAACTATTAACACCTGGATAAAAGATTCTCTTAACTCTGGCAAAAAAGACAAAAATCAAACAAAACAAACACAAACAAAAAATCCCAGTCCAAGAGAAGGTAGCATCAAAAAAATGTGTAAAGACAGAGAAATGAAAGGGGGTGTTTGGCCTCTGTTGCACAGATGCTTGGGGTGTCAGGCACTAGCTATGTAAGGTAAAAATATGTATGGGACACTGATTCTAACAGCTCAGAGATAACACACAAGGGCATCCACATCACTCAAAAATTATTCCCCAGCAGGTACACAGCCATTATAAACCTCTTCCAGAATTAGATCTCTCCATTATTTCTCAATTCCAGCACAAATAAAAATTACAGTTTTCTATCCCTATGGGTGATGTGGGTTTCACAAGGGTCCATCACTTCACAAGACAAGTGGGAAATAGCTGTATCACTTTATGAACATTTTGCATAGCTCAGCTTGACTGTTTGAGACAGACAGGTTTCTATAGGTAAGATCAAAGTGGGGTGTAGGAGGAATCTGACAGGAAAGAAAAACTATGAGTTAGATAAGGAGCAATCCAACAAAGATTCAAACTACAATAAAGAAGCTATTAGCTTGAAGAGACAACCTGCCTGCAGCCAGCAGTTATGTGCTTTTTCCAGAGCTAAGGGAAGAAATACAAGATAAATAAGTAAACAAACACCCTGGTCCATTGAAGAATGGGATGAGCAGGGCCAATACATTGACACTTTCAGAGGATGCAGCTGTCAGCTACCAATCCAACCTGTCAGACCTCGAGTCAGCTGGCATGCAAACACCACAAAGAGCAGTCAACAAAGCAGTAAATGCAGAAAGGCCCTTCTTTTTTACTGTTGGGTGAAGAAATAAATTAACATTTTAGGCTTTGCATAGATAAGTCCTACTGGGCAAAACTGCTCCAGCCACAAAGGCACCTAGGCAGGTGAGAGAGAGAGTCTGATACACACAAGAGCACATGAGCACTACAGGCAGCACTGTAACACAACATCAGCAACCAGGCTTGAGAGCCAGAGGCAGCCCAGCCATGCAGAGCAGAACTCAGGTACAGCCAGCCCATGTGAAATAATGCCCTCATGCCAGCCCATGCCACAGCACATCTCCTGAGCTGGTGAGGAAACAAACCAGGGTCATAGCACACGGCTGTGTAACTCTCTCCATACGGCCCATCAGAAACATTAATCTCATGTCTCACTGATTTCCAAGGAGGTACAAGAAGCATACACATGTAAATTACTCTCTTCCCTAAAACAGTGAAAATCACTTAATGCAATGACCACTTCATGCCTCCCTTGGCACAGAAACAAGATGATGATTTCTACCTGACCCACAGGATCAGCCAAACACATCCCAGAAACCCCTAGAGTTCTTCTCAATGCAAGTGCAGGTTGATGAAGCTCAAGTCAAGTATTTAGTCAATTTTATTTATAATCAAGCTTTCATAATACAAATTTTGCAAAACAAAGTGGTTTTTTCGTTAAGAAAATATATATATAAAGTTCTGTTAGGATACACTTCCTTGCCATGTGCCTCGCTTACCATGCCAGAACAGTTCTGTTTTCCAAATTCCAATCTTGATTTTCTCTGGATGAACACTGGAATGAGCAGACTGACAAAGGACAATGCAGTTAAACCCTCTTTAAGAGAAACAAAGGTCAAAACATGGCTTGGCAGTATGTTTCCTGCTGCACCCTCAGTAGTAGGAGCATTATAACATGTTCTGCACAGGTAACAGTGTCAGTTTATATCCACACACACATTTGCAAGCCCTGTCCCAGTAATATCATGAACAGGACATGGTCCTCTCACTGAACTGTGTTTTGAATGATTTCTTCTGTGAACAGCTGGAGGAATGCTGCTCTCCCAGTCCTCAAACAGAAGACTTACTGACAGCCTGGAAAAAGCTCTGTTGCAGTACTACACAACAGAGCTAGTTTCTTACAAGCCATTTCCAGTTCCACGTTGCAAGACATTTTTATACTATCAACCGAATAATCCAATAAAAAGCAGAGGAGAGCTTTAGTTATAAGCAGCAAAATACAAAATTCTACCACAGATAGTGCTGGGAAGATAAAGTCTCTTCTCATAGACTAGAAGTGACAGCTTTGCATTAGAAAGCAGCAGTAGATATTCAAAAGCTCCAGGAAAACCTGTAGTAAAGGCACCAAAAATCAAAGTGCAGCTGCTCTTTTTACTGTTTAAATCATTATATATTAGCAACAAATCTTGTTGTTGGCCAACACTCAGAAATGGCATATGGCCAATAAAAGGTTCAGTGGAGTTTTCCATCTGTCACTGGAATCAGCTATGGCTCCAGCTCATACATAGTAAGTTTAGTGTCATAATTATTTGTGTACTAGATGTCAACCACTCAGTCTAACATAATCATTTGACTACACAATTTGCTAAATATACTGCCCAAGTAAAACACACAATAACCATGGACCTGCAGCTCAAGAGAAGCATTTACAGGGTGTAAGGCCAGCACTAACCAGAGATAAGCCTGCATGCAGAGGGGACTGGCTTGCCACAATGGGCTACACAAATCCAAACACACCAATGGATCCTCTTGCTGTGTATCAAGGACAGTAAGAGGCACCATTCTCTTAGTACAATCAAAAATATACCAAGTCAGTCAGAGTGGATGAGTGAAAGTGGACACAACATATTTTTTTGTATTACAGATTCTAAGCATATGGATTTACTTTGCTGAATTCACAGTCCTGCCAGCACAAGGAGGCTGACAGACTACGCTTTAAACTATTTTGTTTCAGTGTAGGTTCAGGAAATGCCTTAGTAAGAGTATTGTCTGAGGTTTTTAAAATTCCTTCTACAGCATTTTCCATGAGTTTTTAACAGCTGTGGAATAACATTTTTTCTCCCTCCCCCCATAGCACTCCAATGCTATGGATCCTGCACTGATAGGTCTTTAGGGCTGTATTTAGATCTGGATTTTCCAGGCACTGGGATTTGTATTTCCATCAGCCAAGAGTCACAGTCTGCTTGGTCCCAGATCTGGGTGCAGGCACAATCAGATTTCTATATTTTTTAGTTCAGACAGAAAAATCTGCAATACTCGAAAATGCAGAGCTTTAACAAAGTGGGTGATGTGGGAGTGGAGGGGAGGTGTTCTAAGCTGTGCTGGAAGTCAAAAGCAAGAACATTTTTGTTTGTGCAAGTTTGCAAGTGTACTCTCTCTTCCCTAAGCTCTACATCTGCTCCAAGAGAACTACCAAAGTACTTTAGAGCTACTGGATCTGACCTGTGGCTGGCTTTTAACATTTAGAACCTGGGAAGCTGGAAGCATGGTAAAGAGGGATGTAGGAATTCACTGAAACCTTTCAGAATATTTAATAATCCCTTTGTGGTTTGGTCAGAATTGGCACAACTTCACAGCAGTAAGCTGATTTGCACAGAAATGGCCTCATAGCTCTAACAGATGCTAACAGCACACAAGAACAATTTTTTGCTGCAAACAAGGTCCTATGCATAGAATTGCTTTGTTCAGGATGGAGAGCAGAAAAAGATTATTAGAAAAAAAATCAAAATACCTCAAATAAAGAGAATAACTTAAATGCTCAACTCAGTTGCTGAAACATTAGTTATCTTCATCAGAAATGAAACCTTAGAGTAACCAAGACACTCTGTGAGGCTAGCAGCCATAGCAGGACCTATTTCAGAGCAGCAGGGGGAAAGCTGAGGATAGTCTTGAGCATCCAAAGGTCAAATACCCACAATTATTGAAGGCTAGTGTTTATAACATTTTCAAATTCTTGGACAGAAGAAAATCCTATTAAGCAGATTCAATATTCAGTATCTCAGGGATGATTAAATTGAATAAGACCAGTTCACGGGAAAATCCAAGAATCCATTTAAAGCCATTCCTTATTCCAAGTGATTTTTTACTTGGCTTCAGTGGGCATAAACACCAAAAAAGTACAATGAGAGGCTTCACACAGTCTTAACCCAGCCCAAGTTCTTAAGACACAAAAAAAAAAAAATCAAGATGCATTTCCAGCCAAAAGTGTGGAGGTCGTTCACAAAGCTGAAACTCTCATAACTACTCCTGTTCAAACAAATGGGGGAAAATGGTGGAGAAAAACTAGTACATTCAACTACAAATTTCTCAGTGTGGCAGGTGAAATCCAGCAGCAACAGACTTGAGAAAGCAAAATATTAGCTCAACATTTGCAAAAACCTTTGAGCTAGCTGTTCCCATTCAAATTGAGAGTAAAGAGGGTCCAGGGTGGGCATAACAGATAAAGAGCCAAGGCTTCTGAAAGCAGATCCACTGGATTCATGCAGTTGTTACTAACAGAGTACCTATTCAATTTCTAGCTGATTTGTTTCTATCCTCACCATTTTTTAATCCCAGCTGGTGACTTTCAGCCTGTTAAGCTGAATCAGGTATTCATTCAGGCAAACTCTAGCTGAGAAATCTTTGGCAATGGATGGGAACATCCAAAAATCATCCAGGAAAAGGTAAGTCATAGTTGTTTGTAAAAACTTACTATAAGTAAACTAGTCTGTACTGAAACAGCTTTCTTGGATAGCAGAAAGAGAATAGCAGCAGGAGACCTGGCTTCCATTTCCATCCCCTGCTTACAAGGAAAATGGTCCATGAAAGAAATTATATAAACTTGCATACACTGTGCACATTGTTTCCATAGTTGTTGATTATGTTTATCAGTGACAAATTACTACAATGAAATGATGTTTCTAGTGGCCAGGGAGCAGATGCATAAGCTAGAAGCTTTTAGATTCCATGACATGTGAGAATATGAGATTTCCGTTTTAGCAACGGAAGAATATAATAATTGTTTTATCCTGAGGGAAAAAGTTTCAGCTCTATCACATCAGTTCTTCTGTCAGCAGAACATGATTCTTGTGAAAGATACAGTATTATCTATATATTCTGTGCCAGCAATTAAGGCATCAATATGTTCATCTTTTTAAGGTCTGATAGAAACTTCAGAAGTTGCCTTAGAATATTGACAACATTATGTTCCAGCATCTACAACAATGACAGAATTACTATTAAATGCATGAGGTTTTAAATATTCTGTATTTCACAGTGGAGCTTTTTAAAGTTTGCACTGTGATGGAATCAGTAGTAACTCAGCAGAAGTTTATGTCAGCTTTAAAGACACTCAGCCTTTTGACAAAACACAAACTGCATTTCTGGTGATATCTCACGAGGAAGCAGTGAGGGGCTGCACCAAAGCTCTCTAAAGAGACACATTCCCAGAGATTGCAATAATTCTATCTTTTAGTTGTCTGCACTGCTCAGTTTGAGCAGTAATAGCTCCATCATCTCCTCTGCAGAAGCACAGAATTGATTTTGTTCCTTTGTCCTCATGTAAAGATTACAGCATTTCCAGAGGAAAGGCAGGCACCTGCACATATGTAGTACTTGTATATTAGTCTGGATACAATTTTCATTAACTCTACCCAAAATATAAACTGGGAGAACTGATTTACCAAGAAGTTTCAGCTGAATTTCTGCCAGTTTTCATAAACTCCAGGTTCACAGAGCTATCTATCTAGACCATCTTTTTGCATACAGCTGTTCATTTATGTTTTACCAGAAGGTTGTTCTCTTCAGTTTGATGCCCCAAACAGCCCCCTTCATTGCAGAACAGGCTTATGCTTTCCTGTCCAGCCAGGTTGCAACAAAGGCCTCTGCCCCAGCTCCTGAGAAAACTGCTCTCCACCTTTATTTTCTCCTCCTAAGCAAAAGCACATCTAAAAAGCAACCAAGATAATTTTGCCCTGTCAGCTTCACCCCTAAGGCTGCACAGGAATGAAGGGAGGAAAAAAGAATTTACCGGAACATCCCACAATGCACACAAAGTGACAAAGGCTTAGTACCACAGTTACTGCACCAAAAACTGAAGGTGCTTTAAAATGAAAGAAGTCTCCTCTAGAATGATGCACGCAGGAGTAGAGTTTTGCAACACATTGTCTTGTAGCAATCCATTTCTGAAACAGAGAAACATCCTCAAATCAACATCATCTATTACATTGTAAATAATGTTAGTACCTGCTAAAACAACTTGGTAGCCTATAGGCTAGAATTAAATGTGTCCCTTTTCTATTATGTCAATAATAATTCTTTTTCTAATGCTTGTTCAGTTATAGGAATACATGAAAAGAAGCAATCACATTGGAGAAAACATGTTTTGATGTTGTTTACACAGACACTTATGTACTGAGAGTTTATCTCCTGAGATATAACTGAGATTATAGAATTTGCAGGCAATAACCATAAGAATAATATTTTAATAATAAGAATAATAATTTTCATTTTATTTATGTAGCATATAAATGCCCAAGTACTTGCAAATTCAAGGTCAGCCGGAAGTTGCCAGAGCAGGTAGATTGTTTCATTAGCAATGCAATGAAAAACAGCAAAACTTCAACAAACCCAGCAGATGCACTGAGATCACAGAGGCTGTGACACACAGCCTTCAACACACATCTTGCTCTCCAAAATGCTTCAAGAGAGGTACACTGAAAGGACAGCAGGTAGCAGATGAAGCCAAGCCTCAAGACAGCCAGAGCAAGAACTGAAGTAAAAAATTTCAGAGCAAACATAGGCTTCAAAGAGTGGGAAAACCCAAGCTTATACTCCAGTGTATGTACAAGCACAATAGTTGGTTGAAGTGTTTGTGTCACCAGGAAGAGGAAAAAAAGCAAGTGGAAGCAAAAATCACAGAGACCAGAACTCCTTGGTGCATAAAACTGACAGAAAAGAGAAGCTTAGAAATTGCAGGCAATGAAGGAATTTTCTGCTCTGTTTCTCTTTTGTCCACAGAAAACAGACTTTGAATAGTTGAGGGATGGGAGGAAAACAAAGCACCAATCAAGAAAACAATCCACCCAAGGTGTTAGTAAAGAAATCCGTTATTCACTCATTGCCAGTATCTACTCCCATTTATGTGTTATGGTGTATTTACCTGACCCCTGGAATAACCCTGTAGAAATAGAAGTGGATTTATATCTGGGCTATTCATAAACCCCTGGAGGGATGGAATAGAGCAACATGAAGTGATCATGGTGCAATATTACTATTATCCATAGGACACCCCTCACAAGCCCCATCATTTTGCTCCATTCTTTGGCCATCCTGCATTCAAACACCTGACTTAGGTGCTTGAAGGAGGCTGGCTCTATTTGAAATCTTTTTAGACTGTGTGCAATCTTTTGAGCTTCACAGCCTTAAGATGTTCTAAAGGCACTATTGAGACACAAAACAAGAACTACACAAAGAAGCCTCTCTACAGTATTATTACTGGCAATAGCCCTACTCTCTGGGTATATGTAGGTATTATATATGAGTGTAGCAAGCCTTTGTGGCAAGATTTTCTGCTGTGATCAATCTAGTTAACCACCATCAGTTTCATGATACCACAAACGCTGACATTCACAATATATCCCAATTGTCTTAATGAGAACTTCTGACCAAAGGAAAGCAGTTAACACGGAGCAGCACTCAAATAATAATGGAGAAATTCTTACTTACTTAAATCTCAAAAACATTTAATCTGAGACAGGTTTCATTTTCAGTTTGAGAGATTCCTTCCATGTCCTAAGTAGACAAACAAACCACTTGATGAGCAAGCTAAGACCATGAGAACTGCTGTAGAACTTTACCACATAGGCAGCAGATGAAGTGATGGAGGTCACTGGGCCTCAAGATGGAAGGTGCAATTTTGTACACTTGAATTGCTAGAAAAATAGAAACCCCCAGGCACCAAAATGAACAGATTCAATTTTCTTCAACTAAAATTAATACATCCTCCTTTAAGCAGGCATTCTCTTGAACTTGAATTCACTTGAGAACCACCAAGAAAAAACATTCTGCAAAGTAGTTTTTAGCTTTTTTGACATTGTGGTTACCCATTAGATACACCTTTATCTGGCCATGAGCCACACTGCCACAGGTGATGACTGTACTCCTCAACATGCATGACAAATATTCCACAACTGCAATCCACACAGAAGAGCAGTCTCAACAACTCCCCACACTCTCTTTGATTATATCATCTGAATGCTTCCATGGTCCACATGCCAAAAATAACTATGTTGCTCACTCCTGGTGGCTGAAATTATTCTGAAGGCAGACAGACAGCACTATTGAAAAGCTGGAAGCTCCCTGCATTTAGCTCACTTATAATTAACACTCAAGTCTAATTATGGACTACCTAAAAACATATAGTGTTCACTACTGCACAGCTTAGAGTCTACAAAAACTATTTGTCACACGTGCAAGGTCAGAACACAAAGGCCAAGAGACTTAGAATAAATTTGATTCACACCAGCCTGCACCAGCTACCACAAATCATTCCTCAGCTCAGCAGTTTTCCTGGTTGTCACTAGGAATTGCACTTTAGTTGTATCTTCCAGTGGTCTTCAGAGATATTCCCAGCAAGAGCATTTGGATCTTGGAGCTAAGGGTCAGAAATCAAATCCTTCCCTTGGACATTCTTCTTAAGCCACGAATGCATTTATCACCCCTTTCTTAAATCATGAGATTAGCTTGAAAATAATATTGTCATGTGCTTATTTGTCTCCAGCATTAGATGCTCAGATTCTCATTTTCAAGCTTTCTTTACAACTATTTATTTGGAAAAAAGAGAAAGCAAGCTCTAATTCTTGTGTGGCTAATGCACATCAAGCCGATGCTTTAAGAAGAACAGCAGCCATCATGAGAGTTGGCAACTCTCAAATTGGTGGTTATGAAGGAAAGAATATTAAACAGCTATCATTAATCTATCTAGACCCAAGAAGTGAGCCATGAAATGCTGACAAAGGGGAATATCTGATCTGACAATGACGGTATATTTATCTTTTAAATGAAGAATAATGGAGTTACACTGAAGAGACTCATTTTAACTTTGCAACAGTAAAGTATTTATCTCATCACCTTAGGTTGGTATCTGAGCACCTCAGGGTAAGAGAATTTATTCTATCAGCTCTTTTAAAGGCCACCATTTTACACTCCAGAGATGCCACAGGAGCTGCACAAACAGAAGAAAAGGAGTGTGGAAACTGACCTTCTGAACAGTCCTGATGCAGCCTCCCATTGCAGCAGCAGGCCAAGTAGTCAGTGCCTTGCTCATCCTCAACTGCTTTTCTGCCAAACAGGGATAATACCAGATTATCACAACAATACTGAGGTTTGGGCCATGTTTTGAGGATGAAAACATCTTCACTTATTTTGTTTCCCAGCACACACACATTAGGCCCTGTGACTGGGAGCATAAGTGGTGTGTGCATGCACAGGCTGTCACAGAAGAAAAGAACAGCTGGGCACAGGCTCTACATCCTGGGGCAAGAGCCAGAACACTGAGGTACAGCTAACATCAAGCTGCCCTCATATCAGCCCTGTGGCTGCCTGAGCATCCTCATCAAAACCCAGACTAGAATATTTTTATACCGAGCTCTACCAAAAAAACAAATCCCAAAAACCAAAACCACAAGGCAAGGATGATGCAGACACTGATCTGTTTTAATCACTGTGATTAAAACAGTAGGTGGCAGCTTGAGTTATAAGAAAAATTGAAAGTGTGTTTATAATTAGGTAAGCCAGAGAAACTCAGGATTACTACACAGGTATAATCACCTATATCTAAGTTAACCACAGATTCCTTACAAGGATCTATGCCACCCTTCCCTTCTCCCATAAAGACTGGACCTCACACCATAAATAATACTTTTTTACTATTTTAAGCTAGTCATGAATTCATCATGTCATCCCCATATCTCTTTTATCTAAAGAGTGATCCCACCAACAAGGACTAATACCCCCCTTAAGTTCTGATAAACTCACCTGCTTTTCTCCCTCACTATCCATGGTCTGTCTGCTCAAATTGTGAAAAAAGTTGAAGAAAAAAAACCTTTCCAACAAGCCAAAGCAAACGCTCTGCTTACAGAAAAACTCCTTGGTCTTGTACTGGAATCCCACTCTCCTCACAAGAAAATGAGTACCTGTTTTGTGGAGATACAACAGCTGATCCCAATAAACATTTTCACTCCCACCTGCCCCCTAAATTGCACACAGCTGGAGTCACACTTCTAGACAGTCCAAGCTCCTTTTGCTCTGTTGGGCAGCAAACCAAGTCCCTGTCCTCAGTTGTGTGGGACGTTCAGAGCATTGCAGCCAGCTCACACTGGATTCTGGTCACTGGGAAAGGAGCAGCAGCTGCTGTAGTTTGATGCTCCCTTACCCTTTCTGAGGGCTGTGCTCAGGCAGCCATAGGAGCCCTTTTGCACTG
Source organism: Sturnus vulgaris (assembly GCF_052056855.1). Classification (NCBI taxonomy): domain Eukaryota; kingdom Metazoa; phylum Chordata; class Aves; order Passeriformes; family Sturnidae; genus Sturnus; species Sturnus vulgaris. Next base: position 10,036,660 of record NC_142255.1, read on the forward strand.
GTGGAGCATTAGTGTTAGCAAACAGTCACCCATCTCTCTCCTTAAGAAGCTCTGAAAAATTTATTTATTCATTACTTTTACTACTGGAGAGTAGAACTTAACCCTAACAGCAGCCAAAAAATGCAGCAGCAGACATTGAATCTGCACTAATATCCGACCGACCTCAGCTTCACAGAAGCTCTCTCACACTGCAACAGCCCAGGCCTGGCAGCCAGCAATGCTGAGCCAAAACCTCCTCTGGCTGCCTGCATTTCTGTGCTGGGTCAAGCATGCAGACAGGCAGCTCATGGTTCCTCATGAAAGGATATTGGGGGCTTTTTTTTGTTTGTTTGTTGCCTATCTTCAGGGGTGTTCTTGGCAAGGAGGGTGCAAGTGCAGCACCCTCACTCAATGACTTCTCAGCAAATTAAGTGGACTTAAGCCTTCAGTAAAATCAAAGCTCTGGCTTTGCTTCAGCTATGCATGGAGAGGGGGTGCCTATAGAAAGGAATTCGAGCTTGAACACAGAGTAAAAGCAGAGCAGAGCAAAACCTTCAAATCCTGAACTCACATGACTGAGCTTTCCTAACCATTCAGCGAACATGTTGCTGTACCAGAGAGCTCGTTGCCATCAGAATGGCAGGCTTAGAAGTACTTTAAAGCAATTTAAAAAAGAGCCCACCAGCAAAAAATAACTACTTTGAAATGAAGCCGCTGATATTAGAAAACTGTGCTGGAGTTTTAAGAGTAAGCCAATGATAAGTTTTAAAGGAAGAGAAGCAGTGGCAAGGAAGCCACTTAACTTGATAACAAAACCCTTCCTGTTGACCTATGTAAAGAAAGAGCCACCAGTAATTTAGACAGGGAATTTTGTACTGTCTTCTCTGGTGGAAAAGTGTGATTCAGAAGAAAATCCTTAAATCTTTCCAGACAAAAATTATCTATTTTTTCCTGTAAAGCAGGAGAAGCAGTATCTTCTCTGTTGCTGTCTGATTTTCAGAGAGCACACAGAACTCATTGGTGAACATTAGTTAATGCCCCTAAAAATCTTGACTGTTAAAATCATTCTTGCTCTAGTAAATGCTCTAGTAAAAAGCATTTTAGGTCACAGAGGGATCAGAAACAGGCAACAGCAATTGCTGCAGAATTTGTTGTTCCAGGCCATTTTTCTCATTGTTCATACTAGAATAGTGGCTGTATGATTATGTTTGATTCAATACAAAAGGAAAATACCCACTTTTTCACTTTTATCTCCTGTATCCTACAGAGGGGTTGAGCACATACTAGCCAAATATCATGGATGCAAGGAACTTGAGGAGTTTAGAGGGATTAGATGCAATGAAGCAAAACAATCTGTTCCCATTTTCATTTCTTACTCACAAATGTGAACATCAGCCCTGCACCTCACAAACAAGTAATAAAACAGACACTCCAAAACTCCATTTGGTATCACAGGGTTATAAATATTTCTGGAGACATGTCTGCAACTGATACAAGGGAAACACAACTCTCTTCCTGAGAAACCAGTGACTGGGGAAGGGGCAGGGGTGATGACTTTACAAAGCTTAAAGACTGCATTTTACTCTATAATCTTCGGTTGTACTCGTGACTTCATAGTGGAAAGGTCATCAGACAAAGGAGTTCAGTGAACTGGCTCTGAAGGCAGGAACTGTGTGTGGGTCTGAGCTTTGCCCTTGCAAACCATTCCCGTAACTGGTATGGCCATCTGCCCTGCTGAAGGGCGAGCCCGGTGCTCACACAGCCCGGCACAGAGATCCTGGGAATCAGTGGGAATAAAAAGAAATTGTCACAGCAGAAAAAAGGTGCGGAGGAGCAAGCTCCAATTCACCTTCTAAGTGCCGAGACACCACATAGCACCTGGATACCGCGGCACCTGGCACCAAGAACCTGGCACCACGGGCGAGCCCTCCGTGGCCAAACCCTTCGCTCTGCCCCAGACTCAAGGCCGGACGGGGCGAGGCCGGAGCGCAGCTCCCTGTGGACCCCTCGGACGCGGCTCGGGCTCGGAGGCGCTGCCCGCAGACCCCCGGGCCCCTCGCTGCCGGCGGCGAGCGGCGGAGCGCTGAGAGGGGCAGTGGGACCCCCGCGGGGTGTGGCGGCCCCTGCGGGCGGTGGAATTTGGGGGGCGGTGGAATTTGGGGGGCGGTGGGACCCCTGCGGGGTGGGGCGGCCCCGAGGGGCGGTGGAGGAGGGCGGGGAGGGCGCGGCTCGCCGTGACGCTCGCGCCCCTCGCCGCAGCCCGCGCTCTCGGAGCTGCTGCCCGTGCTTGGAGGAGCCGCTCGCTGTCGGAGGAGCCGCCGGAGCTCAGAGGAGCCGCCCGCGCTCGGAGCGGGCCGGGCGATGCGGGCGGGCGCGCGGCGGCGCGCGGCGCTGGTGGTGCTGGCGGCGCTCGCGGCCTGGGGAGCGCGGGCGCAGCGGCCCCGGGACCCCGCGGGTACGGGCGGACCGGGAGGGGACCGGGAGGGGACCCCGGGAGGGGACCCCGGGGTCCGTCCGAGCTCTGCGCAGCGCGTCCCGCGGGCGCCTCTGCCCCGCCGCAGGTGTGCGGCGCTCCGGTGGCATCGCTGCAGCGGTCCTTGCTGTGCTAGAGAGCGAAATCCACCGGAGCTCGAATCCGCAGACGTCCCGCGGCCTGAGGAAGGGGAAGCTGTCAGGATATGTAACACTTTTGCACTCGATTTTCAGAAAACGGGACGCGTTGCATCCTCTCGTCTTCATCGGAGTTTCCTGAAGGATTTTTCACACCGCAGGAAAGGAAGGATGGAGGAATCGTTATCTACTTCATAATTATACTGTACATGTTTTTGGCCGTGTCTATTGTGTGTGATGATTACTTCCTACCTTCCCTAGAGATCATCAGTGAATGTAAGTGACATCCTGATCTTTTTCCGTAAAACTGAGCAGCTTGGCATTAAACTTTCTCTTTTAAAAAGCTTCAAAGTTAAGAGTGCTCTGAAAGAAAACTGAAAGTTTCATTTTCCATGCACAGATGTGTCCATACGATATTTAATTTGATACACTGGATCAATATTTTATTGAAAAAACGTACTGATTACACTGCACAGGTATTCATTTAATATTTGCTTTCTTTCTGCCTGGAAGAAAAGCTGAGGAATCCTCAGTGTTAACTAAACTGACAATGTAACTTTGAGTTGCACAGTACTATATCCAGGTAACTATTAGTAAAAGAAAAAAAAAAAAAAGGAGAGATGGTGATGTGTGAAACCAAAACTCTTCCTAGGGTTGTTTTTCTTTGAAAGTAGTGAACAAGTGTCAGGAGGAGCTACTGCTAACATATTAAAGGTATGACACAGGAGGGAGAGGAATTCTATGGTTACCACAGTTCTAAGAAATCTAATCAACCTGCAACAATTCCCCTGGCTTCAGCAGACCACTGAAGAAAAGAGATGGTCTTGGCAGAGAGTTCGGCTTTTCACTGCCAAGAATTAAAAAAATTCCCTAGGGAAACTCATCCCTGAATTGGAAAACCCTCTCCAAATCAGAATACTTACAGCAAATGTAAGCTTAAACACTGCCATAAGAGCTGGTGTTTTGTTTATTGATGATAAATAAGCATTTGTCAGACTTTTGCCATGGCCAGCCATACGTCCCTGTACTTTGTCTGCAGGACTTGATCCACGGAGTGAGTTACATTTCAGAATGTCAATTTGCCAGAAAAAAAATCTCGTTTCTCTTAAGCAAGACACAGGCTCTTATACTGTCTATACAAAATGAAAATTTAAGATCACAGCACTGGTTTGAATTTAACTAACATTTCTGGTATGTGAAGACACAGTAGTACAGATTTCCCTAGAAGATAGACAGACTTGATCTGGATCATATGACAATATCAGACTACAGCCCATGGAATTTCCCCACAATTATTACCAATAGGAAACATAGTTAAATCTTGCATACAAATGCTGATTTTACAAGATATTTAAACTAATTTCTGTAATGAAGTTAGAAATAAAACTAACCCAATAGATCAGGCTAATTTTCAATATATTATTTTACGAATCTCATATAAATGCTATATGAAAATACTTTATTCTATTAAACTGTAGTAGTAGCTATTTATACTAATGAGAGTAAAGGGTGTTGGTTACTGAAGTATCCATTTTTTTTAAGCAATTATTTTTGTTCTATCCTCAGGCCTCGGCCTCTCACAGGATGTTGCTGGAGCAACTTTTATGGCTGCTGGAAGCTCTGCTCCAGAGCTTGTCACTGCTTTTCTAGGTAAGAGATATGTTTTGTCCCCTTATAGCTTAGAATTCTTTTCCTTGCATGCCAAACTGAAACATACCAGAGAGTCATTTTCCTTACAGGAGCTTTCGTGACAAAGGGAGATATTGGAGTCAGCACCATCCTTGGATCAGCAATATATAATCTTCTTGGTATTTCTGCTGCTTGTGGGCTGTTTTCCAGTGTGGTATGTATCAACTTTGATAATTCTGCTCCTAGGCACCAAATAGGTACCCTTTCTCATTTGCCAACAAAAGCCAAGAGACTTACTATGACAACTGCCAAGTTTATTATTTAGTAGCAAAACCAGCATGTAATCAGTTTTAAGATAACTTGCTATGAAAGTTTTTAAAAACACTAACTTGTTAAATATCATACTTAAGTCATTCCTAAGAATCTTTAATTTTTACATAATATAGAAACAACATATTGATGCAGCATTTACAGCACTTAGTGAAAGTATTACAGAGAGGTTTAAGAAAAGTACATGACTGATCTGCAGGTTTCAAGGCTGTCCTGTTGGCCGCTGTTCAGAGACTGTCTGGCATATACCATCAGTGCAGCAGCGGTCCTTGCCATGATATCTGACAACAGAATTTACTGGTAAGAGCACAAGTAGTGTTGAATTCCTCTTGACTGGAGATTTGTGAGACAGTGTTTTGAAAAACAAACAAAAATCCCCAAGCCCCAAACTTCCAAGTAGCCTGAACTGCCGTTCACTAACAGAAATAAACATCCCGTTGGAAAAAGTCACAATGCTTGTGAAGATTATTACCTAAACATTCAAACTCTGCATATTTATGAAGTTTGATCTGCATAGGTCTGTCTGTACAGACTTCACAATTTCTATCACAACTGTTCTGACATAGCAATTAGTGTTCAGCATTTACTCCTTTTGAGCCTTTCCTTTCACAGCAGCATTGTTCTGAAAAAGATTTGTCTGCCAGGAGATCATGAGTTTCTGATGTTTTAACTCCTCCATCAACACTGAAACTCCTGTTACTTCAACAAGACAGTCAGGTCCAGCATTAAGTCTCTAGAAGTTTATAATTAAAGCATTACATGAAGACTCAATTTTGCAAACATCAGGAAAATGTTCAATCAGTAAGATCCCCTGAAAAAACATGCAGCTATACAGTATACAAACAAAGTTCTGCAGGGGAGGGGAGTTTATCAAACTGCTGAAGGACATGGGGACACTCACAAACTTCCATGACAGCAGCCATACAATTGCAAATAGATGCTTTTGTGTGTTCTCCTTTTGCTATTCATGCAAATTTTCTCTCTCTCTCATTATGCCCACAATTGGGTTCTTTTATACTACATGTCATATAAAACTTGTTTTTCATTCTAGGTATGAAAGTGCATCCCTATTATTGATATATGGGTGTTATATTCTGGTACTATGTTTTGACATTAAAATCAACCAATACCTCATGAAAAAGTTCAGTCCCTGCTGTACATGTTTTACAAAAGCCATGGAAGAGAATGCAGAGCAGCAGCCACTGGTTGGATGGAGGGATGAGAGTGGACCTCTAATTCGTCAACAGTCAAGAACAGACAGTGGAATTTTTCAAGATGAGCTGGACTACTCTCAACTTTCAACAAGCTTACACGGGCTCGATGAAGTATCTGAAGGTACAGGTATTACACCTGTCTCTAGCACTCCACATGCCTGTCTGCATCAATTCTGATCAAGAGCAGGTTCTCAGAGAGTATTAAGATTTTGCTCGCTAAAGAACTCCAGCTTAGTATTTAAGTAGATCATTATTATAACCTGGAATATAACATTGAGCAAAATCAGAATGATGGTTTTCATATGAAGTTAGGTGCTAGAGGAATGCAAGGACAGTTGCACATTTGTGTCATAGTAGAACTTCTGTCTTTGTTGTATTTGAAACTTTTCAGCAACACTGCCTGTAAAATGCACTGTCATCCGAAAGCCACAGGGGTACTGTACTAATATAACTATTTCCTTATGACAGTGGAAGGTTCATAGCCCAAAATATGAATAGTATCAAAGTAAAGGGATAGCTGTGATGTGGCCCCAGGTCGTGTTTCCTCTTGGGCAAAAAACAGCAGTTGGTACTTACTCCTGGTAAATGTTACAGGTAAACCCTCATAAAAAAATTAATTTTCATCCACCTTAGTCCTCCCCTGGTGATGTAATAAAAAACATTTTAATCATAGAACACTGAGTTGGAAAGGGATCTCAAGGATTATCTGGTCCAAACTTCCCTGGCAAAAGCATGGTCCCAAATGGGTCAGCACCTGTTCAGCTGAATCTGAGAAGTATCCAACACTGGGGAATCACCACTCCCTGGGGAGATGATTTTACTAGTGATTATTCTCACTGTGAATAAATGTTTTTCTTGTGTACAAGCAGAATCTCCTCAGAAGTACTTAATTTCAGAATTTTGTCCAGAGAGATGTAAGTACGGGGTAATACTACAGCTGAAACTTCAAAAAGAATTATTTTTCATCTTTTTTCAGTATTCTCACAAGTAGAAGACAGTAATATACTGTATGCTATGGATTCAAACTTAATGCTACAATTTAAAAGTTACTTTTTCTTCAACAGATCATCCGAATGTCTTCACCATGCCTGAAGCAGATATGAAGAGAATTTTGTGGGTGTTATCGCTTCCTATTATCACACTACTCTATTTAACTATACCAGATTGCAGAAGACAGTTTTGGAGGAAGTGGTTCATGGTGACATTTTTAATTTCAGCAGCATGGATTTCTGCAATAACTTATGTTCTTGTATGGATGGTAACAATAGCAGGTAGGTACCAAAAGTGGTGTTGCTATACCAGTGAAGAATCACTGAAAAAGTTGTGAGGTTTCCCTGTGAGGTCTCCCTTTAAAAGTCAGTTTAGCAACTCAGACTGTGATGTAAAAAAACACAATAAAAACAACAGGAACTTACGTTTGACTGCTTAGTTGCCACCCTCTTCTATCCAAAGATCCAACACTTTAGAGTTTAGCTGCTTCACAATGCTTACCATCACATGAATGAGAACTTCATGTAGCTACAAAAAAACTGGTCTATTTTTAAAAACAGAGTTTCACTAAACTGCTTCATTAAGCAAAACAATTAGACACACACACAACAATAAACTTGTCATGCTGAAAGCTGACAAACATGAAATCCACTAAGACTGGATTTAGAGGTCAAAGTTTTTGGAAAAAATCTGTAATTTCTACACCTGTGTTTTTCACAAACATTACAGTAAGAGATTTGGCATTAAATTAACTGCCAAAACACTTCTCAAATGGTGTTTATTAAACATTCTCGGAGTGTGTATATGTGGACCTCTTAAAAACCTGCATCATAAAGTGGGGCAGTAAAAGGACTGCATTTAAGTGAGAGAGGGGGTATGAACTTGTATGTAAAAAACCTTCTCCTAAAAGTACTTTGAGGTATTAAAGGTCTCCTCATTTCACTGTTTCTCATGTCAGCTTGAAAGACATCCAGTTTTTAATTTTAAGAACAAGCAGAAAACAAAACTAAAACTCTACAGAAATTTTTCAAAGCTTGCCATTTTCACATTATAGCTCACTAATCCTACTCAAGTATTCTACTAGTTCAGATATGAATAGCTCCTTGTTCAGTGCAGAAACAGACCAACGCATTCAGAAAACCCTTGAGAAATTACTAGTAGATCACTGGATATTATACCCACCATGTAAACCCTGTGGTTAAATCATTTTCCACTTGTACCTACACAGCAAGGGTTCACCGTCTGGATGCTAAAAGCCTTTGAAACAGGATTCAAGTCAACATTATTGCTGTTCTACAATACAAAGCATTAATTCATATGAAAGTAGGTACAGTGGAGATTCAGAGTGTATTAGTTCACTTTCAAGAGTCATCACAGGTAGTACTGGGGTCTTTGGCCCACTACTTCTAGGTAAATTATATTCTATTTACATGTTAAAACACTACAAGTTAAACACACAGTATATTCAAGTTCAGGCTCTCATGAAGGTTGACTCAAAGGTTCTATCATTGCATAATCAGCCTATCAGAATGTCACAAAGGTATCATAGCTGGGCACTAAACTGGGATGGTCAAGAACAAAGTTACCTTAGAACATCTTTCTGTTGCTGGCAAAGAAAATTTAACTACTTATAGCAACACATCGCTACTGATACACAAAATTGGCAAAAGCCTAGAAAGGTAAGACTATTCTGTCTTGGTGGTCAGTTGCCAGAAAAAAAAAATGAACCACTACACATTAAATAGAAATCTATCTAAGAAAAAGAAAAATTAGTTTCTCCTGAGTTTATATTCTGTTTCATAACGTTCAGAGGGCTAGAAACTAATGTTGGATACATAAGGCTGGTTCATTCGTATTTCACCTTGGTCTGAACCATTATTTTCCAGCCTGGATGGTTTATAAAAGCTGATTTGTTGGTCCCTCATCCTACAAATCTATTAGAAGTGGTGGAAGGACAAAGAGTACAAATTCTCCAACAGGATCGTGTTAGTCCCTCTGAAACCAACAGTTTCAAACATAAATTTATGGGGCTGCTCTAGACTAAGCTGGTAAGTAATAGACAAGCATTGCTGACCTAGCTTAGCATACTGCCTCTTATTTAAATGAAATTGCTCTTATTAAATGTGTCAAAATATTTCAAGTAAGAACTCTGATTTCAACAATAAAAAAATTAAGATACATTTTAGTGAACAGAAGTTTAAGCTTAACTAGAGGTATGAGATACTTCAGCATAATGTTGCTTCTGAATGGTTCAACTGCTAAAAGAGTTTTGAAGAATCCCTGCATTTTAAGTTAGAAATTAATACAGTTACAGGACATTTGGGGCTAAGAAAAATAGAGATTATGGAAAAATAAGCTGACCTTCTAATAACAGTTTAAAACTTTTTTTTTTAAATTCAAACAAGTATTTCCCTAAAGGAACTCACACTTATATGGGGTTACTTGTACTTACAAGTCATATAAAAATCCTGCGTGTTGATTCTTCCAAATCACTTTCTAATTGGAGTGAAATGGTAAAGGCATGTAGTTGAGACAGTATTCTCATATCTTAATGACTGTCCTCCCCAAGAAAATTCATGTGCTTTTTCCCCTCCCCCTGAGGGGGTTAAAAAGAATGATTATAAGTTATTGCTTCATGAGATTTTTGAACACTAACAATGAGATGCCCAAAACTGTAAGAGAGACTATAGTATTTTCTAGAAATTGAGGGAAAAAAAGAGTAGTAATTTATGAGATATTTAAACTCCTACTTTTATCTGGAAGAAAAAAAATCACAATTGTTATTGTCTTGACCACTGCAGATTTGAAGAACAAGGAAAAGGGTATTTGTTGTTCCTCTTTAACTGCTTTGTGGTTCAGTCATCTCACATGTAGTTAAGGTTAGCTGACACATTCCATTTGAAATTACTGTATGATTACTGATTCTTTCTCTAGCAAACAAAGTCCAAAGCACTTTCTTTGGATGAACTCTAACTAAAACCACACTTGGATTTCCTACCATTATTTCTCAACTGCAGGTGAAACGCTGGGAATCCCAGAGTCAGTAATGGGTCTCACATTACTCGCAGCAGGAACAAGTGTACCAGATACAGTTGCAAGTGTGCTGGTTGCTCGAAAAGGTAAAGATTTTAGTATTTAGGCTCATGCCAATGGATGTGTTTAAAAGGTACTAGAAAAAGAAAGAATTCCAGTCAACATTTTGATAAATTCCAGGAGTAACTTCAAAATTTGTGCTCCAGATTTTAGAGCTTATGTTTACTAAAAATAAATAAATAGCTTACCTGAAAAAGCTGTGGCTCAGACATTTAAAAACTTCTCAAGAGTATCTCAGAGAAGTATTCTAGATTGGTTTAGTTGTTGTTGATTAAATATTACAGTTTTACTGCAGAACACAACTGTAGGTCTTGGTATTTTAAACATAACTGGACTTTATAATAGCCTATCTAGCTTAATTTTAAGTGCAACTGTGCAGATGCTGGTGATTTAGGGAGACTTTCTATGGTTGTGGTACCCATGTTCTGTAGAATCGTGACTATAGTTCTTCTGACGAAAAATCTGAAAAGGGTGCTCTGTGAGAAACTGAGGGCTGGCAGTCTGTTCCTCCAAAACAGTTTGGCAATTTCATGCAATACAACTAAGCCAACTTATTTGTACTTCTTCTTTTACAGGAAATGGAGATATGGCTATGTCTAACATTGTAGGATCCAATGTGTTTGATATGCTCTGTTTGGGAATACCCTGGTTTATAAAAACTGCCTTCATAAATACATCAGGACCCCTAGAAGTGAACAGCAATGGTCTGATATACACAGCCATTTCTCTTATCTGTTCTGTTGGTTTTATTTTTCTGGCAGTTCACCTGAATGGCTGGAAAATAGATAAAAAATTGGGAACAATTTGTCTTGTCCTGTACTTAGTATTTACTGTATTATCAATTTTATATGAACTTGGCATCATAGGAAACAATCCTACAAGGGTCTGTGGTAACTAGTTTTAATCAGTGATTATGCTGATGAAAAAAATAAAAGCAGGAGAAAACAATCAGTTTCTTCATTTAGTCAAAATAAAATTAAAAAAACTAACTCCAAACTCCCATTGGGCTCTAAATCTTATATACAGAACTAAGTCATGTCATTAAAGTAATATTAGGTAGAACAAAAACATCACAGCCTAATTGGAGCCCTTTCTTTTAGAGTCAAGAATTACAGTATGACTACAACGCACATATAAAACCAAAATTCTGAAAAAGACATCTACTTTTTACATTACAATGTTGATACACACTGGAGGGGAAAAAAAAGATCAGAAAACACCAAATAAATCCCACTATGCAATCTGGAGATTAACAGAGAAAATGGCTTATTTTATTAAAAACAGTATAACCATTCATTTAAACTGAATGACTAGAGACACTTGGCCTAATTTTCCAAAGGCACTGAGCATCCAAAGAATCCACAGTCTATAGGGACCTGCAGGTGCTCAGTGCCTCTAAAAAAACAACAAAAATCAGGCAAATTGTCTTTAAAAACCAAACATAGTAAGATTCAGTTAACAAGAATCACAGTATATTAAACACTATACTGTTAAAGGCTGGTGGGATTTAAAAGTTCCTTTTTACAGCTTTTGTAAGCATACAATGTTACTAAAAATGACTTACTAAGATAGAGAAGCTAAACAGACATAGGAATGTTCCTGAACACACAGTTTTAAATTATGCATTGCGATCCAAGCGGACATCAATTTCTCTGCCACTGATTTTTATGCCGTTCATTATCCTACAGGCCTTTTCAGCAGATTCTGGTGAGTCAAATCTGACTGTTCCACAGCCCTTTGATTTTCCATTCTCCATTTTTATTTCTGCAAACATTACATGACCTGAATAAATAAGTTAAACAGCGGTTATTTCAAGTTCTCACTGCATTAACAAATTAAAGAACTCACAAGTCATAAAGAAAACATTTTTAAGTAAGATCTAGGGGAACATACTATATTGGCACTTTCAGACTGATGGTACATTGACTCATTCAGGCAAGGTGACACAGCACAAAACAGCAGGAAAGAATCCAGATCCGCTGTCTTGAATCTTTCCTGAACTATGCCTATATTTGACTTCAAGTTTGAAACAAAGTGCCCCATAAGACTCAGGGAAAGGTTTGTGTTTCATACTGACACAGGTGTCATTAATAGGCATTAACTGAACTGTAGCTTAATCCAGTCCACCACGTTTATCACAAAAACACACCAAGCAATAGTCACAATCAGGCAATTTTGTTAAGAAGCTGCAGAGCAAAATTAAAGCCTTTAAAACAATAAAGTTACCAGGCTGGGAGCAGTGGAAAAGTAGCACACACTATTCAATTCCTGCTGAGCTTCCTTGAGGTTGGACATTCAGCTCACAAGGAAGTATTTTTATCAAGATGTCCTGGTACCTCTGAGAATGTTTAGTTCCTTGGAGCTAATGAGTTTTTGCTTACGGTGTGTTGTAGCACACCCTTCCTAAGCCCCTTGAATGTCACAAGGAACAAAAAACTTTTCCCTGAAATACAAAGCCTTTTACTTTTAAATATAATGTAAGACTAGCCTTTCACTGAAAGAAACTGAACACTGGGAAACAGTCTTTGTATTTCCTTACAATACTGACATGAGCACAATCTGTTGCTTATAATTCTTAAAAGCAAGTGAACATAATTACTACATCCATTAGTTCACAAAGAAAATAAAAAAAAAATTCTGAACTATCTGAAAGTTGCACAGGAAGACCTGATAAAAGAAAGAACCTGTTGTGCTATATCTTCCATCTACAAAAAAAATCAACAGCTTGTAATTTTTCATAGTTGAAATGCAAGGTTTAATTTATATCAAAACTGTAAACAGCTGTATGATGACTCTTAGGCATCAGTAGTATGTTTTACATTATTTATCCTGTCTATCCAAAATAAGAAGTCATCCTGTAATTCAGTTAAAGCTCTCCATTCTAAAGTGTGTTGTCACATTTTTATGACATGAAAAACATGTCATGTATTTCTACACCCAAGCTTTATTTTTCACTTATTTCTGTGAAAAGACCAACTTTTCAGTATTAGATAAAAACCATTATTGAATATTTGTAGCAAACCTTTATTTCTTAAGATACAGGGGAACATTACAGCCTGCAAATATGGTCGTCAGGATCATCTATATGTATAAGAAAACCTGTAATGCTACAATGGCAAAATTACCAACTCTGATTTGATGCCACACCATTTCTGAAGTAATGCATGACCTGGACAGACCCAGGCTTCTGCATATATTTATCTCATAGGAAACACTACATTATATACTTTTACTGGCCAGGAAATATATCAAAAAAAGAAAAATTTCAAAGAGTAATTTTATTAATGGAATAGGTTAAAGTTTATAGCAACTGAGCACTCAGAGCCAGCATAGCCCATACTGTACTTTGGTCTTATGTTCTGTCATGCCTAAAAATTATTTATATAACTCAAGAAAGCTGGGTGAAATAACAAAGATTAAGCTAGCCAGACTCTTCTTCAGAGTCAGACAATAGCCTTCCTGTTGTTATCTAATAAACACCATGTAACACATGAAGTCTCTGGAGATGAGCAGGGGTAAGGTTCATATACATACCACATTGACTGAATTTCTCCTTTAGCTTCTGCCAGGTCAAGTCAAAAGGAAGCTACAATAAAAAAGTATTATTGATAACAAAATATTACAATGAGATTAAGAGCAGGTAATCAAGCATACACACAAAATACACTTGTGGTTTCTATATATTTAATTGCTTACATTTCTCACAAATATCTGGTTGCCTTTAGAGCCTAATCTCTCTCTCATGCCACTTCCCATTGGGCCAGGCACAAATCCTCGATCGATGTCCATGTTCCTGTCCAGGCCTCCACCCATGGCTGGTCCCATTCGATCAAAACCAGAACCCATCCGATCCATTCCCATTCCTCCAGCCATATTGTTCATACCACCCATTCCACCACCTACACAGAGAAAGAAATGGAGGATAAAATAAAATCTCCTTTTAGTAATAAACACACAAGTATTTGGTATCAAATAAAGTTCTTGTGTCAGGAGAAGAATAACTTTATTAAAACTGCTGTAATATAAACCATAACTTATACATGCACAGTGATTTATTGAGGAACATGGCTAGTATTTTAAGACAAAGTATTACAAGATACAGAGTGTCAGTTCTAAAATAATAGTAAAACCAAACTGCATCAAGCTATTAGTCATACCATCTAATGCAGCAAAATGTTGAACACAAGAATTCAGATGTAAAGTCTGTCTTGTTTAATTAATAAAAATATGATACCCTTTACCAAAAAGATCAAATAAGTAACTGTGGCAATACTTTGATACAGATAATTTGATCACATACACTATTTTTATTTGGCTTCCTGCATTTACAGTCATCTTTACTTAATGCAGCCATACCCATACCCAATTACAAAATCTTCTAGAGATGGCTGGTTTTTTTGCTGAGAACAGAAGTTACTGCAAGTACTGTAAACCTAAGTGTCATGGTTTAAACCCCAATAAAAAGTACATACATGGAATAAAATATACTAATTTATTTTATATAAAGAACAAAAAGCAATAGCATTCAAATACTATAATATTTCTGGATTCATAATTAAAAATGAGTGTACAGTAGAACTATCAAGATCATGCATGAGGGACCTTCTCTAAGCCTTATGCCTCCTAAGATTGGCACTAGCAGGATTTTAGTTTCTCATCTGCTCTAGCCTGAGGAACGGAGACAGTTGCTGCAATACAAACTCAGTATTGGAGCTTTGCACAAAATTAAACTGGGTGATAATCTGAAATTGAAGGCTGACTTTTTATTTCAATTATGACAGATTACTGAGGTTCAGCTTCATGAAGTTTACTCAAATAACTCTGCCTGTCTTTTTTTCTGAAACACAAGTTTAGTTTAATCACTTCTCCCTCCAAACTAGAAGTTGAAACCATTCCAAAACTAAGATTAAGGGAAAGACTCTATTAGCTAGTTTTCCTCTGAACTTTTACCTCAACAAAACAGCTTTGAGAACTGTTAGACTTGTCACATGCAACAGAATTCTACTTCCATCAACAGCAAGGCACTACACTACAGCAAGTTCCTCTGACACAAGTAGGTGTACACGGTATTGTTACATTGCCTATGCATTTATGTTCTATTGAAACAAGTTAAACCTACTCATTCCAGATCTTACTGGGCCCATGCTAGGTGCTCCCATTCCTCCTGCAAAAACACCAATCATTGCACCACCTAAACAGAGAAAAATAATGAAGTGACATACACTGAAACCACCAGTTAGTGAAAAAAACAAAGCACACACTAATGAAGTGCACTGATCTCAATGTTACCTGGCAATATTTTTCTATAAGGGCACTTTAACGTGTGTCTTTACTATACAAACAAAATAGGAAAATCTAGTAAGTAAAATTAAGTTTCTCCTTTTCTACTACAGGATTTAAACTACTCTGATTTCTTTCTAGTTCTTCTCCCCTCTGACAGCCTGCCAGCAGCACAAACATGATAAAACTAAATTCCCACATTGGGAAGAACAACTCAAAACTCAAGGCTTCATCTTATACAAACTTGATAGTATAAAAAGTCAACAATTCTGCTGCAAATTAAACATCCTCAACGCCACTCTGATACTATAGCCCAATCAAAAGACACCTTCCTGGATTTCAAGGTTACTAAAACCAAATGCCTTCATAGTATTTCTTTTTAAGATACCATTAACCTAAATATTGTTACAGGAGTACATTAAGGCCTTCCCTGATCAAACAAAGTATCTATTAAAAGTCCCTACAGTTTCCTTCCATTATTTAAGTTTAGGCTGGAAATCTCTAATTTTTCTTCTCAGGACACTACTCAAATGGTCAGATCACTGACAAACTGTAAATTGAAGCTTGCTGGATCTACTGAATTAAAGACACCCACATCTATTTCTCACAGTGGCCATGGTCATGAATTTCTAAAACAACGTGTTACCAGAAGACTCAGAAGCCTACTGCTTACAGAAACATTTAAAACTGAAGTGGCCTTGCATTTTCACTCAGGAAACACATGTTTATGCAAGTAGCCAGAATTAAAGCATACACTTAATTTCTAAAACATTTATCCCAAGGCCTTAAGACTAGCTCAAAGGACGAGCTTATTATGTTCTTACCACTTCTACACAATTATGAGTATTGAAGAGAAGCACACAACAGTTCCCCTTTGCTATGACTTGCCTCAACTAATATTTTTTTAACTAAATAAACAAATCAGTAAATCAAACTTTTAGACCACGTGAATCTTATGCTCATAGCAGTTCTTCTCTTTCAAGGAGGTAAATTAAGGGAATGGAAAAGTACAAGAAACAGGGAAGAGGAAGAACAGCTGTCTCCTATAATGCATTTTGTGTTCAGTTTTGGGCCCCTTACAACAAGAAGGCCATAGATGTGCTGGAGTGTTTCCAGAAAAGGGCAACAAAGCTGATCAAGGCTCTGGAGCACAAGCCTTGTCTAGAATGGCTGAGGGAGCTCGGATGCTCATCCTAGACAGAAGACTCAGAGAGGACCTTTCTGCTCTAACTACCTGAAAGGAGGTTGCAGAGATATGGGGGTCAGTTTCTTCTACCAAGTAACAAGCAATGGAACGAGAGAAAATGGCCTCAAGTTAAACCAGGGAGGTTTAGATTGGATATTAGGAAAATATGTTTCACAGGAAGAGTTGTCAATCATATAAACAGGCTGACCAACGAAGTGGTGGAGTCACTATCCCCAAAGGGATTTAAAAGACGTGTACATGTGGCTCTTGGTGACCTGGTTTAGTGGTGGACTTGGCAGTGTTGGGTTAAAGGTAGGACTTGGTGATCTTTTCCAACCTAAGGGATTCTATGATTCATCCAGGTAACAGCACAGTAACAAAAGACAAGAAGGCTCCCCTGGTGAGCTCTTCCACACCTCTGAAGATGGAAGAGTAACTCATTCGAGGCAACCCCATTGCCAACAACACCATCGATAAACAAAGTAATGCTGGCTCAGTTACAGAAGCAGCCAATAAACACCATTCTGAGCTATACGAGCTCAGGAGGCAGAACAAAAACTGAGGGCACCAAAATTCAACAGTCCTGTCCAATGCTACCTGATCTGCAGTAAAAACAGTATTATACCATGCATTTGTAAAACAGGCTTATGGAAGTTACAAAGGCTGTACATGGACAGCTTGTTCAGGATTATGAGAAGCATATACTTCAACACCCCAAAGATTTAATACACCACAAAATAAAGAGTATGAAAGTAAATGCTTTCCTCAAATAGATATTCCATTTATATTTTACAGAGGAGGGGGAAAAACCCTCCATACCTGAACTTCTGTCTTAAGTGGTAACTGTAATGAACACTCAGATTACATCTTTACACTAATGACTGGGGGAGAAGGAACAGAAAATGACCAAGTGAAACAAGATCTCCTCTTCTTCTACAAAAATTATTCCAGTACTATGTCACAGAAAATTTAACAGTTACCATACCCATCCTTCCAAAAGACTCTCCAAAACCACGGTTCAATGCCATGTCACCACGACCAAATTCTCTTTCCATGTTTGCTCCCATTCCACCACGGAACATTTCTGTAAAGAACAAAGCAAAAAAAAACAGGAATATTTCTGTTATTTACGTTTAAGTTGATGCTCCTACAATGCTTGTTTCACAGCTTCTTGTTTACATAGAAGTGAGTCTAATGCACAAGTCAGACGCACCTATTACACACTCAACTCTCCTGCCAGTTCCTATGTCTCCACTCATGCAGCTACTTCATTTGAACTCATCTATATTACCCACCCCTAAATTGAGAGCTTTTAATAAATAAGCATTAGCAAACTAGTAGGTGTGCAGGAACGGTGTTCAACTACCTCCCATTCGGTTGACTCCAAATCCTCCCATGTTAGGCATTCCTTCCATTCCACGAAATCCAGGAAGTCCTGTAAAATAAGGAAAAGTCTTTTCTATACAGTATTAAAAGAAATATTTAAAGCAAAAAACTTCATTGCACGTACCGCCTCCCATTCTACTCATTCCACCAAATCCTGGGCCGTCTATTCCCATACCTTTAAACCAAAAAGATAAACAACACTTAGTACACCCTAATGGATTTTTTAAAAGTCAGAGTTGAAATCTCAAAAGCACACTACATAAGGCTTGCTTTGTCAAAAATCTGACTTTTTCCAAACATAGAAATGACAATTTTAAACTTTTAAAATTTTTAACTAGCTCTGTATAACTTAAAAATGAAGCATATGGATTTACCTCCTGGACCCATGCTCCCCATTCCACCACCCATGCTCAGCTGTGTTGCACTGATGGGCTGTCCACCTGGTCCAAGCCCCATACCAATGCCACCAAGACCACCTCAAAAACAAAAAATAAAGAAGTATGATCAGAAGAGAGACCTTCCTCTGTATCACAGAGATCACAGTAAGCAAAAGTGTTACTAAACTGTGCCAAAAAACATGGATCACCATATACTAGGTGCAAGGAGTAGTAAACAGAGCAGGTACTCACGAGGTAATTGGGAGCTTTTGCTGTCCACAACACGGAAGTCTTCATGAGGAACTGATTTGTCATCCTGATAGAAAACAACGACGTTATGCTATGATCCTTTCAATGTTTTGCCAGAGACATATAAAGTAGAAAGAAATGAAAGCAACTTACCATTTTTACATGCATGGGTCTATCAAACAGGAATTGTCCATTGAACATAGCTGAAGAAATGCAAGTCAAGGAATCTTAAGGAGGCAATTTTAACTGTTTCTGAAGAATTCATGTAGTAACTTCTTATAAGACACACAGTAATTGTACAGAAATATCTTTCCCTATCTTATCTTCAGCAACCCAATTTAAGGGCCAGAAGACGTAATACATGCTGTTAGGTACATTAGTTTCACAATTGCCACACTGCCAGGTATTTTAGTTTTGTTCAACATCATGAGGAACTTTTAGAATTGAGTAGCAAATTCAGTCATTACAAATGTAATCTGCACATTATTACACTTTAGTCTCTGTATCATAGCTACAAGACAAACAAGCACCATTTGCAAAACTACACATTGCAGAACCATTAAACACTAATCAATATATGACCAATTATTTTTCAAAACCAAGGATACATATTGCTTGAACAGCTTCAATTGCTTGTTCAAAGGTAACTGTTCCCATTCCTCGACTCTTGCCATCTTTATCTTCTTTGATGTCTGCACGCTTCACAGTTCCAGCAATGCTGAATACCTCCTTCAGTTTCTTCCAGCCAACTTTGAAGTCAAGCTTAAACACAGAAATACATCAGTGATTTCAGTGCACATCTCTGTTCTGCCACTACATTTGGAAAAGATTTTCTGCATTGCTGTTAACTCTTCATTGACAAAGTGCTTGATAACTGCAAATACTTGAGATTTTGTAATATACATACACTGTGTCAAAGTCCAAAAAGTCAACAACTTACTCTGTGTACATGTATTTTACTTTAATCAACACAACACCATTGGGTTGTTTCTTGAGAAGAGCAGCTGTAATTCCATGAGATCTCATATAAATACAGTAGTCTTTTGTGCTAATAAAGTACTTGAACCACTGTATTTGTTGGAACTTTATTGTGTTAGTCTAAGGTAACCAGCAAGATAAACTGAAGATATATTTAATAAAAAAGAAATGCAATTGTAAATAGTGAAAAGATGTATAAAATATTTTTGAATCAACAGATGAATGCAATAATTAGAAGTGCATGTCAGTCTCAAGAGTTTAATATATGTCCAAAATCTGAACACATACCCAACATTTTCAATTGAATATACTAACTGTGAACTATTTCCAATCTCTTCTTTATATTAAAACTGAACTACACGGGTATAAGATGTCTTACAAAGATCAAACAAAGTTATAAAACACAGATTTAAGCTTACATTGGCAACAAAAATCGTGGATCCAAGCCTGCCTGCTTGCAAATTACTGATAACCTCAGGAGGAATGTTTGGATTATTGAGAATAGAAGGTGGTAAATTCATCATTCCAGGTGCTGCATCAGGTCCGTGTCCCCCTGGAAACTGCCCTCCTCCCCGCTGCAGTGCCCTACGAGCATGTTCCCCTTCAGGATCCTGAAATGTGGGCACAAACAAAGCCACTTAACCATCAACAACTGGACTGCAACAAACAAAATGGTACCATTAGAAATTCTGCATAAACCCATCAAAATTATCAACTAAGAAATACACTTGTCCATGTCAGAGGGATCATGAACTGAATTAGCATGGAGACCTAATTCCCTCACCTCTAGAGGTGGGTCCTCTCAGATGAGGGCTGAGGCATATTGGCAAAGCACTTGTTGAGGAAGCGTGCACTGCCACTTCACATGCTGTACCTAGCCTATGGACAAGTAGAAAAGATTTCAAGCTAAAGGACTGTTAGTCTAGCACTCAAGACCTGAATTTATTTAGTTAGGTGGTGGTTTTGTATTATTTATTAATACCCTTTTTAAAATTGTAACAGGACAGGAAGAGCTGCATCAGATGCCATCATATGCTGCAGCAATACAACAGAAATGCTGACGTTATTTCACTTTCCAGAGTGCTCAACTTCTCCATTTCCAGCCCCATGTTTGCACACATGTAGTGGTTTAATAGTTAGCTCATTCTGTGTCATATTTTGAAGCCGGTAAGCAATATAAACATAGAATTACTTAGGTTGGAAAAGACCTGATGACAATAAGGTAAGAGAATATGAAGTAAAGTGTTTTAACAAAAAACAACATTAGATTATTTTGACTTTAAGACATACTTTTTGTCAGTTTGCTTGGCATAGTATCCAACCTTCTGCAAGACAACAGGCAGTTCAGCCCATTAAGAAAACTTCAGAAATAATGAAACTGGAAATTATACATCAAAGATTCTCAAAACGCTGTATGGTCATCTCAGGAGTTTAGCATCTTCACCATTTCAAATTCAAAACAGCAGCAACAAACATACCTCTTTAATATTCAGGGGTCTTCCACTAAGATCATATTTGTTCATAGTGTCTAATGCCTTCTTAACAAATTCTTCATCTTTGAATTCAACCACGCTTAGAAAGAGACCAAAACATTTAGAGTATTAAAATAAAGTTTAACATGCTAAAACTAAAAGAATGTTTGGATAGCAGTGTGCTTCTACACACATAAAAAAAGAAACTTACCCACAACCCTACATCCACGAGATTTGTCATCATATGTAAAGAGAAAACAAGCAAAAAAACAAGAAGTCAGTCAGCACATATGACACAGCAATGAAGATTCCAGTTAAAGATCCCAGTTCACTGTTAAGTAACTATACAAGTTATTTTCAGCTTCCAAATCCGTAATATATGCTCTTTAGTGGTAGCCAATCTGAATTTCTCCTGCTTTCTCAGCATACATACCAGTCAAATGCAAGAGAATACATTGTCTCTTAAGCTCTTTGAGTCAAACCAGAATTGGAAAAATGCCACACAGATCCATGTAAGGACAACTGGGAAGAGGAGGTAGGAGGGAAAGGGTGGAAAGAAAATAACCCCAAAACATAACCAAAAACCAATCAAGACACTCGTGATGTCATTAAAAGCTGTCCACTAACTACAAAATTCAAATCTACCTATATCAAGTACACCACTACAATGAAAAAGCAGTCTGCATACCTCTTCAGTACTACAGCATAATTGAGAAATTGCCTTATAAGAAAATAACCTTATTGACTGCACCAGCATCCTTCTTATAAAGCAAAGAGTTGAGGATTTCTTTAAGTATTGCAAAGCTGACAGCATGTTTTAGTTTTAACAAGTATTAAAGAAGTCATTTACAACAATTGATACAACCTCAGTTAAGATTCAAACCTGCATTTCTCACGTTCTCACTGCAGGTTTGGAGCTGCTATTGGCCAAACTTTTGACTATTATTAAGAAGACAGAGGAGCTTTAACAATCTTCATTATTAGTGCCTCATTGCAGGCACTCTGTTGGCTACCAACAATCTCCATCCATTTAGTTTTAAGAAAGTAAATAGCACTGAGCCATTGTTTAAAAGTACCAACCCTGCAAAGCTGTGAAATCAGGCACTTCACCCAGTATATTCTTAGCTAACTTTTTATATTTATTGGCCCCAAGAAGAGAATACTACACTAACAAAATTTAAATAAAATGATTGATTTAATGAACATCCTTTATATGAAACAGATTTGTACCAAGACAAAGATGTTGGCTAAAAAGAAGAATTAAGTAAATGCAATTTGTTAACATTTACAGAAGTACTTTGTCCCTTACAACCAGCTAGTGAGAGTTGCATGAAGGTATCAGACTACTTCTAATAGAGAATCCTCAAGGCTACCTTAATGAAAATCAGTGTAAAAATGAAACTTACTTTCCAATAACTGGTATAGGTATTATACAAAAATAAAACTGCTGAGGAACTTTTAAACCTCTAGCAGATTGTTGCCCACGGCACTTACCCTTGATTTTCCTTCAGCATCCTTAAACAGCTCCACGTATGTAACCTCACCAACTACATAAGACATACAAAGGGAAAATACCAAGAGACAATGCATTTAAACACCAGTATCTTTCTTTACTGTGCCCCTGTGCACAAGTCTACAGAGAATCACCTATTATTCACCAACAATCAAAACCAGACCAGCATACCTCCTGTCAATGGCTATATAATTTAGCTAATTTTCAGAAATATGCAGCAGCCACATTCTCAAAAGCTAAAAACAAACAACTATATTTAACCTAATTCATACTACAGATCATATTTTGGCCAGTATGATATAGTTGGTGAACAAATTCAGATATACACAGTCCCTTAACCTAACAAATGAAACGTCAACGTTCACTGAAAAGTGTTACATTTATCATCCTACTCACAACACCTGTTTTAAGGTGACTTTCTACCTGAATATCTTCAATCAAAAGTTTGCCTTCAATAATAACCAAATTTACACATCAAATATTGCACAGCAAGCGACTCACTTTCTAAAGTAGGAAGTTTAAGTAAATCAACCAATCAAATAGTCACGTCACCTTACAACAGATAAACCAGCAGTTACAGAAGGGGGGTCTGGCATTTTTCACAGCCTAAAAGCCAAGTGTGCTTTGCATTACTTTTGAAGAATCAATTTTTCAAGGAAAACACAGAACTAACTTTTTACAAAATCAATATATTATCGTTATTTTACCCCAAATGTAAAATAACATTTTTGGGGTAGTCAGATTTCTCTATCAGAACTGCAACAATAGTAACAAGCTTTTAAGAAAAAGCTCCAGACAAACAGTCATGGCAGTAGTGACAATGCAGACAAAGTTAATGCCACAGCCAGATTCCACCAAAGAAATACAAAACAACTTTTGAAAGACATCCCTTATTATTCAGGTTAACACACTTCGTGTGTTGCTTAAATACAATAGCCCTTAGAGAAAAAGAAATCTACAAGAACTACAACTAGACAAAACACAATCTCTTTAAGAACTCATGAGGTCATGCATATACTCTCTACTGTCACACCAGAATGGCAGAAGATTGTGAGCACTTCATTTACCCAGCCTACCCTGCAATGCAATTGTCTCGGATGAAAGAGGGGGAAGGGAGATAGATGTACCAAGTAAAGGCCAAAACAAAAAGTCAAATCAAATCTGTGTGGCTCAAAGGACACATCGGTTGCATTGAAGCCCTATCAGTTTCTGTGGAAGTGTGTCACAAGGAATAAGTTACCTTTCTCTCTCATCAGGTCTTTAATAGCTTGCCATTTCATGTCATACGGGATGTTGCTAATAAAAACTCTATTGCGATTAACAGCCTTCTTGTCTCCAGAGCCTGTGTTCTTCTCCTTTGCATAGGGGTGGAATCTATTCTTGTTTCCAAGAGAAGGGATTGCCTTCGCTTTTGCAACGAATTTCTCTTTCACAGGTGCTTTCCCTTCTTTTGCTGTCTCATCATTATCCCTACATTAAAAACAAAAACCCAAACAAAAACACTATTAGTCTTGTGTTGGATCATTAGACTGTCCCACTTCCTATCTATATAATTGCATATTTCTTATGATATTGGAATTCCCAAGATGTCAAATGCTGCTTTTCAAATTAGGAAAAATAAATTCATGCTACCAGAGTAATTCCAAAATTCACTGTTTTATAAAGAACAAAAAAATGATACAATATTAAGTAAAGAAAGTACACCTTACTAATTCCTTTACATTCCATTCCACAGAATCATAGAATGCTAGAATGGTTTGGGTTGGAAGAGACGTTAAAGATCACCTAATTCCAAGCCCCCTGCCATGGGCAGGGAGGGACACCTTTCACTAGATCACCTTACTCAGGGCTCCATCCAACTTTTAACACTTCCAGGGATGGGGCATCCACAACTCTGGGCAACCTGTGCCAGCACATCCTGTCTGTCAAGACTCAGAAAGATGGAACTATGAAACTACTACAAAGCCCAAAACAGAAAGAGTGAAAAATCAGCTACAGTACCCATGCCTTGGTGCTTTGGTAATGTTCACACCTCACTTGGACAAGTTACAGGATATTCAACACAGAAGTGGGAGTAGAAACAGTCTAAGCTTGGGAACTGAAACAGCTCAGGATGCTTCACTCAATGGAAAAATAGTATATCTAAATCAACTCAAATTAGTTTTATATCAAATTATGTTTTATCTACCCTATAAATAATTTTTATTCGCAATTTGTGCCAGACTACTGTCAGACAGAAATTAAAATTCAACTAAGAACAACAAATATTTTTTCAGTTTCACTGCTTAACACAACTAGAATTTGAAAACTTGCTAAATGCATAGGAAACAGCTGTATTAAGCCATGCTATGAATCTAAGACTAATTAAGTAACTAGGTATTATCCACTAAAAACAAGAAAACAGATGCCTGGCCCTCCGTCTTTCGAAACTTCACCAATAGCACCGAAATTCTCCTTTCAAAATATTTTTTTTTAGATGAAAATGCAAGAAAATTGGCTGCTTCTCTTTTAAGGCAGTCCAAATCTCAATTTCAGTAAGACCATGCACTTCAACAGAATTAGAAGAAATATCTATAACTCTTCAGCGTTCCTGATATTGTTACCATCACCAGGTCATTTAGCATGCTGAAGCTCAAGATGCCTGAATTGTTACTTTTAAAAAGGAGAACTGCTGAACTGAAAGAATCCACTGAATAAAGTCACACAAATGTGATCCACTAAACAGATGCTACTTAGCATCTTTAACTACACATCACTGTCTACTTAAAGAGAAACTTAAAAAGTACTTTTACAGAAACATGTATTTTTAAAAGCCAGAATTAGCATTTTGAGTTAGAACAACTAGAAGGTGCTGTCCTACAGGACTGACAGAAGTGAATGAATGTGAACCTCCTTTCTTAAATTACATTGCTATCTTTACTATATTTCCCACATTTTAGAAGGCTTAGTTTTTATCTCATTTCGACACTTCAGAAGGTTCCAGGCATTTGAGTTTTACAACCACAGCATATGGCAAAAACAGTGATTTTGATTAACAGACAGATTTTCAGCTCTCTGCACAGTTAACAAAACAGTAAGTGGCAGTCCTGTACTCAAAAGCGCATGCAAGAAGATTTTTATGAAGCTAAATGTATCATCTACTCAAGCCTGGGCACTTTTCAGGGAAGAGTACATTCAAATATAGCCATATTTCTCCCAT
Organism: Sturnus vulgaris; assembly: GCF_052056855.1. Classification (NCBI taxonomy): domain Eukaryota; kingdom Metazoa; phylum Chordata; class Aves; order Passeriformes; family Sturnidae; genus Sturnus; species Sturnus vulgaris. The sequence goes on from NC_142255.1 coordinate 10,062,145, forward strand.
GACTTTTTCCCCAATTTTGAAATACTCATATGGGATTAACTTCACAGTCCTTGTGTTTACTCGTGGATTAGCAACTGGGAAATGCATGGATACTCCCCTGGGGCAAGTATTTGTAAAATCTAAAACATCTCGAGTCAACAACACGTTATCTGGTTCAAGCATCCTCCAACGTTCCTCTGCATCATCCCTCCTCCACACCACCCTGTCTGTGTGACAACATAATTCTTGTGTGGCTGTGTAATGAAGTGAAATGAAGGGAACAATGTAGGAACTGGAGGGATTCAGGGAGGAGGCAAAGAGCTGAGTATCAGGTCTTCCAGTCAGATCAGTTCCTTCCAATCCCATCTGCAAATGCAAAACTCCTGCCCAACGAGACTCCTAGTAAAAATCTGAGTTCTTCCTTAAGTTTTAGGATTAGAGAAATGGATTCTCTTCAGCCTTTTAAGCTCTTTCCTGCTTAAAGGATTATGAAAAAGCCCCTTGGTGCACAGGATGAGACAAGTCTCCAAATATGGAATCCAGAGGCTCTGCAAGACCTGCCTGTACAAATCAGTAAAAAGCACAGAAGATACAAGCCTGGCACAAACTCCTATACCTGGGAAATAAAGCAACACTGCACTTGGTCTGGGAATCACAGCCAGGCTGCTGAAAATAGAGGATTAATTAAAGAAACAATCCTTCTTGCAAAACTCATCTGCCAAAACCAACACAGGCCAGTGAACAGGCCAGAGGCAGAGATCCTTTTACAACTCTTACCCTCCTCCTTGAATGTTAAAAATAATTTCAATCAAATAATACACTCAAAGCAGTGTCACTTTAGTCACCTACAGACCACAGAAAAGCCAGACTCAGAAATTGTGAAGTGACATTTTCATGGGGGGAAAAACAACAGTAATTTCTAATCTTTACCTTTTGTATGAGCTACACATTTCCTACATTAAATTAATATTTGCCTGTGAAATCACAGACCATCACCATTCCTAGGACTGGAAAAAAGATGTCTGCAATTAGTTCTTAAAAAAAAAATACATATGCTCATTGATTTGAAAGATCAATTATACCTTTGGAAAAGAAAAAGCTTTTGAACTTTCCATAAAGTTTTGAAGACAAAAGACAAGCTTTCCACATGCAAAAGTAGAAGCCTAAAAACAATAAGCATATGATGTATCAACATGAAAGCCCTAAAACTTGATTTTTTAAAAACAAACTTCTGCTCCTCTCCTCAAAAGTGTGCAGAATAAGCAGACAGAAATGGAAGAAGTTCATAGCATGTGATTCCAAAGCACATGGATAACTTTAGCTTTGTTGTGCTGAACAGTTCCACTGCCCAACACAAAAAACTTAGGGAAGCGTGCAAACTGAGCCAGGATTCCTCTCCAGTTTAATGAATGCTAAGCAAATCAGGTTAATGAAATACTTATTTTAAAGTAATACATTTCACCTACACACTGACAGCTTAATCCCTTGTACACCCGTTTAGGGGAAGATTAGAAACTGTATGTGAAAGAGTAAGATTTGCATTTCTGTTACCAAGAACCCCCATTACTTTCAAACTTCAAGTTGTGACTTCTACCACATAGGATGACTGGGATTTTTCATTGGCTTGTGAGGTTTTGGAGGGAAAAGAAGATATTGTTGACAGGAGGGATACAGAGAAAACATATAATTTCAGCAGTAGCAACCTCAAAAGGCAATAAAATTTATACACCTAAAAGGGGCAAAAGGGTGACAACCATCCTGTGAAAATACAATTCTAATCTGTGCAGTTTAGAAGCTGAGGGCCAGACTAGGGGGAAAAACCACAAATCCACAAATTCAATTTTAGAGTAAAGTAGAATTTATAGCTTGTAAACTAAACTAAATTTTACAGAGTCAAGTAAAGGCATGAAGTACATCTTTATTCCTCCAGCTTTATACTGAACATGATCCCACAAGCATTTTTTTAAACACAACAGTATCAGAGCACGGCTGCTTAGAACATGTCAAAACTTCACAGACACCAACAGCTTTGATGTACTGTAAGTCTCCTGGAAATGTATTTCCCTCCAAGATCTGAATGAGATTGGAAGAGAAATTGAAATTCCAACGATCTTAGGCCAAAACCTAGTTCATGTAAAGAGAAACAACCCTCAAAGCCTGATATCAAGAACAACCACGCATACAAAGTTATCCACGGTATTGTTCCAGATAGCTGGTACTTACAGCTCCCTTATACTAAGTTCCTTTTACACCTACTATACAAAGCATAATTTTACATACTCCGTGTATGAAAATGTTACCGTTTCCAAGAAAACTTCGTGCATGCATGTGCGGGGTTTGTTTTTAGAAAGTAAATTACTATAGGTCTGTCTTACCATTCTCACGTAAACAAAAGACTAGCTTAACGACTTTACAAATAACAACGTTTCAGCACGAAGCGGAAACGTAAACGGCACCAGAAGCGATGCAGAACACTCCTGGAGGAGCATCCCGTGGGAACCGGTCCGCCGGGTACCAGAGCCCGGGGCTCGGAGCGCAGCCCTGCGGGGCGGCCTCGCAGCGCGCAGCCCTCGGGGCCGCTGCCCGAGAACCGCCACCCGCCCCGCGCCCAGGCCGCGGCCCCCCGAGCTCCCGGGCCGGGAGGGCCCCCCCGCCGCCCGGCCCCGGCCGTGCCCCGACCCCGCGGAGGAGGAGCCACGGGGGCGGGGGGGTCCGGCCACCTCCTCCCGCTGCACCCCCGGCCGCGTATCCCCCGCTACCCTCCCGGCCCTGCTCTCACACACATTTTGACGCCATTTGCGCTGCCCGCGCCGCTACCGGGTGCCGCGGCCGCCGCCGCCGCCGCCGCCTCCTCATCCTGCGGCGGCTGTTGCGGCGTCTGTTGTTGCGGTGCCGGCTGCTGCTGCGGCTGCTGCTGCTGCTGCGGCGACGGCTGTGGCGCCTGGCCGGCCGCCTCCTCGGCTCGGCGCGGCGCGGCCGCCTCCGCCCTATCGCTCTCCGCCATCTCGTGCCGGGCCGCGGCCCAGCGACCGCCGGTTTGAAACGGGCCCCGACCGCCTCGGCCTCGCCGCGCCGCGCCGCGCCAAGTCTCGCGAGAGCGCCGCTCGCGGCCGGGGGAGGGCACGCGCGCCGAGGCTTTGTGCGTTGCCGTGGCGACGCGAGCACTGCCTGGCCGCCATGGCCGCCGCTGCGCCTCACAACAGCCGCCTGCTCTGAGTCACTGAATCGCTCAGTCGCAGAAATAGCTCGGTTGGGAAGAACCTCTGAGAGCTTCAAGTCCACCCTTTACTATAGCACTGCTAAGTACATCACTAAGCCAAGTCCCCAAGTGCCACATCTTAACGTCTTTGAAATCCCTCCTGCAATGGTGACTCCACCACTTCCCCTGCAGCCTGTGCCAGTGATGGACAGCCCGTTCCGTGAAGAACTTTTTCCTAATATCCAACCTAAACCTCCTCTGGTGCAAGTTCAGGCCATTTCCTATTGCCCTATCACTTGTTTCATGGGAGAAGAGACCAACTCTCACCTGGCTACATCCTCCTTTCAGGCAGTTGTAGAAAGCATTAATGGATCCTCCTGAGCCTTCTTTTCTCCAGGCTGAACACTCCCTCAGATGCTCCTTACAAGACCTATGCTCCAGACGCTTGATCAGCTCCATTGCCCTTCTCTGGACACACTTCTGCACCTCAATGTCCTTCTTGCTGTGAAGGGCCCAAAACTGAACACAGGATTCATTGTGCAACCTCACCAGTGTGAGTAGAGGGGGGATGATCACTGCTCTAGTCCTGCTGGCCACACCATACCTGATTAAAAAAAATTTGTATGGTCTTTTTCCAAACATTTCAGTACCCCTCAACATTAAGAAGATCCCTATATTCATTGTGAACTGAAGGTTCCCAAATTCTGAAGGATTTGGATACAACCAGCCCTTAATCTGTGTTGGGAGAGCTCAGATAAAATACAGAATTCATACAGAATATGCTGAGTGGGAAGGGACTCGTCAGGATCATCCAGTCCAACTCCTGGCCCTGCACAAAACACAAGAGTCACAACCTGTGCCCAAGAGCATTGTCCAAACACTTCTGGAACTTTCTCAGGCTTGGTGCTGTGACCACTTCCCCAGGGAGCCTATTCCAGTGCTCAACCATGCTCTGGGTGAAAAACCTTCTCCTAATGTAACCTAAACCTCTCCTGACTCAGCTTCCTGTTGTTTCCCCGAGTCCTGTCATAGAGAGATCAGTAGCTGCGCTTCTGCTTCGCCTTGTGATAATGTCGAAGATCCCAATGAGGTCTCCCTTCTGTCTCCTCCAGGCTGACCAAGTGACCTCAGTCACTCCTCATAAGGCCTCCAGACACTCCACCATCTATTGGACAAAGTTTAATAATTTTACTAACCACAAATACAAAAGCATTTCTAAAGGGATAACCAAGTATTATATAAATATCTAAGGAAAGCCATTCAGTCCTCTGCAATGAATTTAGATTGGTGGCTTCTGGTTGCTGACCTACTGACCTGTACTAATGTGGCTTTTGGAAGTAAACTCTTTATGAGCTGCTGAGACTCTTTTGTCTGTCCTTATAACTGCCATAGCAGGTGTTGGTAACATGAGATTTTGGAGAAAGCACTCAGAGCTACTGCAAAACACCCCAATAACCTCCATTCCAGATGAAGGTAGAAAGGCATGTCCAGAGGTCTGATAAGAGATGTAATTCTGTTCACACATTAACCGTAATTAGATAACTATCTTGGTATTTGCGATAATAATCACAGCTGGAATAGTTAATGTTTACTTCATATTGCTGTCATTACATTTTACAGCTCTCACTTCTGCAGGATGAAGGGGAGTAATTCCCATGTTCAGGTTACCAGACCCTCTGTTTGACTGTGCTTTGCACAGAGCATCTCAAGTGTTGGAATCTTATACTCCCTAAAGCAGTGTTATGGCACCAAGCAGCTGACACTGAATTCCTGTGCTCATGGGCCTGTGGATGTAACAGGAGTTGCTGACTTTCTTACACACAGTTTGCCTACTTCTTCTGAAGAATCTACTGACGGTTTCAACTGCTACCTCCCTAAGTTTGTATGCCTTTTGGGCCCGTGGGTCTGCCTGAGGTGAAGTCAGTTTTCCCCACAGCAGCCCTCAGTGCTGTGCTCTGAACTGGTAGCTGGAAAAGACTTGGTAAGACGTTGGTGTTTGCTGGGACAGCACCACAGCTGTATCTCCAACATTCCCCTCTCACCAGTGGGCTGAGGGTGTGCAAGATCTTGGCACAGGACACAGCCAGGACAGTTGACCCGAACTATCTAAAGGGATATTCCATACCATCTGCACAGCAACAAAAGCCAAGAAAAAGGAGAGGCAAGGGTGGGGAGAGAGGACATTTGTTATGACATTTGTCTTCCAGAGCAACTGCTATGTGTACTGCCTCCCAGGAAGTGGCTGGACATTGCCTGCTGATGGGAAGGAGAGAGTAAATCTGTTTTCCTTGGCTTCCATACACAGTTTTGGCTTTATTCAACTGCCTTTATGTTGATCCATGAGTTTTTTCCATCTTATTTTCTTGCACTTCACCCTGTTGAAGAGTGCTGGAGCAACTTAGTGGGCACCTGATAGCCAGCCAAGATCGACCCACCACAGCCCAGTGTGTATGGTTTTGTACCAGTAAACTCTGCTGTCACACAATGGGTTTTGCAATAAATACTCAGAACTGCAGAATCCATACACATCCAAAGATGTGTGAAGAGTGTTTTGTATTAAGGCTGCACTGGGGCATAGACTGGCTAAAAGCCTGGAGGAGTTATGGTAGCTTTGCCCTCACACCACAACTCCAATTTAGAGCATTCTGTTCAGCTCAGTTGCCTGTGTCAGGATTTTTATGGCAGTCTTACCACCTCTTCTACAAGTTGCACACACAGTCACTCAGTATATCTGTCTTCAGAGAAAAATCATACAAATGGGATACAAAGAGCTGTTAGGGACCTGACAGGGGAGAACTGGGATTAAAAAGTAGAATTTCTTTGGTCTACAAAACTGCGTTGAAAAATGTTTTAAGTTTTTCCCTAGGAAGACTCTTGAGTATAACATGGTTGAATTTTTTTTTTAATCTACTCACCATAGTTAAGTGTAAAAAAAGATAATGTTGTCTTTCCATGCCATTTCCTGTGCTGACAAAAATCTCCTTTGTTACACACTGCTGGTCCCTCCTGGCAACATTTAAAATTATCTTTTGATATATGGGCTTCCAACATTTCTTCTGCCTCTGTTCATGTTCTTACAGGAGACAGACAAGATTTTTGAGGAATGTTCTTGTTAAAAGGGGATCCTTCATTTGGTACAACACTGTTACAAGTGTTCTTGATCTGCTCTCCTAACAAATTCCTCTTGTCATCCCCCAACATAAATGGTGTTTCATAGTTATAAGTAGGGTGTATGGCATAATGGTTGTACATTCTTGGCAAGCACAGAGTTGACAGTACTAATTTACACACAGAGTTGAGGATAATGAAATATTATTAATGTTCTTGCATATATATGTAAATATAAACAATGGTAAAGGAACTACTACTGAAAATGTCTTGTACAAGTAGTTACTGAGGTAAAATAATTATGTGTATTTTAAGGATCAGCATTATTTACAGTAACTCTCCAGTAAATTCAAGTCCCAAGTCCTCAGTGACAAACAAGGCCTGGCTCCCGATACGCTAATGAATAAATATGTATCCTTTGAGAAAGGACCACTTTCAGTCATCTTTTGTTTATCCCAGTATTTTTTAAAATTTTGTTTCTGGTTAAGTCATGATCAAAAGCAGTTCAGCAATACTTTTATCAGGTGGGATTTGTGAAAAAATTCTATGTTCCTGGAAGTCAGTTTCTATGGAACTGCATAAAATGGGAATTTTGAGCCTCATAGCTTTTAAATCCGTTTGACTTTTCTTTTTTTTTGGTAAATTACTGTTTTCAGTTCTCACCTATATGATAGATATGTCACACATAATTCTTCCTTTGTTTTCCTGGTACCTAAATGTCCTTAGCATTTTTTGTACCCTCTCCCTTCTCCAGGAAGCCCCAACTACAGCTGGAGAAGGATTCCTTTAGCAATATATTTACTTTGTAAATATTTTTACTTTCATACCTTATTTAAAGATTCCTTTTTGCACAGACACAAGTATTTCCAGACCAGTCTGCACTGCCTAAGGCTGCATCCAACCTGCACTGCTTTACTTTGTGCTAAAAAAAATAAAATTAACCCTACTCTGCAACTGGCACCCTCTTTTGCATACTTATAGTGGACCTATAGTAAAGCAAATCCTATTTTCCCCAAAGGTTCTCTTTGCATTTAAGCATTATAGAAACAACGGGGTATCAGTAAACCAGGAGACCTGCTCTACTTGATCTGCAGGGACCTAACTTGTTTTCCCCCATGGAAGGCTTATATCTCCCTAAGTATCATCAAATTTTTTTTCAGTGTTGTGCAACCTTTGATCACAGCCTGAGTCTCAATCACCTATTTTTTTACCCCTAAAAGGCTGCATGAGACCAGACTTCTGGTAACACTTCTACTGTTCCTATATGGAAACAATTCCTATTACCCCTCTTCCCCCAGACATGACACTAGCTGAATGACAAAAGAAAAAAACTGAGCAACCTGCTTTTTTGTTGGTCCTTCTTCCACTGTCAGTCTGAGTGCCCCTAACATACCCACCACCTGTGCCTCTCAAGTGAGGCAGCAAACACCTCCCTCCTGCAGGTGCAAGGGGAGCTCATCCTTCCCTTTGCCCTGTCGTGGCTGGCCGGGGGCTCGCCCCAATGCCGAGGTGGAGGAGCTGGGGCCATTTGCCTCCTCATGGACAAACTCTCCCATCCCACCCACACAAGGTGGCACTGTTGGTTTTCACTGTATTCGTGCACTCTTCCACCTTCCCCAACACTAGCACTGATTGGACCTAAAGGGGGTGATTTTCAACCTTCCTCAGTTTCTGAATCCTTACTCTTTTCCTATTTGAAGAGTGGGCCTAGTCAGATATTTAACATGGGGAGACTGCTTTGTGGGACTTGTTTTTCTGCCTCATTCCCAGCAGTCACCAAAGCACTGCCCTACAGACCCACAGGGCTGTAGACTCTATGTTGCTGGTGAAGTCAGCATCTAGTAAAAGCATAGCCTTTGAACAAGCACAAATAGAGATTCAGATATTTTAAGACTACGTAAAAAAAACATGGTATAATAGAGATGTTTATTCTTTTAAAAATGCTAAATACCTTGAATTAAATTACATTAAATAATTTCAAGTTACAACTGTGATCAATATATAATCTACCCATTTTTGCTGTGCACCTCTATTACTGCTTTTATCTCCCCTGTATACTGTTGCTTTCTGATTATGCATATTCTAAAAAAATTTGCTTAAATTTGCTTAGGAGGGAAGTTTCAACTTGATCTGTTTCTTCTGTGCATAATATTCTTCACTGACTCTGCCCACTTAAGCCCATTTAAAATTTCTAGCAATTGAAGAGAGAGTTTGTTTGCTTGCAAAGAACACTTGAAGAGCTGTTTAAAGCTAAACTGAAAAGCAAGTTACAAGGGAGTTAGTTATCCCTCAAAACAGTTACATTTTCTTGACATCTACACCACTCAAGTGATCCTTAAACATTTAAAGTATCGACCATCTAATAGCTCTAAGACTTCCACGTTGCCTTTCCATTGGCACTCATTTGGCTTTAAGTGTCTTGCCCAACCTTGAATTAGGCCAGTTGAATTTGCCAACTCAACATAACAAATTACTAGATGATTATAAAATCTCTATTTCTGATCAAGGGCTCTTCTTTCAGGAAACACAGTACTCCCTAAATAAGAATCAAATCAACAATAAATATTATTGAAGTCAGAGGAAAGTGATAGTAACAGTCAGTTGAACACAAAAGATGAATCCTGATAAAGAAACTGAAAGCAAAGAGTAGTGAATGTTCCCTTTGTCCATATATCCAGAATGATTCACATATACTGCTCTCCCATTTGCCTTACCAAAAAATCACTTTTCCCATACAAAAGCAAAACTTGTGATTTCCAAGTGAAAAAGAAATGAAATGTAGGAAAAGATTGCTATTCAATCACTTTTCCCTTATAAAATATACCATCTTGAACAGAAAAACAGTGTTACTTGTCTGCTGACAACTGGTAGATGAAGGAGACTCATCCCTGACTGCTGGCTGCCAGTTTCTTTTCCAGTTTCAATTCCAGAAAAGTGGATCTTCAATACATAAAATCAGAAGTCTTTAGAATAGATCATGAGTGTCAGATTCCTAGAAATAAACACATGATTTCAGCAACTTCTGCCATGCCAAAGTACAAGAGAGACAATTATTTCAGTATTTAAAAAAAAATCTATAAGTTCAGTCCTATAAGAATAACAAGACAAAAGGATAATGTATCTATAAGGAGTAATATCCCACAAGTAAATTTTTTCCAGGAAAATGGTAGTGAGGGGCCCAGCATCCATGCCTAAATTGTGGCAGAAGAGGCAAGACACACACCCTCAGAATGTGTTTCTGTTGTCAATGCTGTTCCTCACTCCCAGCCACAGCAGTCAGAGTGGTCCTAGCTACTCACAAGTAATTTTTCCAATAAGGTTCTCCAAGTATAGGAATGCTCAGCAATTACTAGGAATCTCTGGATTTCTGTCACTCTTCCTTAACAATGATGCTAGGTTGACAAAGCAGTCTGAAATTCTGAGACCTTGTATTTGCTCCTCCCAAAATTTCAAACTACACCTTTCCATCTAGTGAGAGACCTTCATGTAAAGGTCTCTCATGATTTACCCCAAGTAAATCAAGGACAGGGCTAAAAAAGAAAACTACAGCTCCTTAGGAACAGTAGGGGCTCTATACACATATTCTGAAAGCGCAATCTTATACTATTTTAAACTATCTATTTATAAAGTCTTCATGGATCTTTAAATATGAGAGGCACTTCAAAAATTAGCTTGTCTTACAGACATTGTTTATCACAAGAATAATGCTGCAACATTAGAAAATCAAACCAACAACCATTAGCAGTTAACCATCAGTTCAACCATTAGTTCTGACATCAGGAGAAAGCTGTGCTTTGACTCTACCCAGTGCTTAGAAGTTCACTGCAGTCACAGGAGAGGAATCAGGCACTAAAATGGCAGGCAAGGCAAAACCCTTTTTTTCCCCAGACCATTTCAAGATAAGGTTTAACCTATCATACTTATTACACGTAGCAAGAAACATGAGAAGTTTAAAAAATATTTTGTACAGAACAAATTATGTTAGTAGGTCTACAGCAGTCTCAGAAGTCTCATGATGCATGACAGTGTGATACAGTCCTGTTCCACTGACCCACGTGCATCCCTGCAGGGGTTTATTCACCCGAATGATTTACAAATATGGAATCACTATCATTTGAAACAGATTTGTTATTTATTAATGCAATATATACAGATCCAGCTTTGGGAAAATCAATCTTCTTTCCTAATCCAACTTAAACACCTGCTGTTGTGGCAAATAGAAACCACTCTAATATACAACCAGCACCAGCTAAACGCAGCTAATGAAAGGATATAAAGCGAGGTCTATGCTTCAATCGTTATTACGATTAGAGCTGCTGGGAGGACCCGAGGCCACACTGCGGGCACAGCCTAAGAGGCTCTCGGCTCAGCACTCCCCGTTCAGATGAGCGTGTGCACCTGCCTGCTGTTTCTCGGCGAGCAGCGGCCCCGCCGCACCCAGCACGGCTCCACAGGTCCTGCTCGGCGCCGGCGGCAGGGCTGCGCCTCTCGGCCGGTGCCGGGGCCCGGGAGGGAGGCAGCCCCTCCTGCAGGTACCGCAGCCCCGTCCTCTGTCACTGCAGAGACCACCCGGCCTTCGAGGCCCCGGCCCCCGGCCTGGGCGGCGGGAGCGGAGCAGAGGAGGGAGGGCTGCTCCCGCTCCGCTCCGCAGCGGCCCCGGCCCGGCCCTTACCGATGCACCGCACGTAGTGTTTTGCAGGAAGTTTCCACGCTCCTGGGTTTAATGCGTGCAAAGCGGGGCTGGAGAGGAGCGCGGCTGAATAGCGATGGAAAGGGGCGGGCGAAGAGGTGGAGGAGGAGGCGGTAGCAGCAGCGGCCGTGTTTAATTTTTTAATTAGGGCGGTTTGAGCATCTCCCGGCGGAACCGCATCACCGGGCGGCGAGGGGAGCCTGGGCGAGCTGCCCCCGCCGCCCGGGACCACCCCGAGCCGTCGGGACTCCAAGTTGGGCTTTCGACAGCCGGCGAGGCGAGCCGGAGGCGCGGGGAGCTGCGCGCTCCGCTACCATGGGCAGCGCGGGCGCGGAGGACAAGGGTTCGTACGCGGCGGGGCCGGCGGGCGGGGCGCGGGGCTGACCTTGCGGCGCCGCCCGGCCCGGCACGGCCCGGCGGGGGCAGAGGGGGACGGAGGGAGGCAGCCGGGACGGCAGGGACAGTAGGGCAGGGCAAGCGCCCAAATCTGCCTTCCCCGGGGTAACGGGGCCGGTGAAAGCGAAGGCTGCGCGCCATCCTACAGCAACAATTGCTCTGCAGGTGCTCGGTCTCTCTCAGCCTCCATCCTCTGGGAAGCAGGCAACACTTTTCCACATTCCCAAGTTAAGGATGATGCTAGTGAATGTTTTCTTTTCCCGCATCACTATATTATCCAAATCTAGTTCACTTATATGAATGAATTCACAACACAGCAGCTCTCATCCAATGAAGGCTCCAGGCTCATATATTTGTTACAGATAAAATCTTATTTCTGTAATTCATTCCTTGTTAGAAGGCTGGAAGTGTCACTGCTCGGCTGCTGCTTCTTTGCGGGGGAATGCTATTTATGTGAAAAAGTGTTGCTTGCACCCTGAGTTACCATGCTGCAAAAACACTGTGTGGGGCTCTCTTTGCAGAGCTGTGAGTCATGCATTCATTTGCTAAGCATCCATGCCCTGGCCTTCCGACCTTCACCTCCCTGAGTGTCTTACAACCCATACCCTGAAGAGACAATATTGTCCCCAGCAATTTAGAGAATACAGGCATGCAGTGAGCACATGAGTATGACAGGTCGGCTGTGTGGTCACCGTGCTCCTTTTGCAACATTTCTGGCCATGTGTTGTTAGGTAGCTCACACTCTTCAGAGAATTCCATATTCATGCTGATTTCCATTTTTAGTCTATTTTATAGGACTTCTCCATTTTAATCTTTTACCACCTTCTATGACCAATTTCTGTAATAGCATTTCTGGAATATAGTTTTGTTTCCCTGAACAGATAGTTAAGGGCAAATTAGGTGCGTCCAAAGCTCCCAGAGAAGGCCTGTTTATATGTCCCTTTCCAAGTTTGGTTTGCTGTTACTCAAGCACAAGCTCAGGACTGAAGCTATTCAAAGTACTTTCAGAATGACCACATCCATGAACCAGCAGCTGGGCTGCAGACATCCAAGAAGAGAACAGATGGCCACTGATGTGGTCAATTTTGTTACAAACTGTCATGTAGGACGTGAGGTTTTAGGCACCTGAGGCTTAGTCCTGCCAAGAGGATGAATGCTCCCAGTTTGAGATCCTGTAAAGATATTAAATTCCTGAGTACTGAGCTATTCTAAAAAAATCCTGTAGGGGGTTCTGTGAGAGAAAGACTGAAACCCAGAACACCAGGAAGATTATCCTGGTTACTTTCTTGATCTCCTTAAGTCTCTCTGCAAACCTGAGAGTAAAGGCTAGGTCTGAAAAAAATGACACCCTTTCACCCCAAATCACCAAATAGCTGGGATCTTCAATCCACACCAAACACTAGCAAAGTTGGGGTGGTGATTCTGTTGAAACAGGAATTTCAGCATCTTCCTTCCAGCTGCCTCACAATACCTAGTACCCGTGGTGTTCCCCTTTATCTCCCATAGGTGCAACCAGCACCTCCAGCTCATGCCTCTGTTTTTCTTAGCTCAGTCTTTAGCTGTTTTCCTCAATCATATTTTCTTTAGGACTCTGTTTGTTTCTTCTTGCCTCAGAAGGACTTCCAGTGGCCTTTTATTTCACAGCAGGATGTTAAGGAGCCTTAGTTTTTGCCAGTGCTTATACGAGTAATGAATCAAAGGAGGAGAAGAATCCTGACCTGTAAAAAAAAAGATCAAGTTCTGTCTGGGGCAGCCCCCACAAAATGGCTCTGCAGATTATAAATGATACAATGCCTGTCCCCATGATGCTGTCCTAAAGGCTATCTTTGAGGATTTTGGGATCCAGGCCAGGTTAGTTAGCATTCACAGTCTTCTGACTCAGGACTTTGACAGATACACTGCAGCAAATGAAAAGGTATCTTGCCTAACTGGGAGAGGATCTGTGTGCAGCACTAAAATGCGAAAGCAATAAAAGGTACCATGGCTTTGGGGATACATAATTAGAACAAAATTTCCTGTGAACTCTAAGGCTTCAATTACAATTTCTGAAATTCAGGACAAGGAACAGAAGAACACAAAGCTGCACATTAGAGTTTCCCAGAATCAATCCCCCCCAGGCAAAATACACAGTTTTCTCATGCAAACTTTTGTTAAATAAGACTAAGATATCAATTTCTCCACATTTCAGCATCAATCAGGCTTTGCACAGAGATTTGTCCCATAATGTCTCCTGACAAGCACATAATGGACAAACAAATCCCATCTAATTCCAGTTTGTAAGCTGCAAAATTAGTAAAACTGGAAGTCATAATCTTGGAAAATTACTCTCTGTGGTGAAGAAATGTTATGTCAAACACAAACATATTTGTCTGGACTCAGCTCAAATTCAGGGTTCTCCATGGCCAGCCTACCCCTAACATTCTTCTCAATGTCTTTCAAGAGAGAAACTGGGTTTTTTGGGTCTGGCTTTTCCAGGTAGTGACTATGCATAATTTTCCCGTATAAGTCTTGTTTTTAATTTTTATAACCCAGTACCCTATGACTTTTGGAAAGTAATTTTTTTTCCTTGACTGCTTTTTGCTCAAATCAACTGACTTCTAACATTAATTTGTGATATTGAACTTTCTGTAATTTTTTTTCCTGCAGAAGGTCAAACTTAATAGAAAAATTTGAAGTATGCCCAATGAAAATCCATATTGCAGGTGGGCTTTACCTATGATGTATTTTCAGAAAATGAATATTGCTTGTTGTTGACATTATTTCTAATTCCTATAGTCTATATCTGTATCTTTCTCCCAGCTTAACAGGAATTAAAACAGCATGACTCAAAGAGCAGAATATAATTCAAAACAAGGAAGGATCTCATACACAGGTCTATAGAATAAACAGAATATTGTTGTTATGCTCTGGTAAATGTTTAAAGACTAACAGGAAAAATTATTTACTATCTACTATACTGAGGTTTATTGCAAAAACAACAACAACAAAAAAATAACAACAACATAGAACCCCTGTGTTTTGCCCTTCTGATCTTGGTTCTGAAATTTTTGTTCTTTAGGATTATAGTCAAAAACCCCACAAATTTTGAAGTTAGAAAGGAGACACCAAACAAGATAAAAGCTCTGTCCATTTCTGTCTGATCGGGAATACCAAAAGTTATTTTTACTTTTTCTGTTGTTTTTACTTGTGGGCTGACTCAGAGTATGGCTCCCCTCGGCCATGGCTACAGTACAGAGTAGAGACACTGGAACTCCCTTTAACCTGGCTTGGCAGTGCAGGTACCTGAAGCAGTGTAGCCATGGCAGCACAGAGCTCTGAGTGGCCTAATTACTCTGCCAGGAAATAAATGGATACTGGCAATTCCCTGGGGAAAAAGAGGTTGAATTGTTAACAAAAAGAGTTTCCTCTGAGGCACGTTTGTTAAATAGGTGTTAGCAAGAGCCAGCAAACCTCAAGTTCTAACCTTAGAATAAAAATGTCCTTTGGCACTTTTGATGTCCCAGCCTTGCAATTCTCCCACTGTCTATAGGTACAAAAGAAAGATATGATTCCAATATCTGGTGGAAAACCTAAAATAAAGCAAATTATCCCCAACTAAAATCAATAGGTAAGATCTCCTTAAAAAGACAAATATAAGAAGTTTTTCCTTTCTGGAAATATGCAGAGCTCTCCTGGTGGCAGCAGCGGGGTGGAGTTTCTTGAGCATCCTGCTTGCCTAGGACACACATCAGGGTCAGGCCCCTGAGCAACGCGAGGAGCACGGGCAGATCTCCTGTTCACTGTGCCTCTCAAAATGGCAGGGTATGTATGGGGAAGACCAAGGAGAAACAAAGTAGAGCAAGATTTAGGGGAAACGAATTTAATTTTGTTATCTCTTCTTCCACCAATCTTTACTCATACAGAAGAGTGGACATGTATAGAGAAAGGTGAAGGAGTAATTTTAGCAATCTGCTCACTTTCTTACAAGCTCACACAGCATTTTTTTTCTCAAACTGGAGCCCAAGACTTCACTAAAATTGCACACACGGTCTTTTATTTTATAAGTTGGATCTATTTATGTAGACTCTGAGCTAAATCAAATGAGTAAAATCCACATAATTTAGCTGAAATTTTCTTTGAGGTCAATGCAAGTTTAACTAGTTTAAGCACAGAGATGTAAAGTAATTTCAGGAAATATACCAGGTTTCTGCATGTGAAGACCATAGAAAGTATTGCCAGATCACAATCTGTAGACTTATGCCCAGTCTGACAAAATGTTGTTTGCAACAACTGAAATTTCTGTTTTGAGGAGACAGAAAGCCAGAAAATTGTGAGTCTGCTGTCTCAAAACAGAGGCCAGTAGGTGAATAGTGTGTAGAGGCTAATAGTTGTGATTTTATCACATTAATTTAAACATGAAAAAACAACAGGACAGTTCTAAAATCCAAGCTGGTTTTCATTTTCAAATGTTCATATGCTACAGCTCAGATGTATGCACCCCATTTAGAGCTAACCACACTGATTTGATGTTTCTATGCAGGCAAAGAAGCAATAGAGGTGAAAATCCCACAGAGCCACCAGGATGTGATGCCCAATGATGAGCAGTAATTACTGCAGCAACACTTCAGCCAGCATGAGTGTCAACGAAATGTCCGCCTTCCCTCTGACTTTAGAACAAAAAACTGGCTTTGCCTTTGTGGGGATTTTGTGTGTTTTCTTGGGACTTCTAATTATCAGATGCTTCAAAATCTTGCTAGACCCCTACAGCAGTATGCCTTCTTCCACGTGGGAAGATGAAGTTGAGGGGTTGGATAAAGGGACATTTGAATATGCTCTTGCATGAAAACTCACAGAATATCCTGCCTTAAATTTGATATTGATTTCATTCTGGAAACCAATTATTGTTACATTTGTTATACATACCTGCATTTTGGAGATATGTTGGTGGCATCCATTTTGTTAAATAAATATTTGTTGCAAACTCAAAAGGTACTTCATTTTGCTTTTATTTGATGAACAGTGGAATGGTGGACAAGAAATGGCTAACAGCAAACAAATACACAAAAAAATCACTAGAAAGTTACCATGGCCAGTATGTTTCAGATGAAACCTGGCTCTTCAGAGGAGGATCTGATGTCTACTGTGTCTCATGACAGGCTGAAGAAAAAGACAGGCTCATGAATGGTGAGTGTTTAAGTGGTAGCCCCCTACCCTCCTCATCCAACATATTTTTCTGAAACTCAGTGTCTATACTTGTACACTGAAGATACAAAAGTGGAGGACAACAAATAGCTGTGGCTTAGAGGAGATGTCTGCAGTAGGTGTGTGTCCATGTTTTTATTCCACTTGGTTACAGAAGATGATTCACTTTAAAATGGAACTGTCTGGTTACCAGCTGCCAGCAGGAATTACACCAGTCTGGCAAGGCCAAAGCAGACAAATTCATGCTGCTTACCCATTCTTACCAAGCCCCCAAGGAGGGATGGGGCCCAGAGCTGTACACACCAGCACTCTCCACAGCTGGTTCTTCTGTTTGTGCTCCTGCAGTTGTACACAGTGTATGATCTGGACTGTCACTGATGAACTGGTCATGGGAGATCCTATCAAAGCAGAACTGAAAGAGCAAAAGCAGAGACTCAAATCTGGGTGTTCAAGGTCACCCTCACACACACAGCTGTTTAGCAAGTGTGACAGTACTTGACAGAAATTCAATTCCGTTTTTAAGAAGGCTGGCATTAGAATTGTAGGCGCTGTCACTTTTGCTAAACAGATCTGTTTGCAATGAGGAGCTAAGACAAGGAGATCAGTTACAGAAGTTGTTTTCTTTTTCATGTATTTTGAAAAATACGTGTTATTCCTTTTGCCCTATATACTAGGCAGAGGCAGACAGTGGAACAGCAGACCTCAAGTGACATTTGGAACATAAAATACTCAATTGTACAGAGAAGGACATGAATCTCTTGTCTGAAAAATACAAGAGAGGAACAGCCAATATTAATCTACATTGATCCATTTAAATTATAAAACATAAATAATTTTGTGAATGTAAGGGCTTTCAACTGCTTCAGATTATACATAAGAAAAAATTCCAGACTCTCAGAGATTCAGTATATTGCATTTATCCTAGTTAATTTAGCCATAAAATCCAAGGTAGATATCAGTACAATGATTCATGTGATCTGTTATTGCTGAATAGGATCATCCACTGCAGAGACCTGACACTGCCATTCTTTTTATGTACATCTAATCAGCACAGCTGAGCTCTAGGCTGTCAGGTTAGAGTGCTGAAGATACTTAAGTTATCTGGGTTAAATATAGTTCAGTTATCTCTAAACTACACAGAAGACACTGCAAACATATCCAAATAACCCCAATATTGTCTTATTATTTTTGTTATTGAGCTAATCTATTGCTGGAAGCAATTATCTAATTCCCTTCTAATTACAAAGTTTCATCATTTCCTGCCTGCTCTTTTCTTCATCCCAAAAAGACTAAGAAGTCAGCCTTCCCAGAAACAATACAGAGAACATCATTTTTCAAAGACTGCTTAAATATAAAGAGTAAAACTTTAAATAGGGTCAGGAGTAAATGGTTTGAAACCTCATATAGGACAAGAGGACGCCCCCCAAAGAATGATCCTACCGATTTCACTGAATCTTCTGCATAAAATGCACTGATCAGATCCTGTCCTGAACTCTTGTTATCTGCATGACTATATATGCAGAACTGAAAGATAGAGAGAATATGATCTGTTCAGAATCAGGCATAGCTAGGAGGGAAATGGAGATAACAAAAGTATTTTCAGGCCCCCCTAGAAATTTCGCAATGCCATAAACCCAGTAATTGTAATGGATAGGTACATTTGCTGGTTAAAAGTTAACAAGCTAGAATGCCTTTCTAAATCACCATCTAGAAATGTTTTGAAAGAGAGGGATTGGATGGTCTCTTCAGTATATTAAACAGGAGAAAAATCTGGCCAATAAGGCAGAGTCTGTAATGCCTCAAAGAGAGGGTCACACTATATGCATGAATAAAAGAGGCAGATTGTCCTTCCCTAAAAACACAGGATTGAATGGTAAGTTAAATTACCCTGAATAAGGTAAACTTGATTATTTATGCATAATGCTAGAAAACTAAACACAAAGTTAATGGCAAATAACAGTTCAGAGATCTCTGGAAATATATTGTGAAAAGTACTATTTTCAAGAACAGCAGAAAGGTAAGAGACTTTACTTTTCCTAGCAAAACACTAATATGGAAATAAGACAGTGAAATGACAGAATCATTTTACTTGGTAGCAAAATTTCATTGTCATCAAAGAATCAGGATTTCATTCAGTCTTGGAGATAGAAACAAGCATAGTTTCACTGACCTCAATGACAGAAGATTTGTTTTTGCTCCTTCATGCCTGAAGATGAAACACTTTCTTGCAACTTTAAGGCTGAAGGAAGCAGAATACTATGATCATAAATGTGTACTACTACTACTACTACTAATAATGTAATAATAATAATTATAATAATAATAATACAAAGCCAGTAGAAGTAAGATTAAATAAATAAATGTAATATGTTGCTGTGAGGCTTACACAACATTAAGCAGGAAAACGAACATAAATATGAGGGGTGACAAAGTGGTGTCTTAGCAGAGAGGTGACAGCAGAATATTACCTATAGCTGGTGGAAGAAATAAGAAAATATGCTTTAGCTGTATCTCATACTGAAGATGGAGGACATCCGATTATCAGCTCTTCAAATTATAATTTGGATATGTGATTTAGAGAAAATTTACATTTGCTGAGCTATAAATATTGATGCCCTATTTTATCTTTCAGTGCCAAAGGACCAAAAGCATTTCACAAAATCATTGAGAAAACGAAATTGAAAAAATCTTAGGAGTTCGTCTAGTCCAACCTCTTGCAAAAATATGGAACTTTAAAAAAATGTCTGTAATGGGCTTATTTATCCAGATTTTCAGGCCATATATTTGTTTGTAAGATATATTTTGTTTCTAAAACTTTCTGCTTTTACAAATGCTTGCAGGGTTTCATGTCTAAGCATGCTCTGGTTTAGTGCCTTTGAACAAACTGGGCTCCTACTGAATTACACAGGTCTATACAACCACACTCCCTAATCTTAGAAATATATTTCAAGACATATGATTGCCATCATTTCAGTAGCTCATTTCAGGGCTTTCTAAGCCATGCTTTAAATTGCTGCAAAGGTATTTAACCTACTAAAGGCCTTAAATATACGTACTCCTTCTCTTGGAGTTTTTGTTTGCTCATTTGTTTTCTTTGAGGAGATCTGTGTGGGATAGAGGAGGTGAGAAGCAGTTTATACAGCTGTGTGTTCACCTCTCTGTGGGCTGCTACTCAGGGGGACCTAGACAGGCCAGAGGAATGGGCCAGCAGGAATCTCCTGACATTCAACAAGGACAAATGCAAATCCTGTACCTCAAACAGATTTAACATCTGCACCATACAGGGAGCAAGGAAAGTACTGGGGGAGCAGGCTACAGAGGAGCAAGCCCCATGCTATCCATTGCATGATCATGTTCCAAGCTTGTGTACATGGATGCTGACCATGTCCCCCTGCTCTTTTGTGGGTTTTCATAAAAGAGACTGAAACTAGAGGAGTTCTTGGCTCATTTACAGCTCAGGCCTTTACCTCCTCTGGAGCTTGTACCAAAATACTGCTGGTTTGGTTAGAGGGCCAAGTGCATCCATCAAAGATTGAATATCTTCACAAGCTCTGTCTTTGCTTCAACTATGTTTTTACTCAGTAAGTCATAGGATGACAGTCTCATGGATACTTGGTGAGGCAGGGGAGAGGGGAGAGCTTGTGGTGGAAAACTTACCTAACCATGCAAGATAATAGAAATAGTTTATTTATATCTTTTATAGCAGAAAACCGGCAGCCAACATCAGAAAAACTGCTTAAAGATACAAGAGAAAATTCTCAGCCCTTCATTATTTGAGAAGCAAAGATCTGATATGCAACAGCACTAAACCCTTTGCTGCATCTGCAACTGAGTGGCTGCAGCCACAGAACACAGATCAGTGACCGAAGTCTGTAACATCCCTGAAGATGTCAATGAACAATGCACCAAACGTGTTCTTGGATGCAAATGCAAATCGGTTTCAAGTTAACATAATTAATGAAGACAATGACAACAATGAAACAACCCAAGAGGATGTGGGCTCTGACCCACCACATTATGAAGAAACATCTTTTACTGATGAAACACATAACAGACTAAGAATCAGTTACAGACCAGGAAAAAGAGAATTATATGACAATTTCCGTCAAAATGGGGAGAAAACAGAAGCTAGCTTACATCCCTATGATACTCACAGTAAAATGTATTATCTACAGACTTTTGGCCATAACACAATGGACCCAGTTCCCAAAATTGATTATTATAGAAACACTGGCAGTGTCAGTGGGAATAAGCTCAACAGACCAAGCTTATTAGAAATTCATGAACAACTGGCAAAGGTAAGTGAAAATGAAAGATAAATTTTTTCTCTATTCCATTTCCAGATTGTTAATTCTGTTTATTAATAAGAGAAAGTCCTTAAATTCATGGACCTTGCCCAAGAGAAGTACAACTAACTACTTACCATATTTCCTTTGGTAGCTTCAGTTTGTTCTCTGCTCTGTACCCTGCCCAAAGAAAAAATTTTTATTAAAAGGTAATTGTAACATACTTGAAGCAGAAAACCATAGCTTAATCTTGTCTAAAAGTATGGATCTACCAAATCTCTTCTGTTTCACATAAGAGTCAGGATGGCAGATGGTGAATGTCAATTCATAATTTAACCAAGCTACACAATTCACACTTACTCTAAACTTGAATTTTACATCAATGCATAACTAATTTTGACAGATTCCTCTGTTGTACGCATTAACAAATATAAGTATTATAAAAAAGATTACGTGAAACAAATGCAATTTCAGTTGATCAGATATCCAGAGCACTACTTGTTTGTTGCTGTAACAAACCCAGATAGCAAGAAAGAATCAAGAACAAGGGTGTTGAGGGATAGCAGACAACACTTTGCAGGTGCTGATTCAGTGAATAAATTTGAGGTTAATTGTGCACCTATCAGGGCAGGGCTGGAAAGAGAAATATCATTGCTATAGTTAAACTGAGACAAAAAGTGTCAATATGCAACAAAAACTCCTTTTATTTGAGTTAGGCAATTGTGAAATGAGAAAACTTGAGAGAAAACAAGCTCTCATCCCCATACCGCTCAGTTTTTCATACTTCTGAGGTCTGAATAATTTGGACAAGCTTCTGATTTTTGAATGCTGGTCCAGATTTTGTTCAGACTTCTGTTCTCTGGAGATTCCTCTTTCCTATGGAGGGTTACTATAAAGTAATGAAATCAAGAAAAAATATAGCCATTAGTAAATTAGGACCTGATTCTTTAGGGTCTTATTAGGGCAGCTTCCTAGTTTTGGCCTGACTTACTCAAATTAAGCTCTCCATAGACCTGTGTAAAATAGCTTAAAAGGAGAAATATTTCCAAAGATGAAAACAAAGCAGATAGGAAAAAGGAAACATACTAATTTAGTATCCCTACTCATTTGCAGATGTACAAGCTGCTACTCAAAAGACTAAACACATTTCCACACCCAGAGAAATTTCTTCTTATTGAAATAATTTACTTCAGTATTGGCTAGATAGGAATAAAACTGTATCTTGTCTTTGAACATAATGTTGAATGAACATGTACTGAATATCAGCATATTAAAGTATTTTCAATTTTGATGACAACCAGAAATTTTGGGGTTTTTTACTGTTGTATCTCTCAATGGTTTGTATTCTTAAAACAAAATTAGATAATTTTTTTAGGGTTTTTTTACAGCTTTCACTTAAACATGATTAAAAAGAAGGCAGATTACATAACAGAATAAAATGAAGAGAAAATTGTTTCACATGTTGGGACTGTTAGAAAAAAGAGAAAAGAAATCTAACTTGGAGATTTACAGACTTTTTCCAGTATCCAGTATCCATCTTACAGAAAGATAATCTTTTGCCTTTCAAAATAGGAAGGTGAATGTCATAGGTAATGGGATTTTTGTTACACTGGCAACCTGCTGTGCCCTTATGTGGGTTGTGGCCCTGGTCTGGGAGCACAACCACAGCTCTGGAACAAACGATGCCCCATTAGCATGGCTGGAGCCCATTCCTGGCTGTCCCATGATCTCACTTGGTGACCTTGGACAAATCACTTCGGTCTGCAGAGCTTTTGCTGAAGAATAAACAAACACGAGGTCACCAAATAGGAGCTTAGTAGGAAAGGGAATTGAGCTGTCAGGAAAGGCAGAGGTCCCCTCAGGAGCACAGGCTGTACGTGTGCTGGATGGGATCCAGCCCCCGGCAACGAGGGGAGGAGATGCCACACTGAGCGTGGACAGCAGTTACAGTAATAGCCCAAGGTGCATTTCTGAAGCAGATGCTTTATTCCTTTTTTACTTAACCACTAAAATCTGGGTTTACCAAACCATACCCCAAGGCAATCCCACCCCTCACCCCCGGTTTGAAACTCAAGTATTTGAAGACAACTATTCTGTCAGAGCCCATTGCAAGATTCTGATAAGAAGTGGCATATGTTTGACTTCAGATTGCTAAACATCACATAAGCATTCCCATTGTGCTTTGATGCTGGGCTTAACATCAGAAGATAGATATTAATATTTAATACATTTTTTAATATGTAATTTTTCAAATGTCAGATTGTAAGACAGGCTGAAAGGAACTTCAAATATCTAGTTTCCACACTGCTGGAGTCAAATGTGTGTCATCTTTTAGCAAGATGTGTCAGTTTTTGCACACATTAAGCCAATTAAATCCCTAAAAAATAGTCTAAGTGCTATTTCATAGCTGATGGCTGGTGATAATTACTTGGGCTTAATATTTACCCTACATAAGAAATAATCTAACCTTTCTTCCTCTTGGCTATTCTCCACACTTGTTATGGAGATTTGATGAGCTCATCATCTTTAGCCTCAGGAGAGATGAAGAAAAAACCATTCTGAAACAAGGAAAGGAAAATGTTTGGGTTAGTGCTTTTTTTTTTTTTTTAAGCAGTTAACTTTTTATTTTAGTAGCTTTTCAAAATGTTCTGTCACTTTTATTCCACATCCTTAATGCATGAGTAGCACAGGTACAGCTGCTTGGTAAATAACCAATCATTCACTAAAGCACACCAATTTAAAATGCATTTATGGAAGGTTTAAGGCCATAATTTATGATAATGGCATAGAGAGCACAAATTAATTCAAAGTACAGAGGAAACAACTTGTTTCAAGTACAAAGACCAAACCCTTCTAATGTTTTGTCTTTGAAATTCTAACCACTGTAGCAAAAGCCCATCATATTATTCTGCTGATCTTCCTTCATTGACTTCAATCATTTTGAGCAAACAGAGACATTATTATTTCAGGGTAACAATCGTCAAAGTTATCTAAATATCTCAAAAGAGCTCAAAGTCACAGGCTTTCAACAGATCTTGTACTCCCACTTTTCTTTGGGCCAACAGGACAATAGACACCAAGTTTAGCCCATGTCAAAACATATTATCCAGTCACTTATTTTTCATTTGTGAGCACAGTCTGGGATTTACTGTGTCAAAGGCATTCTAAAATCTTACATCATTTTGGCTAGAGCACCCACTGGGGGCAAGTCCAAACATTAGTGTAAGAGGCATACACAGTTAGTCTTTATGTCTGTTTTGGGTTTGTGTGTTGGCTATTTTTAAATTTATGGACAAAATATAGAAACAACCTTAAAGCTAACCAAGATTTAAAATCTCATGTTTCACAGAATCACAGATGTCTTTCCTCCTTGACCTGCTTAATTAATCTGGAAGTATCTTCATCACCCTCCAAAGCCTAAAAGTATCTTGATTCTTCTCCAGGAGTGGTTCCCTCTCCTGACTCTCTGCCAGACTACAGCAACATGCAGGGTCCTTCCTGAAGGCCTTTGAGGAGGACCCAGAAAAATCAGACAATTGCTAACCTATAATGCCAATTCCTCACAGAAACAGTGAGAGCTCTGAATAAAAAAAAATACCATTAAATTAAAAGACAATTACAATGAGTATAAATCCCAGCACCACGACTAATTCCTATTCAAGCCACAAGAATCATATCATGGGACTAAATTGTCTGAAAGTTCTGGGGCAAGAGAGCTGAAGAGAAAAAATACACATTTATGTCTGTAATGGAAGCGAACAATCTAAAATTCTGGGCTACTTTGGTTACCCCATAAATATGGCAATTCCTAATCCTATCTACTATGGTAACACCACTGGTGGCTAAACCACAGAAAGGATTATTCAATTTCTACATTTCACTGGCATTTCTCTAATTGTTTTCAGGAATATGTTACCCATCTGCTGTTGCAGTTATGTTTGTACTTCATTCAATAGGAAACAGTAGATTTCATCACAGAACTTCCCCATGCAGCACTCAGTTAGGTCTCTTTTCACTGTTTGCAATTATCCCTGTTTTTACACTCAGCGTTATTCATAAATTGTTGCAAGAGCATGCAGAGGCCGACCACAAGACCTTCATTATGTTAGATACTCTACTTACATGTCAACACAACATATATGTGGAATAGCTTACAATAAAAACAGGTTCGTATCAGATCAGGTAATAATGTATTTACTCTGCTTAAGTGCTTCTTTCATCTCCTCCCCTTGTTAGCAAGCCCACCTGCTGATGCCTGGTGTGAGCAGAATATTGCTCTCTACTCCAGTGACTGTAAAACCTGATCTTTGGAATTCTTTTCTATTATGTTTCCCTTATGCAGCCAGGTCCTCTACCTGGTACAAAAAATGTCTTTGTTTTCTGTGTGATCCTCCAGAACATTGCTGTGAGCACTGGCTCAGTCGAGAGAGTGGCAAATGGAGAAAGCACCACTGGAGATGAGACAGCAGCCAGCAAGGAAGAGGAGAACAAAACAGGATTTGTCAAATTTGGATGGGTGAAGGGTGTGCTGGTGAGAAACCTACCTACATTTCTAAAAAAAATAATTTAAAAAAAATAAAATCAGTTCTGTTACACTTAAGTCTTTGAAGAATTAAGAGATGGAGGCAGGCTTCAGGGATGTTTGGGGTGAAATGCACTTTATTACCCTTCTGGTTTTAAACATTACTTTCCATATTGAACTAATGCAGTAATTTTTCTTTAAAACCTAGGTAAGATGCATGCTTAATATTTGGGGTGTGATGCTCTTTATTCGACTTTCCTGGATTGTAGGTCAAGCAGGAATTGGTATGTATCTTATTTAATATCATTTTCAACAGTGAAAGGGATAAAGAGGATAAACTATACATGATCATGATTAATATATAATCTGAGATGTGCATTTGCATGTTGAGCTAAATAATGTTTTCAAATGCTTGCCAGGGTAAAAGACATTAATCCTCCAAACTATTGGAATTTTCCGGACTCACAGCCAAATTACTGCTTAGAGGCATAGATCTGTTAACTATGCATATGATCATCACATTTGAATATTTCTGAGCTTTAGTGAAATTTGTATTTAGATCCTGTAACAGATGTAAACTTCATGACTCGGGCCAACTTCTAATATGTGCGTACAGAGTTAACCTTTAAGAGTTCACACTTTGCTCATCTGTGAAACCCAAACCTTGTCATCTACATATTATAAACAACTCTTCTTCACACTTCTCTGCCAAGATGAAAACAGAACTGGAAGGAGGTCTCATCTCATCAGGATTTTGTTATTTTTAACTACAGAACAGCACTTGATACTAGTGTAGTATGAAAGACTAAGTTTTAAGAACTCTGCTACAGCTTTCATAAAAATGAAATAAGTACATTTCATTGTGTGCTGTATCTTTGCTTCTTTATTGTGCAATTTAATTCATTCAAATTCCAGCTCCCAGATCCCTGGGAAACTGGGCTCCGAGGCCTCCACCCAGTAGATTGCAGAGTGTTCAGTGAAACCAGCGAGAGAGGGAAGTGCTCCCAACACTGCAAATCTCCAGCACTGCAAGAGCAGCTCAGCTCAGGTGCAGTGCCCCACAGCTGGGTGCTACAACTCTCTTGTTAGAGCCACTGCTCTGGGGAAGCACAGAAATCTGAGCTGCCATAGCACTGTCCCTCTATGATCCATGGTCATACAGTTAGAGAAATGGGACCCTGATCTTTAACTGGTACCCAGACGTTATAAAAAACAGGCAGGATGGCAAGTAGTCCGGTTTGGATGATCACAGAATGGAAATATTCAGCTATATTAAGGGGTGTCAGCCCTGCTGGGCGTGGGTAAAAGTCAGTGCTCAAAATCAGATTGAATATAACTATCATTCACATCCTTGTCAATGGAAGTGAAATGAAACATCTCCAAAATTTTGCATGGTTGAAGTCTCATTTCTAATAAAAAGCAGTAACTTCATAGAAGTTTCACTTGAGCAAGACTAAGCTCTTAATTAAAAAAAAAAAAAATAAAAAAATAAAAAAAAATGAAATGCTTATTAAGAAAAAAATCACAAACTTACAGAGACACAAATAGGAAAAGAAAAACCAGCCCAACAATAAAAGATGCAGAACTAAGCGGAAGAACTTTAGTACTTCTGCAGTGCTCCATGCACGGCTCCAGCACCGTGCCTGACAAAAGGGTGCTTTCTGATTTTATGATGCATACCAAATGAGCACATACAGCCCAAGGCACTCATAACTATATGCCTTGCCATGAAAATTCTGCATCTTAATATTGCCAAGACTTTGCTCTGGGGCTTCATGCAAAATTAGTTTTTAAGGGCAGTTTAGTAACTTATTGATATCATCAAGAAGTATTACTTTGTTTTGAGGTGTGAGAATAGCCATAGGCAAGAGTAATTCATTTTGGAGCAACTTACTTAGGAGCCATATGCCTGGTTTTCAATCTAAACTTTAATCAGATTTTAACATTAATTTTCACCAACATCAGTTACAACCTTTCTGCTTTCATTTTTAATTTTACCATTTTAACTCATTGATAAGCAGGCTCTTCTTTCTTATGGTTTATTGCTCTGCTGTTGCTTTTTTAAATTGCATGTGTTATGCAAGGGGGTTACTTTTACTTTTGAAAATGAGATGTCATATTCCATTTAAATAATTTCTTAGTGCATTTTTGGAATGCCTTATAAGCAATAAGCTTTAAGTCCCCAGCCAAGCTGCTTAAGGAGAACAGTGATGGAAACTCATCATCACCAAGGCTCAGGGATTTCACTGGGTACTGCTACTAACATGGAAATTAAATGAGACAGTTAAACCACCATCTGGGCACCAATTACATCCCCATCATTAGAGGGCCAAAGAGACACAACCCAATTATTTCCATACCCTGATAGGCTGTCTTGGGCAAAAGCTCTTACAGGGGAAAAAATAGGATTCCACAAGGTTCTCTGGCTATCATCAGCTAGGAAAAAGGGGACAGTATGGTTCTGACAAGATTCCAGGTCCAAAACTAGTCTGCTATTTCCACCTAATATCTGGGGACTCTATGAAATCTGTATTTGTACCTCTACATGGAATGGTTAGACAAAAGCAGGGAAAAACACCAAGTTTATGCTACCTGCAAATCTGGCCCCGATTATTCAAATTATGTTACATTACATTACAATGACATTTTGGTTGAGTCACTTCATTTTATGCACTTTTCTTCTTAAATGCTAAAATTATTTTTTTTAACTTATCATTAAAGCCTTCCCATGAAGATGTTACCATCAGATTAGCAAAATATCTGACCCTATATATCATATACATGTTAACAATATGAATTGTGAAATGCAATAGAACATCCTTGAAAAGTATCCTTAGGATGCACATACACCTAGCAAATAATTTTAAAATTGATTTGAGAATTATGTGTCTAACTTACTCAATTAAAGAGGTAACAGCTCTTAAAGTCATATCCAGCTACTTCTCAGACACAAAATTTGCATGGTTGAACAATATCCTTCTATGTAATGGTAGCTGACCAAAAGGCATGACCAATTGTTTTTGGGATTTTTTTCAGACCTGCACATAAAACACTTACATGACTAGTTATAGTAAGAGTTCAGAAATCAGTAAGATAAACATGATTTATTAGAGGCTCAAATCACTTGAAATATATTACACTATGTTATATATAATTTATGGCTCACACATTACATTACTCTATCTTAAAGGACTGTGAGAACATGGCTGTACTTTAAGCAGCAAAGAACATTAGTTCAGAGACTGGATGTCTATAACCATCCAGTATGAACTGAACTCAGGAATCTGATCTGTAAGTCAGATGGTAGAAATACAGCAGATAAATCAATATGTTTGTAGTACTTCTAGCTCAATGTCAATTGTAGGATCTAAGTTTCAATTTAGATGAGCCCTGATCAATAAATACAGCTACAAGCAATGTATATTCTCCAGTTCCACACTGAATGCCTATGTACCCTATGGAAAAAAGACAGATATTGCATAAGCCTTAGCAAGCTCAGATAAAACTAAGAATTGATTCCAGGCTTGGCACCAAGCTGTAATTCTTTATTTTTTTCTCCTGGTTTTCTTCCTCCCTTTTCATAGATAGAAATGAAGCTGAGAGAAAAAAACGTTATATTATTTCTTCACCTGACTTGAAATAAAAAGGAGATCTGGAACTACAGAGACAAGTTCTTCTAGGTAGTGCCAGAAATCTAACAGCAGTAGCTGCAATTGAACCTTGGGAGGTGCAGTTTGTACACGAACAAAAGCTTTTAAATTGAGCAGGTAGTCTAGCCCTAGAACATGTAATCCAAAGAAGCTGTGGGACCTTTATCCACAGAGCTTTTCAAGAGATCAGCTAGCCAAAGCCAGCCCTGATTTAATCCTGTGTTGACAGTAGTTCTGCTATAAATGGGAGGTTGAGCTACAGATCTTCAGACGTCACTTCAAAGCAATGCTTCTATGATTGTAAATCATACAAAGCACATCCTGCTCATACAGTTTCTAGCAATTTCTAGCAGTTTCACAAAGTTAACAGAACCCCAACCATATAGTCAAAGACTGGAAACATTCTCAGATTTCAGTTTTACACTGAAACCCAGTTACCTATAAATAATCACCTACCACTGATATTCTGACGTTTGGTAATCATTGTGATATCAGCTAAAAAAAGAAAAATATTCTAAGTTCTCTATGACTATACATTACAGGTCACCTATTAAAGTAAACGGCATTTTAAAAGCAGTATTTCCATTTTCAAGTATTTGTTTTGTGTTAGAGTAAAACTACTTTTTGCAGGGAAAGAGGCAGATGAGCAGAGAGTGGGAAAGCTCAGCACTTGATAGCTCAGTGAGTGAGGATGTAGAAGGCTCCTACTCAGGTCTTGTCCCTTTGCCTGACAGACTCTGTCCTCATGCACTATGAATCTATACAGTCAGTCTTCCTCTGATTCAACATTTAATTAACTGATGAAAGACAACAGCATTGTTACAAGAGCTCTGGTTAATGTATTTATCTCTTCATTTAAACAGCCAGGATGTGTGTTAAAGGTAGGTATAAGCCTCCATTTCAACGGACACCTGTTTATTTCCTCCATCCTTTGGAAATCATAGGAATTCCTGGACAGGGTACTCCTATCAGAAAGAATCACTGTTTGAAGATTGATGGGGATAATTTACTATCGTGACACGGATTTCATGAAAATGTTCTGCAAGCTGCAAGTGGTCAACAGACCATCTTTTCAGTTTATTGCTCTTATTCTGGCCTGAAAATTCAATTTAAAGAAAGAATGATTTGTAGGAAACACGGAACATGAGTAAAATATTTTATCTTCTTATTACTGACAGGTCTTGGAGTAATCATAATTCTTCTCGCCACGATGGTAACCTCAATTACTGGGTTGTCAACTTCTGCAATAGCAACTAATGGGTTTGTCCGTGGAGGTAAAAATCTTAGGGTTACTAACGCTTTCAAGCCCCAGAAGGTATTTATGTATTATTTTTGTATGAGACAAACCAGAGGGACCATAAACCAAAGGGCACATCTAATGGAACTGGAAGGTAACTATTCTAGTCACCTCTCATCACAATTTAAGGCGTTTGAGCTGTCACTTCTAATAAAGCATGGATTTCAGTTCAGTCTGAGAAGTACATTGCAGATGTTCCTGCCAGCTGCTGAGCAAGGGATGCTTCTGGCTTTTCATGGAGTTCTTTCACCTTTCAGCCAGTCTTTCGTATTCAGAGCATTCCAGGTTGGACACTCTTCAACAAACTGAGCATGAGACATCTCTTCCTGTCATTTTGAAGACTGATGCAGAGCAGTGGATCTCTCCAGTTTAATGCCCTCTTTATAATACTTCTTACATTTCAGCCTCTCCTTGGAAGACGGGTAAATAATTTGGCTGTAAAAGTCCATATCAGGTATTTTGTGAAACAAAGTTTTGGTGCATTTCAGAGCCTTAAGTTATAACTGGTCTGGTCTAAGCCCTGTGGAAAATGGAAAGTTCTTACTATGTCACTAAAGCAGAACAGGTACTGGAATACACTTGCATATACTTTCTTTTTCGGATCTTCCAGGTCTTGGAATCATAGTTATTGCTCTGAGTGTAGTAGTAACAACATTGACAGGTATCTCCATGTCTGCCATTTGCACTAATGGAGTAGTAAGAGGAGGTAAGTGAATATGATCTCATGAAAAATACAAAAATCTGCAGATTTGAATTTAAAAAATTAATGGAATTGAGATAACTGTGTTATAAGCAAAGAAATAATATGAATATTTGCAGTGATTTCTCCCAGTGGATCAACACCAAATTGAAATGTGTATAGATTTAATGCAAAAAACATTAAAGATTCACTGCATCACTATGATGCAGGACTTAAACAATGTACCACAGAATGTGACCTTTCATATTAACATTGGGATAGATCCATGTAAGCTAGAACATTTTCAGAAGTGAAGTTCTTTCTCCTTTGTGTTACTATATCATGCATCATGAAAAATTATAGCAAGATCCACTTTTGCACGCTAACATGCACGAAAAAAATTTCTGGAATAGAAAGGTATAATGAAAAGTCTGAAGGCAGAACCAGTATAAAGCACATTGCTTTTTTGCAGCATCTCCTATTAATGTAGGGCAAAGACTGATTATATTTGTGAGATTAAAAGCAGAGATTTCTCCAGTAACAGTTATGTGAAGGGAAAAAAAAGCAAAAGCTAAGTGTCTAGTTGTGCTGAAATAACAATAATTTCTGTCTGCAGGTGGAGCATACTACCTTATCTCAAGAAGTCTGGGCCCAGAGTTTGGTGGATCTATAGGACTTATCTTTGCCTTTGCAAATGCAGTGGCAGTTGCCATGTATGTAGTTGGATTTGCTGAAACAGTTGTAGAACTTCTTAAGGTAAATGTAGATCTTTCATGTATATGATGAAATTGGTTCAGTTTGTTTTGTGTGGTTTTTCTTTTTTTGGGGGGGTGGTGATGGTGGTGTTTGTTTTACATAATGTATTTGCATAAGCAGTGATATGTTTCAGTTAAGGCTTGAGGGGCATCTTTAGCAGGGAAGAAGCTCAACATGCCACAGAGTGCTTCTTCATTATTTCTGCCTTTTGAATATATTGCATACATTTCTTGAGAAGAATCTCAAAATCAGGATAGGAACACACACCCCATTAGACAGCCAAATAATCCCAACTACAAAAATCCTGCTGGAACATGACATACAAACACTTGGTCTCACAAACCTCTGAGAGTTTGACAGCTCACTGCTGAATATTTTACCTTGTTACTTAATCCCACCAGTTGGGCAGAGAAAGACTGGTTCTCATAACATTTCTAACCACTTTCAGGAGAGTGATACACTGATGGTAGATGAGTCCAACGACATCAGAATCATAGGGACCATCACTGTGGTGTGTCTTCTCGGCATCTCAGTTGCTGGCATGGAATGGGAAGCAAAGGTAAACTTTTAAAAGAATATAAAAGCAAGCAGTATATTAACCTGCTGTACAGCATTAGTGTGTGAGGAATGCTATTCAACAGATGGAATTTTCAAAAGCACCCAGTTTCAGTTTATGCATAATCTTTCTAAAAGCAATAGCAGTTTAATCATTACATTCACTGAAAGTACAATTACTCTAAACTCTTCCTTGCACATACATTTAAAAGCAAAGAGGAAGTTTGGGTTTTGCAGTCAACTTGGTTATATTCATTTTTATAATTCATAGCATCATTTAGAGCCTTGGCTACGGTGTCCCCTTTTGCCCTTATTTTTGATGCAGCTTGATAGAATAAACAGTAGCAAAAATAAGATATGGTTTTATTACTGTACTCTCTCAAGCCCTACTCAGCAGAAGAGCTCTATTTGTTACCCATTCCTTAGTCTCTAACTTCTGCTATTCCTTCACCTGTCAAAAAAGTCAGAATGCAAACTCAAATGGAAATACTTTAGAGAGTGGAATACAGCTATCGAAATCAAGTTCAACAGCATGCTTGTTTTTGCTGTGATGGAGACTAGAACAACTTGTAAAAGAGATCAGAAAACAATTTTGTATTATAATCTTTGAAGTGACAACCCTCTGCAAGGACAAAAATTTATAACAATATAAAAATGTCTTATACTCGATACTAATGCATTAGCTGTTCCATTTTGCCTTTTCTTGTAAGGAAGATAACCTAAAATGAAATTATAACTTTATGTTTCATTACCTCCTTAGTAAAAAGCATCTGCTGTTGTCATTAGCTGATTCAGCTATCTTGAGTCCTGGTATTTTAAAAAACTATAGAAATTAATAACCTGTTACAGGGAACAGATACAGACAACTTACTATATAGCCATCTCCACAGCAACAAAGTTAAAAACGACAGGTGAATCTTTTTGTTTTCATTAATAGGCTCAAGTTATTCTTCTAATTGTTCTCCTTGTTGCCATTGCAAACTTCTTTATTGGGACAGTCATTCCTACCAACACTGAAAAGAAGGCAAGAGGCTTTTTTAATTACCAAGGTAAGCAAGCTTGCTATCTATCATAAAATTATGTCTGCATTATTTTGACTTAATAGTAAGCTAAAGATTCCACTGGAAAAGGTCACAAGATCAGAATCTTCTGCCCAAGTTTAAGTGAGCTTGCAAGGGAAATGGATTTCATCTCTAATTTTGAGTCTGTCTCTGCTGCTGCCACTGACAACACAGTAAGATGCAGCTTGAGTCATTTATACATCAGTAGAGCAACTTTAGACAAACTAACACAGAGCTAAGAGCAAGTGCTGCAGTGACACTTCTGTCACTTCAACATGGATCTGTAGCTCTGAGATGTAGACAAGCACATCCTTCTGGGGAGCAGACTAAGGAAATCAAATTCACTTTGCTTGTGATGTGAGACAGATTCAAACCCAGTTGTCCAGATGTGAAAGACTGGCTTATTCACCTCCTTCGTAAGTAACTTTGGAATCAAATCCTGTTGTTATATTTCATTCTCACTTATATTTGCAGCATCAATATTTGCAGAAAACTTTGGACCAGATTTCAGAAGTGGAGAAGGATTTTTTTCAGTGTTTGCCATTTTTTTCCCAGCTGCTACTGGCATTCTTGCAGGAGCCAATATCTCAGGAGATCTGAAAGTAGGTATTTCATGAACTTCATAATACTAGACCTAGGTTGGAAAAATAACAAGAAAACCAATCATGAATCAACACTGTATTCAGTTTTAAATCATGTCTTAATTTGGGAAGATAAGCTCTCTGTTTTAAGTACCTGATTTATTAGTTAGAAACATCAATTCACAAATTCGCTAATGCATTATGGGTATTTACAGAAATTACTGTAGCTAGATTTGGGTTGCTATATAATTTAAAAACATGTTTCAATAACCTGTAACAATATTTAATTAATGGCCCATTAGCAGCACATGCTATAAGAGAAATTACATGTGTATCTCTTGGAGCTCATCTTTTGTAAATATCATCCAAGCGTCATTCCAAAAAGCATACCTGGAAAGCTCACGTTTGTACTCACAAGAATCAGGGGAGACCAGCTTTTTGTATTCAGGGTCATAGCAAGGGTAGAGCAAACAAAGCATTTAATGAAAGCAAGTATGTCCCAATCCCATGTATTGCTGCTCAAAGGAAAAGCTGCAAGCTTGCAGCTGTGATTTAAAAAAAAAAAAAAAAAGTCTGAAGAGAAAGGGAAAGGAGGTCCAAGGGTGCCCAGTTGTTTACTGTGGCCATTCTGTCAGTTCCCCATTCTCCTCTTGCAGTTTAGCAGTTCTAGGAAATGGAATTTTCCTAGAATGGTAAATTAGAGACAGGAATTTAGTTTTGAGTGCCCTCTAGTTTTCATGACAAAAACACTCAAAAAACAACCAAAATAAATAAAGAAAAAAAGTCACCAACAAGACATGGCTCACAGCTTGATAATCCCAGCATGGCAAATGAAGTTATTTGGCCTTATGCTAGAAATCCATTGCCTCGCAGACCTTAGAGGATTCAACCACAAGTCTGCTATTTCTGTACTGGCACAGCAGTCACAAGTTCACCAGATCCTACCACCCCTGAGAGCCAATTCTCCTTCCCTGCCTTACCCTGAGCTGCATGCCTCAGCTCCTTTGTTTTCAGAGGACTGCTTTTCAGGCCAAGCACAGAGAAAATACATGGAAGCTGAGCCACTGATAGCGTCAATGAGATTCCGTTTTTAATTAAATAAACAAAACCCACTGTACTTCTGCCCAGTGAGACTGCACCAGCCTCACACAGTCTCCATCCTTTTATCAAACAAAAATAATTCTTTTGCCATATATAGTGTTCTGTCTGCATGGCAGACTCCCAAAGCAGCAGCACTTCTTTCATCAGCTGTTTGAAACAATGCAAGCAGACCTCGGGAAGCAGTTCTCCCGTTGGATCTCTGCAGTCCTTTCAGTCTCACAATAAGTGGACTTCTGTAACCAAGTCCTCCAGGCAGCAGATTCCCCACTGAGCATGTTTAGATGCATTAGACAAGTCTAATTAAATTAACCAGCCTCTCCAGAATCTAAAAGACAAGCTAAGGAGTGTTTAAAAAGTGTAAAATTTACCAGTCGAACTTTCTTTAGAATTTGTTGCAAACACCTCCGTGTTCCTGCAGCCACTACACAATCGTGTCCTACTCCAGAGCCTATTTATAGGGATGGCTTCCTAGTGACTTCCTACTAACTTCAGTGGGGTTTACTCCCTAAAGTGCTAACAGCATAGCAAATATGGGTTTAAATTTAAAAAACATAAAACATAAAAGTTAAGTTGTAGAAACTTTAACCTTAAGATGTGACGTTACAGAGTTTAAAATAACCACAAGGTTCCACAAAAACAATAACCTAAAACATGCACATCAGAACTGCTTAAAGATACTGTGGTTTGACTGCAAAGGTTCTTATGCAGCAGAAGTGACTCCAGAATTCTCTTCCAGCTCAATAGATCCTTACCTCATTTAAAAATTATATTAATTACTATTCCAGTTAAGCAATTCATGCATGCTTCGCAATAAACTCCAGATCTGTATTTTGTTTTTTCACCCTGCAACAAGCATAGCTATTAAAAAATCTGTGACTTAAAATGCATTCAACAAATCTTTGATTTAAAAAGCCATTCTAAACCAACTTAAGAAGAAAATTCATAAAAAATTCTTCCTAGCATAAACAATCACACCCTAAATTGTAAGGTTATCTAGAATTAAAAATCCCTTTAAAATGTACAGTGCAGATCTTTGGACTCTTAATTACAGTTGCATTATCAAAGCTGATACTGTTGTTACTGTAAGCATTATAACCCAGCCTCATTAAATTATCTAAATTAAGTCAATACAGTGAAAGAAAGTAGCTGTTTTGAAGACCCAACAATTACTGGTTGCAAACAACATAAGTACTGTATTCTGTACTGTATTCTGTACAGGATGACTACATCTATCTTACCAATTAACCAAAAATGGTCCCATCTTGTCATCCAGAAGAGTCTGATGATTCAGTAACTATTTACCCACTACATCATTAAACATTAAAATAAAGCCAATTGCAATGTAAAGAGAGTTTGGAGTTCAAGAAATGCGGACCTCGAGACCCTTCTGTTGCTATAAATGTGAGCTCTGCTCCTGCAGAATATCCTTCACTATGTGCAGGGTAGGAGTGCTGCACCACAGGAGCACTGCTGTGTCTGCATGCTGGGACCAGAAATGTTGGTGCAGGTCAGAGTGATAAAAATCTGCTCTCTAGGCTATCTTCATACCACAATGTGACAGAACCCTCAACATGCAAATGCAATCAGGCTGCAGCACATAAACTCACAGTATTTCTCTGTCACTGCTTTGTTTAAGGACCCACAAAGTGCCATACCCCAGGGAACAATGCTGGCCATTCTGATCACCACAATTGCTTACATTGCTGTTGCAATTTGTGCAGGTAAGTACAGAACCTCTGCTGCATGTCCTCACTCGTACAGTTAAGTTTGAAAGTTTGGAATGCAAATGAATTATTAGCCTCACTGCTTTCTCATGCCATGAATGTATTATGTAGAGAGACAGTAGTTTTGATTTTACTGTATGGCAAAACAGTGGTTTAAAAAAAACAGCTATCAGTAGAAACAAAAGTCTCTGTTTGGCAGCTCTGCTCACAAGCAGTAGCTGTATTTCAGCTTCAGAGCTGTGCATTTTTCAGTGTAATACTTCCTTTTTTCCCCCCATGTTTGCTGTTAGTTTCCTAACCAATGGGTATTTTGAGACTCTTAATGTTTTTGACAAATTTGAAGATATCATATAAACTTACATTTTGGCCACTAAAGACACTGAGGTCAACACTCCATGTTTCTTCTCATTTCTGGTGGTCTGGTGGTATCCTGGTTTGGGGCAACTTTGGGAGGAAACTTCCAAAGGGGTCTCTCTAGAAAGTAGATTTAAGTGCCCCTCTCAACTGGTTCAGGAAAAGATTTCTTTGGAGAAAAGTGGAAAAAAAACTGTTTATTTATCAAGTAAAGTATTCACAAGCATAAAAAATGAATAATATTAAACAAAAAACCTCTTGCTCTTCTGAAGAGATGGCAAATTCAGAAAGTCCTTGTCGTGAGCTGTAGCTCAGCTCACTCAGTCTCCATCAGTCCCTCCTGCTGGGAAATGCCACGTCCCAGCCCTGGTGGGCCACAGGTGTGAGCTCCAGGTGTTTTCTGGGTTTTTGGTCTAGAGCAGGGCTGATCAGTTCCAAGAAAAAGAAAAGCCACAGTCCAGGCAACTTTTCTTCCTGAGCTACCTAAAAAAAAAACCTAACTAAAAGGCTCTTGGAAACAGTCTTAAAGGTGTAGAACTTAATATCCAGCATAAACAGAACAGATGATTGGGGATACAAGGATCATAAAGTCACTCTAGGACATAAGCAAAAAAAAAAAAAAAAAAAAAAAAGAAGACAAATATCAATATACAAAAAAAAAATAGGTAATTTCTCCTGTTCAAAGTTTTTCTCATCATATTGGTATTAATAGGGCTATGACAATCTGAACAGCTGAGGATTTGGGTCTCTAAAGTAATTTTGTGCCCTTGTTACACAGAAGAAAAGGTATGCTTAGACCTAAAAGCCTCACAGACCTGTTTGCTCTGAATACTGGCACTTTTAAAAGTGGTAACAAGAAGACAAAAGACTTCTAAGTTAGTCAGTTTGTTGTTGATCCCTGTCTGGGTTTCCAATCTCAGAAATATGCTAATTCTTACTAGTTAAGTGGCTGATTATTTTAAAAGTAACAGAAGCAAATATTTGCTTAGAGACACCATGAGAAACTCAGTGACAGTATAAGGAAGTAATCCATGCCCAACATGAAATGTTGCTAATTGGGATGAGTCTAAGGCAGCAGCTGTACAAAAAGTGTGCAGTTTAGGAGTCAAATTGTGGCAAGAACATTCTTTCAATGTCACAAAGAAGCAAAATAAAAATACATCATTGTTTCCACAGCCTCCTGTGTTGTACGAGATGCTACTGGGAACGTCAATGATACAATTGTACCTGGAATGAGCTGCAATGGATCATCTGCCTGTGGCCTAGGATATGATTTTTCCAGATGTGCAAGTCAGCCATGTGATTATGGGCTGATGAATAATTTTCAGGTTTTAATGAGATAATATGTATTAGCATACACACATATATTAGCATAATAAGCAATGCATGAATACAGAAATACAACATGCAAAATCATTCTTTGCAGACAATTACAATAGAACAACCAGTTTTACCTAAAAGAGTAAACTGTAAGAGTGATGAAAGGCAAAAATCCCCTGCATTTCAAGTTTACCTTCACACTGCCCATGACTAGCCTTGCTAACACTCAGGTAAGGCCTTTATCTCCACTTTTAACAAGTACCATGCAGCAGTACATGTCGTAGCATCTTCAAATGGAAAGCCCAGACTTAACAGAGACCTCAGGAACTCCTGTTAGATGAGGAAGTCACCTCACTGTTCTTGACACATGGATGTGATTTTACCTCAGGGGTGCTGTGGTCACAGTTAAAGGATTGTGTCACAGTACAAAAACCAGAGTTCTGACTTCTTTAAAAAAAGTATCCAAAAATATAGAGTGAAAAATCAAGTGAGAAGTAATGGAGTCTTTCTCCTAGGCCAGAAAGAGACTGCCATTTTTATTCTTCAAAATAAAGCTCAGGCTAAGCATCAAAGTAAAGCAGTCCTGAAGCCTGACAACCCACAGGTCCCAGAACTCTATTCAGCTCCTGTGCTTCATGGCCAGCAAGAGGAATTCACCACCCACTTGCACATGCTTTTCAACGAGTCATTTGTAGCTTTTAAAGTCACTTGCTTTTTTCCCAGCTGGCTCTGCTAAATGACACGGCTGGGTAACCACCTTGAAAGGGATATGCTGTCCCTTTCATAGACTACTTTCCCTTCCTTCCCTGATCATTTGCCATCCTTACTCCCACCTCAGTTCAGCTGCCCACACTCAGGGCACCCCTTAAAATCAGTGGCCTCCCTACAGCCAAAACTTTCACTTCTTGCATTTATCCCAGCCAGACTAGAGCCAGAACACAGTATGACTGCATCTCACAATCTTCAGAATCCATTGGTTTCTTTCCTGAAGTACTGCCCACACACTACCAATCACATCCACCTTTTAGTTTCCTTGTCTGGTGCTTCTCAAGAACCCTTTCACTTCAGTAGTCACAGAGGCCAGTGCAGTGCTCCTGGGAGGGCAGAGGGAGGCCTGACAGTGACCATCATTACTGTTTGCAGCACTGCAATTATGTCAGCACCATCAGGCAGTTCCTCTCCTTTTCAGTCATATTAAGTAATCAAGGGGGAAAAACACCCAAACAAAATAAAATGCCTCCAACCACATTTCATACATCGGTGCTTTTCCCTGCCATTTCCATTTTCTTGTCTGCTACAAGCTGACTATTTACTCATCAAGTAGAGGCTGTTACTTATAGCAATTTGTTAGTAAAGGCAGCAAGGAAATCTCACAGACTACTCATCTGCCCCAGCAGACAGCTGCATATTTGAGTAAAAATTTGACTTTGCCTCCATTGCTTT
Organism: Sturnus vulgaris; assembly: GCF_052056855.1. Classification (NCBI taxonomy): domain Eukaryota; kingdom Metazoa; phylum Chordata; class Aves; order Passeriformes; family Sturnidae; genus Sturnus; species Sturnus vulgaris. The sequence continues at coordinate 10,102,027 of NC_142255.1, forward strand.
TAACTAAGCTGGCAATAATAGTACAGTTTATAGCAGACTAAATTTAGAACCACGAAAAGCAGAGACACATTGAGCACTTAAATGGGTTTGTCATTGAAAAGTGCATCCAAATGCAAGCCTATTATTTTTGCTTTCATTTTTTTTTCCTGAAGGTGATGAGCATGGTGTCTGGCTTTGGTCCTCTCATCACAGCTGGCATCTTCTCAGCTACTCTGTCATCAGCTCTAGCATCTCTTGTCAGCGCGCCCAAAGTTTTCCAGGTAAAATTAAACTATACATTTCCTTATACTTGGTTTAACTTCAGAGGCAAAGTTGAACTTTGTTTGCCAAATGTAATGTATATTTAAGCAATACTGACACATGTGGCAGGAAGAGGCAGGGAAAACAATATGTAGAATGTTTTCTAGCAGAAAAAAACAGGCCTTATCATCATACAAGGGCAATAATGTTCTTTTGGTCAGAGCTCAGCTTTGCTGCAGAAGCAGGGGATACTCATCTGCCTGTCATAAATAGCTTCAAGGGTACTTTCAGGACCACTTCTATCTTCTTACAAAAAGCCATCCTGTAAGCACAGGAGCAGCAGCAGCCCTCAGGTCCATAAGATTCAGGTGTGCTCTTAACAGGTTGTCCAGAAGCTGTCTGGGCAGCAGCAACGTGGACAGACTGGGAGCACACGGCATGGGAGAGATAAACTGTACAAATTACATCAAGCCACTGATTTATGCTTCAACTTCTCCCAATTTAGACTCTATTTAGCTATTTAATTCCCTCTTTCTTTTAAAGCACTGAATAAGCATTAAATGCCTGTGATTCTATTCCCCACTATATAATAACATAGTAGTATGTTGACATATCACCTTATTTAAACGTTCATATGCCACAGCAGTTGATGTACTTGAAGCACTAAGATTTAACTTTTGTTTAGCAAAAGCCTAGCTGCCACTCACAGACAGTGACTTCTGGTGCAAGAAAGCACTGCTTAATAGAATTATGTGCTGATTTTCTTACCAGGCTCTTTGCAAGGACAACGTCTACAAAGGGCTAGAATTCTTTGCCAAAGGATATGGAAAAAACAACGAGCCTATCAGGGGATATGTCCTCACTTTTGTGATCGCCATGGCATTCATTTTGATTGGTTTGTAAAATGTTACACAGCTGCTATAGTGTCATGTTCTGAAATTATACAAACTGATGCTGAAATATAGTTAGTAGCTGTGGTTTGAAAAATTTCCAGTTGGGTAAGCCCTGACATAAGATACTCCAAGTCCTGGTAGCAAAAAGAAACCAGCAGGGATTCCAGTGACTTACCACCACCACCACAGCCTCATTTTCCAAGATGCAGAGTAGCTGCAATTCCTGTTCACTCTGCTGGAAGAGGGCAGTGCTTAGAACTCTATCAGATAAGGCAGTCACAATCTTTGAAAATGCTTTTCCAGTTTATATTGCATATAGCTCTGAGGTAATTTTCAGATAACTAGGAAGCTTATTCTGCTCCAGCCTTTCCCACAGTCAGCTCCAAAGCAAATCCCAGTTTACCAGCAGTGGTGAAAGAAAATCTCAGCTACCACATTTAGGGGTGCAGGGATTGTTAAATCAGTTTTTCCAAGATTTGAAATTCAAACTGTCTTACAGTAAGTAAAAAGGTTGTCTATTAGAGAATTCAGATTCCCACTAACCAAATATTTTTTTAAATGCACCCATCTTGCCAAGTATGTATTTAAAATTCTAAACTTTACATCAGATCTACATCATTAAGAGACAGTATGCTGAATCACAGTATCGAGTATAACACTGCATAGCACATAATGTTATTAAAATCAGGATTAGCAGACATAATTCATATGAATGAAGGTAGATCAAGATGGCTTAAATTAGTAAGACAGGAAAATACCCAAGCTCTCCCTGCATGATAAATGCAGACAATATTCAGATTTAATGCATCATTAGGAAACAGCTAGCCACCAGTCCAGGAAACTGGTGCCTCTGTCTGACTTGTGTATGTGTCTTGCAGCTGAACTGAATACCATTGCTCCCATCATCTCCAATTTCTTCCTGGCTTCATATGCTTTGATTAATTTCTCCTGCTTTCATGCCTCATATGCAAAATCTCCAGGTGAGTCTGCATTCAGCAGTGATTTAAATATGGGCTTTATAGCCTGATCTCTGTAAGCTTTAGACTGCATGTCAGAGAAAACTGCAGTAAGTGTAAAGTATCTAACCTATGTGATATGATGTCTTATTGAATATGATGGCATTTTATTTATCTCCAAAAGATAAAAATAACAGCTCTCGTCTTACAATGCCTAGTTGTACAGGATGAGAAAGGCTTTGGTGTATCCCACTGGAGAAAAAATTCTCCTCAGGGTGGTATTTTTTCCCCTCACTATTAAAAAGCATGTGTAGGTAAAAGCTTATGGCCAATGAAGCAAGCAAGTTATAGTGGGGAGTCATCACTCCCTTCTCCAAATCTCCAGAGAAATGTGCAGGGAGATTCCCAAGCACAGGAACAGTGCTACAAGTGATGCTGCCTGGAGGGGAACATGCAGAGCAAGAGCAGGTCCATCAAACAGCACAGCACAGCTCTGCAGTGCCTAGAAGCACAATTGTAAAGCACAATTGTGAAGCACAACGAGGTCCTGTTCAGGGGTAACTTGAGATCCTCCCTCTACATCAGCAGCAAAGGAACATTCTGGCTGTCAGACTTGTGCATTGCCACAGCAGAATGATTCCCACCATCTCATGAATGAAGGGGTGACACCTTCAAGAATAAAGTCAATCAGCTGAGCAACACTGGTTTGGCACACAGGAAAGACAATTTCCTGCTTCTATGAATTAATTATTCAACTCAAGGAGCAAGGAATACATTTTTGATTTCCAGTGTGAAGAAACTGCAGCAGTGACATAAATGCCTGCATCAACTTCCTTCCTATGGATCTGCACAGTGCCATTTGTTTAGAGGGCAGAAAAGATGAGCACTTCTGCTAATTACCTGCACAGCTGAACAAATGCAGATCTGCTCCATACAGCCTTGGAGCTGAGTGACAATTACCTCTACAGATTTCATCTGCGTGCATCTGACTCTACTCTGCCACTACTTAACATTTCAGACACAACTGCAGCCATTTTTCTTCTCTCATTTCCTCTAGTTAATTTCTGCCAATTCACAATGATAGATTATAATAATTGCAAGGCTGCAGGACAGAAAATTTCTTCCCAGCAGGTCCTTCCCATTCCCTCATTATAAAGATGATGCAGCCTCTTGTATCTTCTGTGTTTTGCCCCTCTCCAAAGTCTGCTCTGTAGAACACCTGGCAGAGACCTGCAAACCATGAAGGCTCAGTGCTTGCCTCATCATTTTAATTAGTGGCAGGGGATGGAATCAGTACTGCAGATGAAGAGCAGCAGGAATAATATCTTTTTAAAGTCAATTACAGATGATTTTATTCTTCTGCCACAAGGCCAGGCAATTTCCAAGTTTAAGACAGGTGCACTTACAGTATTGGGATAAACACTCCTCTCAACAAGTGTTTAGCTACCAATAATAAGTTCTGTGTATATGCATCAAAAGTACACAATCATCAGTGTTTTCAGGTAATTTCAGGAGATTAATCAGGAAATGACCTGGAGTTACAGGTAATCTTCTGATGTTCTGAAATATTCTAATCCAGTAAATTTTAATTTTGCAAAAATATATATGAACAGAATAGCTACTCAAAGCCAGGCTGGACAAAGCAGTAAGAAAGAGAGTAGTAGAAGGCCTGTATGACCCACTATTCTGTAAATTGAAACCTACATCAGCCAACACCTGAAAATATGTGTACGTACAGTGCCTAAGAATTTACAGATACCTCTTCCACTCTTTCTGACAGAGCCTGAAACAAACTGTACATGGGATTTTATGCACAAAAATCATGGATCACCATTTCATCAATATATTTTATGCTCTTCCAATTTCCTCAATTCTCTTTAAACAGGTTGGAGACCTGCATTCAGGTATTATAACATGTGGGTGTCACTTTTTGGAGCCCTGCTGTGCTGTGGGGTGATGTTTGTCATCAACTGGTGGGCAGCTCTCATCACTTACGCCATTGAGCTCTTCCTATATATTTATGTAACATATAAGAAGCCAGGTAAGGCCAAACCCCATTATTATTACATGTATACTTTGTGCTGCTAGACTGGATTTTAAAAGAATTGATTCTGCTAACAGAATTAGAAATTATTTTTCTGTGTTATCTTTATTTAGAAGGAAGTCTGAAGCATCCCGTTAAACTCCACTTTATATAATATAGATTAAGCTGATAGTCTGGTGACTGCCTGTTTAACAAGCAGTTCAAGTGTGGTTCAGAGTTTTCTGTAAACATTCCAGCAGACTGGTTTATTCCCACCACATCTTTATGACATTTGGGCTTTTACTTGAGTATCACTCATAATTTTTTTCCACTCATGCATAAAGCCTTACCTGAATTTTGCAGCACACTTAGCTGAATCATGAAGGGTCCTCATTCAAAATGTAAACCTGCTGCCCATTATAAAACAAAAATGCAAGCTGAATTACTTATGAACTGATCATCCTCCAGCACCTCTCTACAATTCCCCCATAAATCAAGACAGATAGGCCACTTTACTGCTGGAAAAGAACACTTAGTAGCTCAGCAAATCACAGGAGCTGTCCTCAAAAACCTGTGTGCTGTACAAGACTAGACAGTCTGGCTATTCATATCCAGGACAAAACTTACCCAGGTCCAGATTTCTGTGCTAACCACCTGAATTACTTCTGCAGCAGAAAACATAAAACAAAACCAATAAATAAAAGAGGCACAGTTCCCAGCAATAGATGTACTTTTATTGGAGTTAGCTTGGGACAGCAGCACCTGGTCTGAGATTGTGTAATTGTTTCTGTTGCTGTTGTCTGTCCTCCCTATCTGTGCTCTCTCACACCCACTGGGATGGTCTGTGCTTCTCTCCCTGTAAATATATCATCAGCTGCAGGAAAGCACACCTCAAGCCAGCTGTCAAAAACATTTCAGGATTTCTACCCCTTCCTTGGATATTGTCAATGTCCCTGATACAAAGTAGCACCTTAAAGCTTGGTTAAATTCACTGCAGCCACTGTACACAAAGCTCTCTGTCTCCTGCTAAGACAGTGACTTTTGTTCAGCAGTAATTTACCAGCAAATGGAGGGTTCAGAAAAAACTAATATTCCTGAGAAAAGGTGACTTTACACAAACCTCCACTTAATTGCACTTAATATTGGCTTTGTACCTTGGTATAACAGGACTTGATCTGCATTCATGTAAATCTTGAAGTGTAGAAAGACATTTCTTGTATGTCTCCACTGACCAAGCAGCTGCACAATAATGAGAAAATATGTAAAACGGGGTTTGGAGAACTATTTCTGGCCTATACAGGGGAACAGAGCAAACTGGTACTAGCAGTGTTCCTTCCTACTGGTTTCATTTGCACTCCTGAAATTCCACACCACATACATGACTCAAGGGCTGTCCATTTTCTAAATGGGAGAAGGACACAAAGTTAGTGAAACAAATGAGAAAATAGTTTTTAAGCAGGGGAAGAACATTCCCTACAACATTTAAATAAAGAATGAAACTATTTACTTGCATGGGGTTTTCTGCATCACACAAGCAAAACCAATTCATTCTATTATGAAGCTCAAAGAAAAACAGGTCTGTATCTTATATATATCTTATATATACTCTGTTTTTCACAGACAACACCATTGCTGATTTTTGCAACAGAATGTAGGGAAAAGCCTGTGGTTTAATATGCATTATTTCTCTTTGTTATATGCAGAAGTAAACTGGGGCTCCTCTACACAGGCTCTTTACTTTGTTAATGCCTTAGACAGCGCTCTGGCATTAACGACAGTGGAAGACCATGTGAAAAACTTCAGGTAAGATTTCCAGTGAGCAGTAGAATGGCTTGTCCTGAATCTCTCCATCAGCCAATTATACACAACCTCTTTTTTCTCCCCCAGACCCCAGTGCCTAGCATTAACAGGAGCTCCTATGGTCAGGCCTGCCCTGCTGGACATCACCCACACCTTCACCAAGAACAACGGGCTGTGTATCTGCTGTGAAGTGTACACGGTAAGGGGAGCTCACCCCAATCTGCACACCCAGCACCAGTGGGGCTGCAGGTCCCTGTTACACATTGCACTCCCACTCAGCACACGCTGTTCCCACTGGTGCTGACTGGCAGCTGTGCACACCACCAAGGAGATTTGCACTGAGAATGAATTGTGTCACAATTCTTGACAAGAAAGCTATCAGCTTATACAAAACCTGCTGGTAAATGCCTCACTGAGATGCATTTCAAAGTTCATAGCAGGTGAACCAAAAAATGATTTGGAGGGGAAAAAAAAGAAACTTGCAAGGAAAGATTTTAGGCTTAGAAAACGGAACACCCCCAAACTACACAAAATGCAAAATTTGAAGGGTTATTGTGTGAGAGTCAAATTAACGAGGTTCTATTTTCAGCTTTGTCACTGATTTGCAGAGCTGGGGTTTGACAAGTAATTCAGCTCTCTTTGCAGTGGTTCCTCCAAAACTATTGCTAATTAGCTACAATGCTAATTTTGAGGATAAACATGCTCTTCTGAGATCTAAGGAGAGGAGCAAAGTGTATTTTTAGATATAAATACACAGCTGTATGATGTATTTTAGAGGATGGAGATCTAGTCTCTCATTAGGACAGAAAAAAAAATAGATAGGTTTGCAGTGTAGGAAGAAAACGTATTTTAAATATTACAGTGCCCTTTTAATTTTGAGAGAGAAAAAAAGAACAAAACAGCTCATGGCACTAAATGGGGCTGCAGAATCTAGATAACAGAGATAATGTATTCGTCAACAGCAGTGTAGGAATAATTCATTTGATCTGCCACATTGCAGAAACAGAGTATGGAAGATCCACATATAATTCTTCCTAAATCAAATTGATCTATAAAGAATGAATAGTCCTAATTCTTCCCTACTATTATTGTCAGATTTCCCACTGCATTTAGTAAAGATAGAACCAATCCCAACAAGATCCTGTGACTATGCAGCTTCCTAAAGTAGTGTTTCAGCAAGTTTTCTGAATTCTTAGGCATATTTCTCTAATATTAGGACTTTCTATGGAGAACTGAGATTTCATTCCTGTCTATACAAAAAAAACCCAAAGACTATTTTGTTAGTATAAGCTTTGCAATTGTTTAGGGAGGGCCTTTCTAATTATTTATTCAGCAACTTAAGTGAAATTTAATTTCCTTGGTAGTAAAAGTGTGACAAAATGAGCCAATATGAATTGCAAAATTGTGGTAAAAAGCAGATGATAAAATTCCTAGCAATCACATTGAAGAGCAGCCTGCAATATGTATCACAACAAATACAGCAAGACTATTCAGCCATAAATGTAACACCCAGCACATTCTGCCTCAAAAGCTGACACGCTGTCAGCAATGCACAAAGTTTTGAAACACCATGCCAGAGAGAACATCTTCCATTCTTTTCTTCCAAAAGGCAGCAAGAAACTTTCCAGGAACATGGTGATACATAGCTCAGAAAGAGACAAAATAAAGATCCAACAGAACATAAAGATGATTGCAAGTTTACTTGTCTCTGAGGTTATGGCTGCATGTTGGCTTGAACAGTCTGAGTTTCCAGTAAAAGGGACTGTTTCTGCTTTTACTCTTTGCCTTCATGTAAAATATTTTTTCAGGGTTAGTCCTCAGTCTGCAAATTCCCTGGAGTCCTTGTACAATTGCACAGACATTCCACAGATGCAAAGGAGGAGCAGGGGAGGACACAGACAGGCTGGCACCTGGGACAAGGGTGGGTCTGCCCTCTCGGCCAGCAGAAATTTGTTGTGCAAGCCAGTTGCAAACTCACCTTCAGGTGCTTTCCTTTGAGAGACACGGAGGAAGGGCAAAACTTGTTTGCTTCCTTTCCTTACTCACAATGAAACTTGAAGCTTATTGTTCAAGTTATTATTCCCAGCTTTTCAAACATCCAGGATCAAATTCTTCTTAAGTTACATCGATGTCTTGTGACCTGGATATGCACATGGATTTTTTCCCATTAAATTGCCAGATGACCACTGAAAAAAATCTGGCAAAAAAGGCATCTGCATCTTTAATTGCATTGCATCAACTCTTTTCTCTTATGTCAGTAGACAGGAACTTAACCATGTATATTTAGATCTGCTGAGACTCTTTTACACAGTTAAGTCAGGAAGAGACTTTATTCACTCTGAGATGCTTTATCATGCCTTAGATGTTTTTTTAAGATGTTCCAATCCATATAGTCCTTCTTTCTGTCAGAATCACTGCATTTAAGTAGCATTAACAGCCTCAGCCCTCTCAAACAGAATGTGAATTATGTTGGCAGCACAGTTCTTTTCAAAAGGGCTGAATCTCTGTGGACCCTTTTTGGAAAGGTATTTTTCTGACTCTCTCCCCATTTGCTCCCACAGCAGACTAGGTAACTCCTTGAAAATCACTGTGTGATGTACAATACAAAGCCTTCATAATAATATTTTACTGTATCATGCAGGGACCACGCAAGCTGTGTGTTAAGGAGATGAACAGTGGCATGGAAAAAAAGCAGGCCTGGCTCACAAAGAACAAAAGAAAAGCCTTTTATGCAGCAGTGGCAGCTGACAGCTTCAGAGATGGAGTCAAAAGTCTACTTCAAGTAAGCTTTTTGTTTACAGAACACACAGGAGAGTGCACATCAAAGCATCCCTTTATGTGAGACATTACTATTAGCTTGTGAAGAAGCTCTACATATATATGGGTAATGTTATAGATGGAAAGGGCATTCTGGGGGTACATGGATATTATATTACAGATTATTTCATAAAGATCTAGTTCTGGGCTATGGTATAATGAGACAAGGCAGATTGATTCTCTCCTAAATGAACAAGACACTATTATGAAAAAAGAAAGCATCTACAGGGCAGCATATGAATGTCTATGCAGCTGACACTTGATACACTTCAAATCAATTCTATTGTTTGGTATTACACGGCATATTAAATATCTGATAATGTTTTCGCAATAAACGAAAACTGAAAATGTGTAATATACATTTTCTGCAAATAGCAAGAAGGTCATTTAAATAAAAGTCTGCAATATTTTTCTATTACTCTAAGAATGCAGGAGATCATTTCCAACAGTCCATTTAAAATGGCCATAATGAAGGCACAGAGACACTGTTTTCATTTTTCCCCTCTCCTTTCTTCTCTCACATATATGAATATTTAAACATATAAGTACTGAGGCAAAATGTAGAGAAAATTTATATCATTTGTACAAAATACACCACTGAAAAGACATCAGTGCCAACTGAGACGGTAGGGAACCAACTAAAATACTCTGGGTAAGTCACCTACTGGTGTCCTACCAGGGCTCTTTGTACACTTACTGAATGGACAGTACAATTGAGAAAGATTAAATGCTATTAATAAAGATCCCTTTGTTCTGTAAAAGCCTCACAAAGACACTTCATCTTGGGCTTATACACTGTCTCAGTAGGAGACCTTTCTGATGTTTTTGAGAACTGCTATGGTCTGATGATCTCTTCATTTCCATTACTATTTAAGCACTATTGCTGAAGTCAACTACTGGACCCCAAATAATTCTCTTCCAGCAAACAGAAGGATAACCACATCATCATTATTGCAACCTCAAGACATTGGCAACAATTACTGATTTCAACATAAACAGTGCTACTCAAAAACCCACCAAGGTTCCAGCAGTTTTTACCTATTTTCTGTTAGCTAGTAATGAAAAGTTGGCAAGTGTTAACAACTTTACAAGCTGGTATTTTGTGTGTCTCCTCCTAAAGGTTCCCAATACACGGAATATTTAGATTTCTATAAACACTAGGTTAGCTGAATATAGATCTGACTTCCCTTACATATCCAGGTTTTAGCATCCAGAACCAGTTTTGAAGGCAAACTAATATCATAACAAACCATTTCTTTCTCCTGTTTATAAACCATAATTTTATTTACAAAGCATGCTCAGCTGATTTTGGATAATCTTTTTAAAAGAACACAGTAAATTAAACAGCAACAGTTTCCAAATTCAATGCAAAAAACCCCCAACATTCTTAGGAGCCTATGTCTTCTCTGTGTATCTGAGATGTTTTAAGAGACTTCAGACCCACTTCATCTACTGAGTATTCCGAAGCTGATAAAAGCTTTATGCCATTATGTTAGAATGAGCATACAAACAGTTCTTGAACTCCCTCTTGATTCCAAGTTATTGAACCATTTTAATGAGAGCATGTCAGAAGAAATGCAAATGAATGCTAATTTAGCAAAACTACACTTCTGTCATCTAAAATCATTTATAGTTGGAATGATTTAAAGCTAATCTTTCTGCTTTCTGCATGGGTATGAGCATGAAGGACATTTACGAAATGCAATCTAGTTGTAAGTGTCTCCAGAACATTACTTCAGTTATCTTTTCCCATTACTTTTCATTTACAGTAAAAGCATGTATGCATACCTCTCTCAAGCAGTGTTTTAATATTGGCAGGCCTCGGGCTTGGGTAGAATGAAACCAAATACCCTGGTGATGGGATTTAAGAAGGACTGGAGAAGTGCACCTGCCACTCAAGTTGAGAACTATGTGGGCATTATACAGTAAGTCAGCTCAGCACCTCCTTTTTCACTCCTCTTAGACTAGATTAATGTAGCATTTCCATATAGAATTTGATGTGTAGAAACAATGCAAGGACCTATGTACAAACCTGGGTTCACACATCCTAGCGCTGTGGCTGAAGTTATTGTCCATCAAAAAAGGTTCACTGGCTTCCCACACCTCATAGGATCTGCTTAGCAAACACCTGGCACCATCAGAGCTGATGGGGCTTGACAGTGCTAAAGAAGCTGCACTGCTGTCAGCAGTGCTTTTGCAGAACTGTATTTTCCCATTTTTAGTGGGCAGGAGCTCAGAGAAAAACAACCCTAACATACGTATTAAGGGAATACGAGAACATCATGGAGTTCTTCTTTTAAGCCTAGGAGACTGAGGAAGAGCTTTGCTTCAAATCTCATGTGTGCCTAAGGCTCAGCAGCTTTGTGGGTTGGGATTTAGCTAGGGAACAGTCATTTTAGAACAGGCTTCTCATAGATGCTTGCTCAAAATTCACTTGTAACACTGAAGTGAGTTACGGAGCAACAAACCCCACCTCAGTTTTGTTATTGCCTCACAGAAGGGAGAAAAAAATTACCCTATGGCAACCTTGCTCCTAAAAAAGTGCTATCTGAAAGACCCATTTCAGGAATAGCTAATTTGTTTCCATGCCCAATAAAACCTTTTTTTTTTTAATGAGGGAAGTACTACAACTTAATCTGGGGCAATTCCTTCTGCAATGTTACCTAGCCTGTCCTCCCTACAAACACTTTCACTGACCTTTTCAAAATAGTTTTTCTCATCAACATGCACGATGTAAAAATCACGTTTACTCTTCTTTTTCTTTCTTTCCAGTGATGCCTTTGATTTTGAGCTTGGCGTAATTATCGTCAGAATTAGCCAAGGATTTGATATATCTCAGGTTCTTCAGGTTCAAGGTATGTGGCGACTCTGCTGGTTAGATGCACAGCATTAATGACTCTGACACTCATAAGAGGCACCATCTGCTTTCTAGAACAGTACCTACATTCCCAACTTCCAGAGCTGGTCCTTGTGCAGTTTAAATCCTGAAGTCCTCGCTGATCACTGGCAGTGACAGGAGCCCAAGCCTCACACATTAAGAGGCTCTGCCCATCAGAGAACTCAACTCCCAAAGCAACTCCTGCATAGGCACAGACTAAAGCAATAAAATCATATTTGTGCCACAGCAACCAGTTACACTGCTGCACGTTTCCTTCCTGGTCTTGGCACACCTTGCTCTATCTGCCTACCTGCCAGGCGTGGGACAGACAGGAAATGGGAAGCTGCAGTTTGGTACCTTGGCTGTGAAACTCTGAGAGTAGCACAGAAAAACCCGCAGCGAACATCAGTTCCCTCTCTCCCCTTTTTGTTCATTCTTCCTTAGGTTAGCAGCGCCTATCTCAGGGGGACAGGGGAAACCTTCCGCCACAGCACAACCCTTTCGGCGGCCGTGCCGTGAGGGCGGCGCAGGCGGAACAATTCCCGACATTTCCAGCGGGCCCGCGGCTCTCTGCTGCCGCCTGCTGCCCGCCCGCCGCCACGGCCCCCGCAGCCCCCCGGCAAGGCTCCCCGCTGAATTTAAAACCAAAAGCACCCCGAATAATTAAAAGGCAAAGCACCCCGCAGAATTAAAAGGTGCCAGAGACTCCTTACAGGAACAAGGGTAGATGAACACTCACTCACCGCAGGCAGTCTGATGTGCTTGGAGACCCACGGGGCAAAGCTACAGGGACTCAGAAAAGATTCCAAAATAATCAAGTTTTTCTTCTCTCCCTCGTGATTTCTGAGAGATATCTGCCTGTCTCTGCTTGATGCGAGTCAGCAACTGAGTGCTCAAAATATACAGTCATTGGAACACCTGTAAAAGTACAATAAAAAACAACTCTGCAATCTTACAAATGAACAAATGTTCTCCAAGTGTTGACACAAGGAGTCAAGGCGAAAGAATTAAGGGGGGAGCCTCAAATACAAAGAAATATTTTGAAGCAGATACAGTCATTGTAATGGAAAACAATGATCATTGTGTTCTCTTGGTACAGCATTCTGTTCAATAGAAAAGCTGTAATTTTAGTTTTGAGTAACCATTAAGTTTGTGGCTATCACCATGTCTAATAATCAGAAGTATGTGGCTGTCATTGATTAAAAAGTAAAAGAAAGTATAATCTTTCTGTGGGCAAGTGAGAGTGCTAACAGAGCTAATAATGTCTAGCTAGTGAGGGTTTATTCTACTTTTTTAACACAAAGTCTTAAATGAACTTACCTCATATTTAGTTAATGTGTTGCTCAAATAGAAGATTTCCTTATGATTTCCTTATTTCTGCAGGCAAATGCCTGGATCATATTAATTAGTGCCTCACCATAATACATTCCACAATAACACATGGTACTGTTTCCTCAGCAAAATTCTAATATTGCTAAGATTAAATTATTCTTCTGTATTACTCAGTTTACAGAATTGATTAGCTAAATCTTACATCTTTGCAGCTAATGCTCAAAAAATTAAAACATGAAAAATATTTCTGCATGGAGAATGATTGTATATTCAGGATTCTTACATATTTCTGAAAATCTCAAAGTACAAACCATGAGATTTTGTTCTAAGAAAAGAGACCCACAGGCTAGAACTAAATACGTCAGCTTCCTCAGGGTAGGAAAACAGCTTTCCTAATGTCTTTTCAAATTCCTGGCTAAAGAAACCAACTAAACATCCACAAACATAACTCAATAAATAATATCTCATGTAACTATAAAATGTCATAATACTGAATTAGATTGGGAAGAGACAACCTGAGAGCAGCTGGCACAGCACAGTGCTGTAGGCACAGGCACCCCAAGCTAGGGCTTCTAGAGGTGAATTCAGCTTTCTTCTCCCTACTGGTTTGCAAAGAAAAAGCATTCTAAAAGAAATTTTCATACCAGGAACTTTACATTGTCTAAAAAGTACCACAACACCAACCACATCATCACCATTAGTTCAGTCAGGGATTTCATTTAAAAGACACCAATGTGTTACCAGTTGTCTTACTTTTTCTAATATACAGAGGAATTAGAGAAGCTGGAGCAGGAGAGATTGGCACTGGAAGCCACCATTAAAGAAAATGATTTTGAAGAAGGAAAAAGGGGCATCTGTGGATTCTTCAAAAAAGCCAGCACATTGAATATATCAAAACACGAAACAAAGAAGGGTAAGTTCCAAAATTACAACTTATCCTCCACCCTTCAATGCATCACACTTTCACCAATATACAATATGGGCTTTACTCCAAGCCAAAAACTCCTGAGCCACAGAGAAGCCCCTGGAACAGAGCCTTGCTTGAGCAAACCATGGTACAGCCCTGTAATGCAGCACAGTGACATCCTCTGCTCGTAGGACACTCTGTCTACAACACCTTTCCCCTCATTTGCTAGATAAACTTCTCAGCTCAGCTTATGTTCACTTCTACTTGTCAAAAATAGAACACAGTTATTGAAGTTTGAGGAATACAGAACAAGTTGGTTGGGGGGGTTTGGGCTTGTTTTTTTCTTTTTAATAGGGTGTTTTAAGCTTTTAAACAGAAGCATTTTTCCTCTCTATAGAAAATTGGAACATATGCACAATATGCAGGGAACAAGCAATCTTACTTAACATACACACACACACACAAACTCAGTACACAACTGAAAACCAGGTAAAAATAGCACAACTGCTCTATATTCCAAGCATAATTTCATACAAATGCACAAGTGAAGGTGGTAAAAGTACTGAAAGTACATATACAACATACTGTCAAGTAACTAATTAACACATAACTTAAATGTGTAGGTGATGAAGTCAATATTACGTTTCAGATATAGTAAAATGATACAGACCCAATTTAAGGTCTCATTTCACAACTGCTAGGCTGTAATGATAATGACTCACCTGAAGCCATGCTTGTACACAGACATGTATTTTGAGAGTTTTCACCTGCAGAGACTGCTACATCTGGCTGTGCATGCAGCTCCCACCAGGTGCCAGGAAGATCTAGAGACTGGGAACATAAAACCACTGTTCTTCAGCTGGCAGGTTTCAGCTGATTTTGTTTCAGTAGAACATACTTTTATGACAATTCCAAGAGTGTGTACCCCTGTTTCAACTTCCTTTCTTTATTTAGTTGAGGAATACATAAAGTAGATAAATATTGCACATTTTGGCTCTCTGTATTAGATAGATTATGTTAATAAATAGCCCCGTCTCTCTGTTTTGTTTTCATGTTCATACTCCCCAGAGTTGTTCCATCTTCCAGCAGAGATGCTAGAACTGTAGAGGAAAGCCAATAACTGCTTTGGAACTATCCTGTACACACTCCAGAAACACAGGAATACCAAACAAAGCATTTCCAGAACCTAGCAGATCAGAGTAAAACCTCTAAAGAAGCCTGTTAGTTCCACTTAGAATACTTCTCTGTCACCATCTCTTTGAAATCATTGAAAGAGAAGCAGTAATAAAGCCACAGGCTTCAAAAGGTGGAATGAGAGAAGGTATTGTTAATACAGAGTCAAGACTGTATCTTTTTAAGCCAGCCAAACAAACAGCAAGAATCAAAATTTATTTCCAGTTAGCAGTGACTATGGCAGGAAAGGGAAACAGCCATATGTTTGTGTTTTCTAACTTCCAGCTTCATCTATGCTACCCCTGCACCCCATCAGCTCATTTCATCCACTGTGACTGTGCTTTTCAGGGAGCTCTGTATTTTACAAGACAGCTGAGCTTGTAAATGATGCAAAATGGCACATTTACTTCTAAAATCTATCAGATATTCCCCAGCTGCTTTTTAAGGCCCCAGTGAATTTTACATTAAGTAAAAAGAGACAGAGAACAAATAATCAGGTAGCCTTTTCCAAAATGTTATGATCTAGTGATAATATGTTACACAAGCTTTGGTTTCTGTGTGTATGAGAAAATTAAAAGTCCAAAGCATCTACTCTGTACCTTTTTTTTCCAGATTTAAAGGATAGAAATTATGTCAGAAACAGTTCATTTTCCTGAAGCTTTCCCTCTATTTGGCTCCCTAAAGCTACTTATTGCCTCACTTATCAGACATCCTTCCCCATTTTTTTCTTTCTCATTATAGAGAGCACCATTAACACCATGCAGTCAATGCATGTGGGTGAATTCAATCAGAGGCTGCTAGAAGCCAGTACTCAATTTAAAAAGAAGCAAGGAAAAGGTACAATTGACATTTGGTGGCTGTTCGATGATGGAGGTAAGAAATTTGAGTAAGAATCACAGAGAGAGAGAGATTTCTCTGTTACCAAATATAAAAACAGACTTGGGAAGTTGCATAAAACTGGGTTTTATTAAGCTTACATAGTCAATTTTATGTCAGGCTTAAATGTTTTAAAATTAACTTACATCCAACACTGCTGAAGTGAAAGATGGAATTGTCACAATACAATGCACTAATTTGATATTCCTCCAATTTTCTGTGTTCTTCCAGGTCTAACAATCCTAATTCCTTACATTCTAACTATTAGGAAGAAGTGGAAGAATTGTAAATTAAGGATCTTCACTGGAGGAAAGGTCAACAGGATTGAAGAAGAAAAACTAGTGTAAATATAACTTTGTCTCACTTGTTTAAAGAGTTTGCACTGATGCTGAATATAATGCATATACAGCAGGAAGGTGGGAATTTTTCAGCACAACTGGTTTGTTGTACTGTGGGCAGTGTGAAAAAGAATGTACTTGATTGAGAGGTGTTAAGCTTCTGGCATAGCCCTTAAGGCTCTGCAAATGGTGATTACCAAAGGAAACTCGCATTCAGCACTTTTCCCCATTAATAGCTCATATTCCCTTCTCTGAGAAGAGCAGTTTGCACTCTGTAATGAGAATATAATTACTTTTATGGGATTTACATCAGATTGTCCAGGTAACAGGAAGTGAAATTGCATATGAAGGTCTCACATGCAAATAGCATAGACAGATAGCTCACATAAATGTGATTAACTGTGGTAAAATATAAAGAAGTTAAAGAGCAAGTTAATCAGCTTTAAGGCCAACTTGATTTTACTCAGTGTTTTTAAGAAAGTCTAGATTTCGTAATAATCATTTGCCTTTCAGCAAATGAAAGGTACTAATACAAACTTATTTTTATCACCACTGCATGTAGGACCTTTCCTTCCTCAGCACTTTACACATTACAGGCACAGCCATTTCACCACCAGTGGAAGCAGCTCAGTTTGGGATGAAAGTCAGTGACTGCTTAAAGAGCAGAAGCACCATGTAGAGAGTTAAAAACATCTCCAGCCAAAACTCCAGTGGCAAACAAGTGAGAGGGGTGCAAGGACAGGAGTTAGAATCACCAGTTTCACTAGGATTACAACACAGTGCCCTGGAAAGACAGCTGCCACAGGATGTTCCCTTAAAGCAAAAGGGAACACATAGAGCAAACTTCACTCAACTGTGGTCCCATCAGTTTTAAACAGTACCCTAAAGTAAATGTACTTGTGCAGAAGAGATTCACAAGGGTTTGTACAAACTATCTTTATAATTGGGTAAAAAAAACCCCTCGAGCAGCTCGAGGACCTGCTGGGAAATGTTCCCTGCTCCCTGTCCAGAGTCTGCCAAGTCTTGGCTGTTCAGGACTGCAAACAGGCTCCTGAACCTCGACCCTCTAGTCACCTGAATCTGCTGGAAGTAGGAAGTTTTGACACCAAATGTGATTTGTGAAAACATGACAGATTCCACAGAGGCAGTTCTGACACCTGCTTGTCCCACAAAGGCCAGAGTAAACAGCATGATCAGGACAGCTGACAAAGACTCAGTTTGTCCCCAAGAACACTCTGTGTGTCTGTACTGCTACCTAAACACCAGTGCTCCTCAAAACATGACCTACCTGCCACATGCAAAAGCCTTCAGAGACAAATCTGGGCTGGGTGATTCCTCCATTCCCTAGGTAGATCTAATAGAAAATCACCCAAGTACAATTCCAGCCATGTATTTTGAATTCAGAAGTAAAATTTCACTGGACTTTTACTAATATATAATTCCCCAAATATTAGAACCTTTCCACAGAATTTGAGATTTTGCTCTTTATCATGTTCCAAACAGGGATTGCCACAAGGGACATCAAGGTTTATAGAAGCAGTATGTTATTTTTATATAAATACGTTTTTTAAAAAAAAAGAGTAAACTCTTAGGTCATAAACAAATACGTATTTCTAGCGTGGTTTGCTCCTAGGAACTCTATGACCTTTTCAAAATCCAAAGCTTATATACTAAAAATAGAAACAAAAAGGAGGTGGGAGAAGGAGGTGTGGGGAAGAACCACAAGATCCCAAACATGGATCAAACAAAGGCAAACCTGACCTAATTAAATCTCTCTATCCTCAGCACAAACACACAAAAAACTATATTCCTTCTGCCAACTGGGGCAGAAAAGCAAAGTATTTTCTTTTATGAGCATGTGAGTAAATCAATATAAATTCATAAATTAAAAATATGAAGAAGATTATTTTAAGTATTGGTCATCACCAAATTTTCACCAACACATGCACTACCAGTACTGTAAATCTCCATCCACAGTATTCTGACAGTAACAGAGTAACAGAAGCCTTCTGTAAGTATTAGAGAATTCTGACCTACTGTATATTGAATTTTCTTCCTTTACAACTCAAGTCTTTGGGAATACTTAAAATACCACTGTTTTCTCAAAATGTAAACACTCTGCCTGCCCCCTGTCTGCTATTATTTTCTTTTTATTTTGTGATTTTCATCAATCATCAGTTAAATGAATTATGCTACTTCAACCACATTAATCCTGTTCTGTAACTGGAAATTGAAACACTAAAGTAATTTGTCATATAGTTAAAGATAAGATATAAAATGCAGTTGTCTAACTCATTTTAAAGTGTTCTTTGATATAAGGTACTCAGAAGTGCAGTGGTAAAACATCTTCTCTTTTGTTTTCAGGATGGCTTCACTCCTAAGCAAATTCAGAATAAAATTTGCTGATATTAATATCATTTGTGATATCAATATAAAGCCCAACAAAGAGAGGTAAGAAGCATTACCAAAATCCACTATTTAGAAGCCAGCCTTTAACTAGAGCTAATTTCTTTTATGTCGAAAATTAAAAAAAAAAAAAAAACAAACAAAAAAACCAAAAAACACACTAAAAGAAAACACAACACAGAAAATAACACTGTCACTTCATTGTAATAATTTTCTAAGTACCAAGAGCAGGAAAAAGAAAAGAATCTCTTAACAATCACAGCTTAAAGGGTGAAAACCATGTGTAATCTTTTTCTTTATGTTGTAAAGACTAATTAGACGCCATACTTAAGAGCCACTAAATTTAACAGACATTTTATGATGACTTCTCATATTTATTTAGGCTGCAATAGACTCCAGTCAGTCACAGTTCTCCTGTAAACTTGCCATTGCTGTCAACTGAGCCTTCTGGGTTTCACAATAAATTTGTAACATTTTTCTGGTCAAACACAAGCATACATCCTCTGTCCCATGAGGACAATATTATAATGCTCCCCTGTCAGTCAGGTATAATGTAGGCTTAAGATTTTTAAAATTAACTTATCTACAGAATTAATGCTCTTATGCAGAGGTTAGGAAGTTGGAAAAACAGTGCTCAAAAAGCTCCACCCCCAACTGTGTGAGCTAAATAAAAAAAAAACAAAACTTAAAAAGTCCTTGTTTTCTAAGACATATCTCCATAGAAATCATCCATTTGTTCTGCTCATGTAACAAAAGTATACAGCACGCTATTCAGGGAATAAGTAAATCCTAAATTCAATTCACAGTATTGCTCTTAGCCTTAAAGCTCCTCTGAAAATGTGCCCACCTTGCTACACTCTCTTCCATCCCATCCCTTACTCCAACCAAAGCCTTTCCTCTGGGTTCAAGTGCAATCCCAGGTTAGGCTCTTCATCATTCTGTGTCCCATTTCTGCACACACACAGAACTTTGCAAAAATAATACAGGATTCACCAGGGTTTCTATGGACCATTGGAGATTTTGACTGAAGAAATGCAACTAAAGAATATAAAGATTTAATAACTAGATACCTAAAGTCCCCTTTTAGTGCCCTCAAGTAATATTTTTTAATAATATAAAGAAATGTGCAATACATATCTTGTTTTTCCTCCAGTATAATAGAGTGATTTTACATAAACAAAAGCTATGAAAAAGAATTCATATCTGGCTTTAACATAAAAAACACACACATTTGCTGCATCAGCACTATATGAACTGAATAAGTGAGTTGTATGCCAGACACTTGCCAGACAGACCGCTGTATCTCTCTCTCAGCTGGCACCCCATCTATTTCATTAATAAGAAGAGGATTATCTCTATTTTACATACTGAAACAGACAGTAAGGATGTTGACAAACTCTGACATTTAGCAACAGCAACACGAAATGCTGCATATGACAGCCTTTAAGCCAGCTCTTGGCTTCCTGGCCATACAGTCAAGGCAGCCTGTGCCCAGTCTCCCACTTCACAGCAAGGCTGTCAGCACAAGTGCTCAGAGAAACACACATCCGTACAAAAGAAACTCCCTGAGGTCTCTGCGGGATACTAGACATTTTCAACAATAGGCAAGCAAGGAACTACAGAAAGACAATAAGGTTCTCCAGATTAAAACATTCAAAAGTTTAAGAAACTACTTGAAATTTA
Source organism: Sturnus vulgaris (assembly GCF_052056855.1). Classification (NCBI taxonomy): domain Eukaryota; kingdom Metazoa; phylum Chordata; class Aves; order Passeriformes; family Sturnidae; genus Sturnus; species Sturnus vulgaris. The sequence continues at coordinate 10,122,349 of NC_142255.1, forward strand.
GAGAGAAAATCGGAACACAATTCTGAGTCCACACACAGCAAAAAAACCCACAGTGCTTCCTTCAGCCCCTTTTCAATTTGTATCACCTGTTTATCCATTGCAGTAAAACTATCAGTAAAACCATATCAGTAAGGTGACTGGTCCAGCCAGTGCTGAAACAATAACAAAATGTTCAGTATTCATGAGGAGACCCATCTTCATTTTTAATATTAGTAACCAATATACTGCAGTTTGGAGTTACTGTAAAACTGATTTCAGTATTTTTGCTAGAACCAGGGCAATGCAGAAAATTCTCCGCTAAATGCAGTGTTCAATTATCCTCAAATAACCTTTTAATCATCCTCAAATAACCCAAACATACAGAAGTGGCACAGATATAACTTGGGGCACAATGTAACAAAGAATAGTTAAAGATGTTGCATGTTTTTCACTTATAATTATTATCAGTGAAGCCCACCATACAGAGTGACTGTGAAATAAGTTAGTGAGTTCATACCCTGCAGCAAGGCCTCTTTTGTAATTCCTGTTTCAGCTGGAAATTCTTTGAAGAGATGATTGAACCATATCGCCTCCATGAAAGCTGCAAAGATATAACAACTGCTGAGAAATTAAAGAGAGAGACTCCATGGAAAATTACAGATGCAGAGCTGGAAGCATTCAAGGAGAAGGTAAAGCCTCACCTACCTTTTTAGATATGTACCTTTTCTTACCAAGCAGATGTTTGAAGTGATTAGTCAGAAAAAGTGAAATACCAGATATGGCATTAGAAACATGGCATGTACAAACCTGCATTTGATATTTACAGATTGGATTTATATTGTAAACACTGCAGAGGTGTGTTTTGATTGCTTTATTGAGCTCTCTCAGACCTTGGCATGTTTACACAGTATTTTCCAGGCTGATGAGAAGCTCTGCCCACATCAAAGCCAGCCAGATGAAAACCACCTCTGAACCAGAAGCCACACAGTTACTGCACTGAGCCTGAGCTAATTGGGTCTGCTGAGGTTTATTGAATGGCCCCACTCTTTTGGAGCTTGAATCTCTTAAAGAGTGCAGTTCCAAACATTCACCACTTTGGGCAATTTAGAACTGAATCCAAACACTTCAGCTAAGGCTAGAAATTTCTGCAAAGGCAGAGTTGAGCATGAATTCTTACCCCATGTCTACCATCCAGAAGGTCTCCTGCAGTCCCGAGGAACTTCAAGGCTGATGCTAGCTGATCCACTGGGTGAATTACAGCCCAGTCTGCTCTTTAAATTTGTTGGAAAAATACCTTTTGACCAATGAACCGCCAGGCTAGTGACAAAAGGATGCGAAGTCTTTGACCCTTAAGAGACAAGTTCTCCTGTAACTCAGAGAGAATTATCTAGCAATTTTAGTTATGGTTCCTGTGGAATTAACCTGAGTACATCGGGAGTTTAGTTATCTCCACTTTATGATGCTGGTAACTTCCTAAGCAGAGCAAGCATTGTGACTCTGAGCTGCCAGAAGTCACAGCCTGACATATTAACATAAGCAGAAATCAATGATGATTTAAGATATCACACTATCCTACCGACTGCAGCAGCTGGGAAGCAGACTGACTGCTCACTGCATTACCCTCTTCGTGCAGCTGATAACCAGCATAAGGTTATAGTACTCAGCTATGGGCAGAAAAACCTTAGAATTATTCTTACCTTAAATTATTAAAAATTGAGAGTCAGAGCCCTTAGAACACCTTGGTATAAAAGACAACAGGAATATAATCACAGACACTTGTATGCAGAATCAGTGAGGATATAACAGAAAAAAATCCCGTGATTAAGCTTGGTCTTTTCTAGGTTACTAATTAAGGAACGAGAAAAATTCCTCAGAAGCTGGAAAGAGCAATATTAAAATGCCAAATTACTCTGTAAAACAAGAACAGCAACAAAAAGTTTAGCTTACACATTTGGAAAGACATGCCCCTTTATCTTCAGAAGTAGGGCAGTTCTGGGAATTTTTTACAGAGGACATTAGAACACATGTACAATTCAACAGAGAAAAACCTGGCAGCACAGATAAAGGGTGATGTTAGAGGATGATTCTCATGAGGTAACAGCTGGCTAAATTATGAGGGTTCTTACCTATATAACATGTACAAGAACACTGAAATTTCTGTAAAGAAGGAAAATTTAAGGTCTGAATGGAGAAAAACCTGCTTTTTACTTTCTCCAGAGAAAGAGAAAATAATTTACAAAATCAGTTAAGATATATCTATCTTATACAAACCTGCCCTGGTCTCTTGTTCCCTGTGACTTGTGGTTAAATTATAAAAATTTTGAAGGCTTGAGCCCGACCATAAAGTAAGTTCAGTACAAAAATAATCCCTATCCCCAGGAAACCTTACACGGGTGAACCATTAGTGGCCCTAATGTAACTATACTAATCAGTGTGGCTTAGCCTCATATTTTGCCATTGTTGAGACTCTGGACCCCAGAGCAGACCTGGCTTCCAGTGCTGCCAAAGCAAGAGCAGAAAATCTTGCAGGCAAGGGGGAGTGTAGAAGTCTGTAAGACACCAGAACTGAGGATCACTGACCTGATTTTTTTCTTTTCCCTGTTGTGTTTTAATCAGAGTTACCGCCAAGTCCGTCTGAATGAACTCTTACAGGAGCACTCCAGAGCAGCCAACCTCATTGTCCTGTGAGTTGCAAGAGTTTTGATTCTAAGAATAATTTCTAATGGGATTCTGAACTCGAGCTACAGAAACCCTTGTGTTAATTCACTGAGCACAAAAGTAATCTTTTAAGTACCTTCTGGAGGACTTGCATCTGGACTGATGGTTCTCTGGGACTGCACTGAATATGAATCTTTCCCGGTGATGAAGCAATTGCATAAAGGAAAAGAGGCTACCAATAAAAGAACCCAAAAAAGGCCCTTTCCAGATTTTTATTTACACACACATTTTTTATACACAGCTTCAATAAATTAGCTTGCACTTGTGATGCACAGATAAACCTCTACAGTTCTATTAATTCAGTCTCAAAAAAAGAGGTGGTCATGTAATGCTTACAATAAATTGACCCATATTTTAGAACTCCCATCTCACAGTAACTGCAGATGAGAAAATAGGCTGATGGACTGCAAAACTGTGCATGTGTTGCATTTTTATCCTTTTAAAAAAAATCATACTATGTGTGAGTTTTATGACTCCAAAAATATTCTTTACCAGTTTAAGGCTACAAATCACAAGCAGTTCATGTCCAGTACAATCAGGTGAGAAGGGTTTGCAAATTAAGGCCTTATGGTATTAAAACAATCTTCTAGTCTAATTATATCAGAGTTGTTGCATGTGAACAGTGATGTTTTCTGCTTATTATTTAATGGGAAGCCTGGGCTACCCCTGCCTTCATAATGATAATTTTATTTTTCCCTCTGCCCAAACAGGAGCCTCCCTGTAGCAAGAAAAGGAGCAGTGTCTGATTACCTGTACATGGCTTGGCTAGAAATTCTCTCCAAGAACCTTCCTCCAATCTTAATGGTCAGAGGCAACCACAAAAATGTACTGACTTTCTATTCTTAGAAAAACAGCAGTGCCTGGAATACGCCTTGCTTGATTCCAACAGCTATGTTTTTAATGGCAATGGCTCATCAAAGACATATTAATTTAATACAAATCTAAAACTTTAATAACTGACAGAAATTTTTTCAAAAATCCAAAGCAACATAGCAAAGAATTAGATAAAAAATGTAAATGGTCTCTGTTGGTGTTACACTCCAGTACAGGCAAAAGAAGGAAAATCTACCTGTATGTCATACGAGACAGAAAATATTTTGAGCACACAAAGAAGAAATTCTTCTGATTTTATAAGGTATTGAAAAAGTTTGTGATATTTATCCTAGAAAGCAAAAATTAACTGTGATAATACAGAAATCACTAAATCTCTAAATAATTATTTCAGATTGCACTATCATAGTTGCTAATGAGCACACAGTAGGATTAAAATGAAATGCACAACTTGTGAGACAAAAACCTGTATGGCATCCATCAGGTGTAAGTCGTGAACTGATAGAATGCAAGTAGAATACATGCAATGCTTTTTGATTGTAATATTGCCAAATTAAGACCTATGCCTACAGCAGATGCTTTCACCTAAAGTGTTCTGCTAATTTAAATTAATTCAAACACTTCTAATTTAGTGACAAACAAAAAATTAAGATATATAGAAATATGGACTCTATTACAAGACTTGATAATGCACTGTCAAGCTCTGACATGCAATGGAATGTATGATTGAAATAATTAAATGTGGTAAGTAAATTTCACAAAAAAATTAGTAAAACACTAAATATTCTAACAATTTTTGCTATGAATGTTAGGGTTAATACAATCTGACGTATACATTTGGATAATACGTACAGTGATTTATGTGATTAGAAAACAAAAACTCATTAGCTGAGTTGAATGCCTTATTTTTGATTTATATAAAAGATTTCTCTCTTTTTTGACTTTCTAAATAATATTAATTATACACTAACTAAAAATAAAGGCAATTCATTAAGTTGTGTAATTTTTCTATTTTCTACTCTGCAATGTTATGGTAATTTATAATTTCAGCTGTCATGAAAAGCTGCTTCTCTTTCTAATGGGTAAAGCTATATCCTATGTGTAAGCAGTATTTAAATTAAAGACCATCAAGGAACATGGCTAATTCATTTTCTGTAGTCCTGCAACTCCTTTGCAGAGATAACCAACATCTAAGCCTCATGAAAGCCAGGGAACCCTGAATTTCACTAAATGTATATTTTAAAGCAGGCCTCAGCTTCCATCTTGCTTGAATTATTAGAACTTGTAGTGCATTTAGCACTCTATCTCCAAAAATGACAAATATTTAATATTCATATTTTTTTTTAGTTCAACAGCAGCAATTCAGCAGAAAATAGTAATGAAGCCCAATAATCCATGCTTTATTTTCTCCATCTATTAAAGGCAGGATATTAAATATTGATATTTTCTCACAATGTTCTTCCTTTACTTCTTACACATTTACAATCAGGCTGAAGGATCATTTAACAATCTGACTGCATTACACAAAAGTTTTCTCCATATACCAGACTTCCTGCACAACTCTGAGCAAATTAAAACTCACATTCTGCACCTGCAAAACAAGATTTTTTTCATCCTTCACAGTGATGTCAGCAGTGATACTGGAGCTCCTTACGTGCTGCCTGGTCCTTGCAGCTCCTTGTAGAATTGTAATGATCACCATCCTGTCCACCTCCCCTCACACCACAGATACAACCTGAATGGCACCTAGCCAAAGCCAAGCTTTTGGGGAGGCTCCACTCGGGCTTTGTGTGTTTCTTATCACAATCTACACAAGGACCTGGAGGAGTTATACACCTCTATTAAGCCCTTGAATTATGTACATGGCTAGGGATTGTTTCCTAAATATTTCCAAGTACTGTAATTCTCAATCTATAGGGAACATTGACCCAAACTGTTCTGGGGGACCTAAGCAGGTCCAAAAAGAGAATGAGCAGAAAATGAACCAGCAATGGCACTTTAAATATTATTCACACTTCTCTCTCACAAACACACTGCTGTGGGCATTGCAAAAATAAATCTCAAGAGATACCTTTCTAAATAAATAGTCATCAAAAACTAAGTACTAACATACACATTTCTATAAAATTTCTTGCTTGCACTACAGTGATTAATTAGCAGACGTACCCACACAACAGTGCAATGGGATAAACTCAGGATGCAATAGCACTTAACTACCTGAAGGTGTTATTTCCACAAATTCCCAAGTAGTTTAAACACTTTCCTAGCAGCTTCTATGTCCTGTTCCTCACCATGATTTCTGAATGTGTGTGAAGAGTATACAAATATGAGAGTATTTGGGAGAGTACACTAATTATGGACTATCTTAAATTGCAACTTAGATTACAACATTTTGTTAGTCCACCTACCTCATTTCCAACTCTGTAAGAGACACTTCTTTATATAAGTTATGCACAAAACAAGTGCTGAATTTTAATCATCAAGTTAGTAACTGAACTCTAATTATATGTTTACATCTCTAGGAAAAAATACAGCTCTAATGCACTCTAGCACATTTTTAGCTTATATCACACTACCAATTCTCCAAGTTTACATAATTTAGGCTGGATTTGGTCAGCCACTAGAAGAGCAAGCAGAGGTAAAGTGACTAGGGACATTTAAGGGTGAAAATACCATTGCCATGAAGCAAGAACAAAGAATATTTTTAATTTTTTTCAAATGCCTAGGCATCCTGCAGAGCTAAGCTTGTGCCTAAAGGCCTGTTAAAATGATCCACTATGGTTCCTCTCATCCCTCCTAAGGTTAGTGGAGCTCCAACAGGTATCACAGAAGGCATTTCATCCATAGTTCAGAGATTACACTTTCCTGAAATCTTTTTACAACCACTGGCAAGTTGCCCATCTTGATCACACACCCCTAAAGCACGGTCCAGATTATGCTATCCAGAACAGCATTCTTTCAATGTGCCTTTCATTAGATTTTTCAGTCCCCAACAGAGATTCTTTTTGAGGGGATTATTTCTTTATTTTATTTTTAAATCAGATACCCAGCAGTGCAAGTAGAAAAGCTACCTAACCAAAAAGGCATTGCATTGTGAGGATAAACAACTGAAACTATATTGTAAAAAGCATGTTATCCTACTTCACACTCAAAGGAGTTTCCACTCAATCTTTGTCATCACATAGTACAAAGCTCCAGCCACCAGCATAGGACATTTCATCAGTCTTAAACCTCTGCAATTTTCTTTATATCTTTGAAAAGTCCTACCAAAAGCTTTCCTGACTAAGCAATACTAATCCTCAGAAAACCTAGACATTTCTCATTTTTCTCTCAATTTTTTCTCTCCAATTCTATGTGGGATTTCATGACGTTTTCAGCAAAAGCAGCTTCAGCAACTGATAAGTAGTTTACAAGCAAGAGACAGGTACCAGGAATCAGCACTGCAGTTGTACGTATGGGGCAAACAGCTACAAGCAGTCTTAGTTACCACTGACTCATTTAACTTCCCCTAGCTGTTTGTGACCTCCCCTCAGGCAGGGGTCCCTGACCTATCAGCAAAGCTGGGGAAACAGAATGTGAGTAACCCTCAGTATTTTCAGCCTGAATTTCAGGGGTCTCCCTCAAACTTCTTCCTCTGGTGGTTTGGCATCACTGGACTTGAGTTAAGTGAGTGTGGATCACTCCAAGATCCTCCTCGATCTCCCTTGTTGCCTCTCCAGCTCTTGGCAGCAGAGCAAAAACCTTCAGGGCTGCAGTTCTTTGCTAAATGAGTGTGACTCATCCCTCAAGTTACAGATGAGGAAAGTCAAGGTTTTGCAAGTGCTGTGCTTCAGCAGAGGTCAAGTCACTGTTTAAACATCTGTTCATGCTGGTACCTAGGGCACAGCCCCTTGGCAGCTGTGTAGGCCATCGAGACCATGTGGCCAGCATTGTCAGGGAACACCTCACACTGGCCTTGGCCCTGCAAGGAAAAATGGAAACAAATACAGTGAGTTACAGCTCACATTCTCCACAAACAAGTGCAATAATCCACAGTCATGCTACTGCTGGAATTTCATCAGAGGAAATTAAGTTTCAAACAAAATCAAACACGCTAAGGTTGTCTGGAACAGAGTAAAAAGCAATGGCAAAATTCCACAACCCCCACGCTGTACTGCAAACATGCAATCGCAAATAGTTTCATTATCAACAGACAACATCATAACAGCCTTTTTAAGGTACAAACTTTAATCATTGTGAAAGAGACAGCTGTGCTAAGTAAGAATGGGATGGGAAGTTACTTTTTCTAAGCCATGGTTTTCTTCTAATAAAAATCCTCATTTTAACACTAAAACTTCAGTGCAGAGAATTTTGTGGCTACTATCCCTGAAAGAGGTTCTATTTTTTTCTGTGTACAACAAAGCAACCTCCCAGGCAAAAAGGCAGACGATTTCAGTTTATCTCAGTATTGTTTTTCAAGGTCAGGAGGAAATGCCCGATGGAGAGCAGCACTAATCAGCGATCAGGAATGCAGGAAGGTTTACTATCGACAGAGCAAGCAACACATTCCCAGAACCAAGGTAAACTTGGTTTTAGACTTTCAGCATAAGGTTGGGAGGGGAAGGGGGTTTCCCCTTGTAAAGATCTGGGAAAAAAGCAAGTGTCACTCAGCTGAGTCCTTTCTCCTTAATATCTTTGGATGAGTCCTCCTCTCTCTTATTAATGGGCTTAAAGGCTACCTCAAGCACAGTTTAGAACCCAGCCAGACACCAAGCCTAGTCATTCACAAAATCGTTTTTTTCTACACTATAACGCAGGATGGAGTCATAAACTCTATAAAGTCCTGCTTATATAAACCTTTACAATTAGATATTACTTTGATACAACTTCAATTCCTATAAACTTCATTTTTTGGATAGCTTACATCAAAGCCATTAAATATTTTAAATAGCTTTCTGCCATTAAATATTTTAAGTAGCTTTTTCACATGGGTCTGTGTTACATACATGTTCTCTTTCAAATGGTGTATACTATTTAGACTGAAAATACTGAACAGGAATAAAAGAAAGCCCAAATTGGGACATTCTTAAAAATACCTTTCACAACTGAACTGCAATGTGTAGCAAAGGTTTCACTGCCATCTGGCTGCATTTAGAAAATGTAACATAGCACAGAGACAATCACATACACTTAAGAGTTCAAAACAAAAATCATGAAGACTAGTTGTTCGACAAAATCTAGACCACCAAAAAGAATCCAAAAGTCTGTAGCTATTTTGCAGAGTCAAATACCTCCTTTAGCCTCATCAGGGACCATAGTTTTGAAACTATGAATCCAATGGATAGTCTTTTCAGCCCAGAGCAGACGCATAGGGGAAATTCAGGAAATTTCCTATTCCTAGGAATATCGGTATCTCCTGTAGAATCTATCTATATATCCTTCATATAGATAGATATGTAGATAGAAAGACATATATACAGGAAAAATACGAGGAAAATTACATCATAAATGGCATGGCAAGAGGGCAGAGAGCATTAAAGACAATGAAATGATAAGTCTTCTGCTCCAAGAAAGAAGAACAGGGTAGGCCGAGCACTGACAGGTTTTCCCATTCACCGCATCAAGAACTGTTCTCCTTTCATAAGGCAAACGCTTCTGTCATGGCCTGACCATTTCTGAAGGAGTCTCCGCCTCTACTCTGTGCAACGTGCTCTAAGATGTTTTAATAGCAGGATTAGACTCGTCACTCTCCAGAGGTCCCTCCCAGCCCCAACCTGCCCGTGACTGTGGGAGGTTGTTCGCATACGGGAAGGAGGACGGGCCCCGGGGCCCCTCTGAGGGCACCGTGACTTCCCGCGCCCCCCGCGCCAGCCCCGGCCCCGCCCGCCCGTGCAGCCGCAATCGCGTCCCCCGGCAACGCCGCGCGGCCCGCGGGGTCCGCCCGCCAACCCCCGGTAGCGCCGCCGCCGCCGCCCGAGGAGCGCCGGTGGGCAGGCTGCTGCCCGAGGGGCTGCCCTGGCAGGTAGAGCCCGGGCACGGGGAGAACGGGGCACCGGCGCCTCCGCCCGCGCCCCATGAGCCGTGCGGACCGGGGCGCGGAGCGCCGGGCGAGCGGTCCATGGCGCGCTTCCCACACGGCGACGGCGGCACTATGTTGGCCCGGTGGCTCCGGTGGCTCCGGCACCCCTGCGGGCGCCGTAAGAAGGGGTGGGGGAGTTGCGGGGGAGCACACGCTGCCCAGCCCGCAGCCCTCGGGAGCTTTGGGGGGGAACAGATGCTCCCCAGTGCGCTCTGCACGCCCCAGGGACTGCCCGGCCTCAGCACAGTGGCCGCGGTTTGGGGCGATGCGCGAGCCCCGCCTGCCACACGGGGCGGGACCCTCAATGCGGGCGCGGGGCGCCCAGGAGGAGCTGGGTGAGGCCATTCTTAGCTAGGGGAGGAATGGGGTTGCGCCTCGCTCGGAGAGGCCGCGGACGGGCCGGTTTCTCCCCCGCTTCCTCCCCCGTGGGTCGCGCCGGGTTTTGGCGGGATTTTTGGTGGGCGTTTCTCACAACGTCTCTTCTGGTCCCTCAGCCATGCCTGCTTCTGAGGCCGTGCCGCTGCCGTCCCCCAGCAAGAGACAGAAGGGCTCGGGGCCTGGAGAGGCCTCTACGCGGCTCCGCTTCACCAAGCTGTCCGAGAACGCCTTCGCCCCCTCCAGGGGCTCCGCGCGGTCTGCGGGCTATGATCTGTATAGGTGAGGGAGGGGGAGGGGGAGGGTACGGCCCCCGGGGTGGGAGCCCACGCTCGATGCCGGCCCCGCTCGGCGTGCCCTGGGCACGGGGCCCCGGGGCTGATAGGGCTCTTGTGGCCTCTTGTCGAGCTGAGCCCCCGGACAGCGTCGCTGACCATGCAGGAGAGGAGGCCAGAGCTCACCTAGTTGTAGCTCCCTTGCTCCATCCCTGACTATTTTCGAGTATCTGTGGTCCAGCCATGTCACAGCACTGATATCATCAGGCACAGATGCTGTGCTGTGCGTTGGCTAAAAGTCAGGCTTGATAGAGCATCCAGAATTGCTGTTGGTGCTCACATTGGCCAGGTTGCGTTCCTGTTGAAAGGAAAAAATGGTAGTGCACGTGGGCCCCCCTTGGCAGCTCTTGTGCTTTTCTGCTTTCCTCTTGGCTCCGGGGCTGCTGCCCGCCAAAGGGCGTTGTAGCAGTTTGATAGTGCTCCTAGCTGGAAGCCACCTGGGTTGACATACAGACTTAGGTTTGGGTTTGTTTGAATTAATAATGGCCCTGTTTCAATGGCTTTCACTATGCTCATTCTATGTACAGAATACCTGTACATAGACCTGTGGTTGTGTGCTTAGTGCTTCTGTGATCAAGATACAAGTTTTGAACGAGTGAACTTTCCTGCCACCGCTTCTAACTTACCTTTTGTAGTATTATGTAGAATAACCAGCCTTTTTCTTCCTTCACCTCTCTGACTTCTTTCCTGAAGATTTACTGCACCACACTTAACCTGTTTTTCTTCTTATCCCTTTCACCTCACCAGGCTTGTTTTTGTTCTTGTTCCAGTGTTGCACCATAGATCTGGAAAAAGTCTGTTTTATAGAAAACCTTTCAGTGCTTCCCAGTACTTAAAAAACAGTTCTTCATCAAGGTCAAGATATGACAAGTGTTGTCACCACTGCTTTTCATTAGGCCTCCAGTTAGGTAGCTTCAGCAAGTTCTTAAAATCTCTGTAGTTCAGAGTTCCCAGAAGAATCATGTGAATCATGAACTGTCAGACTGCTCAGAAAAAAAGGTGTTGCCTAAAAGTTAACTTAATAGATTATTAATTTTTATTACAACTAGTTCATCTGCTGTAGAAAGGGTAATCAGACTGTATTATCCATAAAGTTTCTGCTTTTGCACAAAAAAAATGTACAACCGTGTTCACCTAATGGTTACTTTAAAGTTAAGCTTGTATTTTTTGCCTATCTTATCGATTAAACAAGCATTTCAAACTGGCAATTACCAGGAATCTGCTGTTGAAATGACACTTCTGGAATCTTAAACTAGCACTGTTGGAATGACAACATCTTGTGTTTTAGGATCTGCATTACATTTTGCAAATCTGTAAATATTTGTTGTTTAAATTTCATGGTATGAATTCCCAGGTAGATTAATTCTGGGTAATTTTGAATCTTAAGTTACAGTAAAGAAACTTTTAAAATATTCTCTATAAACTAGTGTTTCTTTTTTAAATGTAGTGCCTATGACTGTGTGATACCACCCATGGAAAAGGCTGTGGTAAAAACAGACATTCAAATTGCACTTCCTTCTGGATGCTATGGCCGAGTGGGTAAGTACACAGCTGTCAAAAAGCTGCAGAAGAACAGGTTTGACACCATCTTCACATTTAGATTCTGCCTCAAGCTTTCAGAATGAGTCTACACAAAAAAGAGATGCCACATGACTATGATTTACTAAGTGTTGTAACAGCGATTTTCTTGTTACCTGTTGTCAGATGCATTTGAGGTTTGGTGTATATCAAGTGACAAAAGGATGATCAGCAAAAATGCCTGTACTCTACATACATATACATACATAATCTTATAGATTCTGCAGTAGTTCATTATTTCTCTGCAGTTTCAGAATTCAAATCACAAAGATTAATAGGTAATGGACATATAGAAAATGCATCCCTGGATGTTTAAAAATCAACCCCAGAGTAGTAGAATTTGATTACATATTGTGACAGAATAATTGAAAGAACCCGTTCAAGATAGTCTGTTTATTTTGTGCATTCTTTATCTGAATTATGTATAAATTCTTAAAGTAAAAAAGCAACAGCCACTCCAGTGGAAGAACATGATCAGAGTTTGCCATGTCCTTTAATGTAAAAGAACACATGCATTTCTCTTAACCCAAAGAAAATTTTGAAGATCATATCGTTTTTAGCTCCTCAACACATTAGGCTAAGGTAAATAAAAACCCAAATCTCCACACATAATTTATCTGTGTGTAATACTACTTAGGAAATTGCTTGCCAAATATTGTTTTCCTTCATAACTTAATCGACCTAATATTCTTCTGAGATGATGCTGAAACAAAAATAAACTAAGATTAGACCATCTTTGCTCTAGTTGCCTTCTTTGGACTACTCTGCAATTGCAGGTCAAATAAAGATACATTTCATCACTTAAAGAGTGCAATTTTATTGTAGCCTGTTGCAGCTGTTACTCTGTTTAATATATATGTAAACTCTTACAGTAATTCCTGTAATATGTTTATTTTAAAAAGACTGGAAACAACTATCATTGCCAAGACTGTGCAAAAACACTGTATAATCTATAAATACTGGGTTTTTTAAAAGAAATAAATCATAATACTTACGAAATTCTCTTATAGCACCACGTTCTGGTTTAGCTGCAAAGCACTTCATAGATGTTGGAGGTAAGCTTTTTGTTCTTTTTATTAAGACTTGGTAAATATTGATCACGGAAGTGCCTTAGTTTCACTTTGTTATTTGCACTCTGCAAATAAATGATGTCTTCTTGGGTAGTCTAGCAAAAGGATATACCTGGGTAACACCTGAGAGGTCATCATAATTATGTTAAATCTTGCTTAATTAGAAAAAAGATTACTGATTTTTTAAAATAATAAATATCATCCTTCTGTAGGTAGTGCCTGCCATAGAAGTTATTTTTTGGCTTAGGCATTAAAAGGTGACATATGCTGGTTTCTCTATTTTTAAAACCAGCAAGTTAACTTGAGAATTGCATGGTTTTTTAAATTTTCAGAACTCAGGGGGATACTCCCACTGTTACTAGCACCTTAATTAGGAGCTGTTCAGAAATGCCATTGGATTAACCCAAACCATTACATAAGAGAGCTGTGTAAATACCTTTTCCACCCTGGAACTACTGCAGAGATTGCATGGTAGCTATAGATCATATGCACTACAATTTTTTCAAAAGCTGAAGGAACTACTTTAAAAAAGGTTTTTATTCTTAAATGTACATTTTGTGGTTCAACATTAAAACTTCAAGGTACACTCATACTACCAGAGAGGCTGGAAATACATTTCCTCTCTCTGAGAGAAATATTCTAAAGAAGCAGAATATAATTATTTTAGTGTGCACTGGTAGCTAATCTTCTGAACTATGTAGTTAATACAGTCAAACTACATACAAGAGTAAGCTAGTTTTATAGTCTTGATACTTGAATATAACTGTATCATTTCCTAACAGCTCTGATTCTGTTACCTTGCCAGAGGTACAGGATTTGGATCTGTGCAAATCCATAGCTCTCAATGAAATGTTAGATTTAGGAACAGATTTCTGCTTGACACTGAAAGAGCTGAAGTTAGCAGAACAAATGGAGCCTGAATTTGGTCCAGCTGTATTGATTTCAGATAGGGTATTACTACTAAAATTAGTAGTGCAGTGGTAAAGCACTTCTTGACATGTGATGGTGTTTTTTCAGTTCCTTTTGCAAGACCGATTAGCATTTTTAGATGTCTCAGTATTTGCATATAGTTGTGCATCAGAAGTATAAAGATTATATATTATGAGATACTGTAATAATTTATTAATCTAAACCTTATCTAATCTAGTTATCTTATACACTGACATTTACTAACTGGGTATGTCTCAAAATTCTTTTCCATGACAGCTGGTGTTATTGATGAGGATTACAGGGGAAATGTTGGTGTGGTACTGTTCAACTTTGGCAAGGAGACATTTGAAGGTAAGTGTTAAGCCTGGCAGAGCCTATTTTCAGCTGTCTGACTGGGAATGAGAAACTAATCTTTTCTGTAAAAGTTTATGCAGAGGTAGAACTAGCTGGAAACATTTTCCTTCTCTCAGTTAACAAAACCATAGCTACTTAATAATGTCCTGTGAAGGGAACATGGAAAGATTCTACTCATTGCAAATTAAGCAGCATGCAAAAAAACTGCCCCCAAAACCACCATGCCACCACAAAAGCAAACCAAAGCATGCCTACTTAGCTAAGCTTTAGATTCACTAGCTGTACTGAAATACGACATTGTATTAAGTTACTACCTTTCTCTGAGAAAAAATTAGCTGAGCAATATTTGCGAAAAAATTTCTCCAGAATTCTGAGAAACATGAGTAACAAAGACAGGATTTTCCCTTTATTATGCAGTCTTTCTGCAAAAAGTCAGTTTTAAGTTTCAGTGCCCAGTTAGAAGATACGTGCTTTTGTGGCCTCCTCTGCATCTTCATGTCACAAGCTGCTTATGGAAGTTCTGTGAGCCAGATTGGTTACTAGTGAGAAACTGTTTTCCTTGTATCAGTTTGCCTTCCCACCCCCCAGATTGCTGGGTCTAGTTCAGGAAAAGGAGCTGCATTATCCATACAGCTGTCTCTGCAGTACTTATGCATAATGAAGTTAAAATGCCAGAGCAGGGCAGCAGGAATGAATGGAAAGGCCTTGAGCTGGCACAGCTGCTGACACTCACCTAAGAAGGACCAAACAAAAGTTTATCTTAACCTGTATTTTTCTGGATCTGTTAACATCTGTTTAGCTAAGTTTCAAATAAGTGTTTTCATTTTTACTTTATTCTGATATTCTTGAAAAGAGATTGTCTAAAGTCTGTATTCATTGTTGACTTTTAGAAGGAGCTAACAATATTTTAACTTCTCTGCAGTTAAAAAAGGGGATAGAATTGCCCAGCTCATCTGTGAACGCATTTATTATCCTGAACTAGAAGAAGTTGAAGTAAGTTACCAAAAGAAAATATTTCTGTTTTTCTCAATGATTATTAAAGATACTTGTATATAAGATGAAATTTATTATATAGATAAAAACTTGGCTACAATTACTTTCAGTGGTAAAACTGCAGACCAGCAGTGCTACCTGAATGAAAGTCTTGATTCTTTGAACATACTCGCTTGGATTTCTTTTCTTTTTAATAAGTTTTGAGAGTTTTTGAGAAGCAGTTCAGTGTACACTAGAAATTATTTTCTCACAAGTATTTGTTTAAGCTTGTACAAGAGATATTCTAGAATGTCTCACATACATTTTTTTAGTTTCTTAATTATAGCTCTTGTTACAAGTAAATGATAGACAATATCTCTAATGTAGAAACAAAAGGCAAGCTAAGGCACTAAACCAGCTTACCATACTTGATGTCTTTCAGGCTCTGGATGATACAGAACGTGGCGAAGGTGGCTTTGGCTCTACTGGAAAGAACTGAAAATTACTTGAATACACTTTCTCTTGGTTTTTTTTTTTGTTGCTTTTTTGTTATACTATTTCTAACTTTTCATCTGAATTAGAAGTAGGAGTACATAAAAATATTTCAAGTTTTATTGAGACTTCTCTATATCTGTCCTCCTGTGAATTTATCTGCATAATTAGGAACTGTGCATGACTGGCTTATCTTACTAGTTGATGTATTATTTTTTCTTTCAAGATGTTTGGTCCACAGCAATAAGAACACATTGTTTGTGTGGCAATGATACTGTAATTAATGAAAAAATAACTTAGTGGGTTTTTTATTTTACTCACCTAAACTACAACAGCCAATTGTTCCCTTGCCAGTTTTTCTTAGACTTCTGAAAGCTATCTTCCACATGGCTCAGGATTTCATACTGAGAGCCTATTTCATACAGCATCAGTATTGAACTTCCCACTCTGACCCCTAAATCAGAATAAGACAAAGATATTTAATACTGCATCCTCTGCAACCTGTCCAAATACTTGTGTTTCTGTTCAAAGCTAAAGTTCTGACTGATCCTTAGCTGATCTTCAAATGGCCAGGTTTTCAGCTCTCTTATATTAAAAGAAAAAGCAATACAGTGCTTGAGTTAAATAACACAACTCAATTGGAAATTACTTTTGTGTAGTAAATAAGAGCTATGACATATGCTGTTGAAATATTTATTGCAAATTTATTATTACGTTACTATATGGAAGGAAAAATTCTGAATTATT